>NW_020173964.1:3752766-3759095 GCF_003031525.2 Neophocaena asiaeorientalis asiaeorientalis | reverse complement strand
AAAAATAAAAAAAAAAAAAAAAAAAAAAAAAAAAAAAAAAAAAAAAAAAAGTTCCATCCCTGAAATTGGCAGTTGTTATTACCTTGATGCCCTGCAGTTGTACAGGTGTTCAGGTACACGTTCCTGACTACAAAGCTGCTTTTGAATCTTATGTTGAAATACTAGAAAGGTAACAATGATGGCAGCAATTAAGGTCACAGAAATCATTCGATAAAGGGAAAACAGTGAGGGGGGTCCTGCATAATTTTCTTTTAATAAATAAAGTGAGATTTAGGTGGTAGGAAGAAGGAACTAGATACTCTACTTACCACCGTGTGTGCATGTGTGCGTGCGTGTTTGTGTGGGCACTCACGTGTGTGTATGTTATCCACTCCCTTTTCTTTGAAACTTCTAAGATTAAAATAGGGAAGAAATCCTGTATGTTGCAATGAAATAATTTTTTGAAATTTTAGGAAATCAAAATTCTCCAGGCTCTCCATATTGACGTGCCATATTTGCTTTGAAACTTTAGATTATCAGTAGTTTTACTAAAATTTTGAAGAAATAATCCACTTTCATCTGCTATCTAGATTTCTTAATCCAAATTCTTAAAAACAGAACCTGTTGATAGCATAGCTTTCTAAGTGCTGCAAGTTTGCAGCCATTACCACTTCAAAGAGGTTTGAATGAGGGAATTTTTTTCCCTTGTTAAAATAGTTCTATTTCTGTAGAAACTTCAGTTTTAGATCTGTGATGGAGGAGCTATCATAATTCAAATATACAGTTCTTTTTTTCTATCAACTATTCATTGTCATCCAATAGTGAAGACATTAAAGATGCAGCAAGCTTATGAAGTACTACTTTCTAAAAGAAATAGGAGGCATTTTCATCTTCATTATTGTACTTTTGGTTATGCAAACACTTTGATGATACAAATGTTTATGTCCCCCATAAATCTGCTCAGAAATCGTTTTTGATTTTATTGATTAAGTTAAGCAGTCTCTAGTAGGATAGAGTACTGGGTACAAGTGGTCCAAAGTAAGATAAAAGACTACAGTAAAAATGCTAGATCTTAAAAAAGAAACTGGTTTATGCACTAAATGTTTTATGCCTTGGTCTAATATTAACATGATGTCTGTGTAAAATGACAAAAAGAACCAGTGTTGAATCACATTTTACTTCCTGTCATTCTGCATTGTCCCAGATTGCTAAATGTGTTCTTTCCAAGAAGTTTGATTGAATTATTGCATCCATTTACTGTCCTATGTGACAGTTTTGTCCTTGTTAGAGATTTCAGTAATTAAAATGGGAAACAGAAGCTTAGGTTATTTTCCTTATCAAAACTATGTTCCTTGGAGGCACAATATTATGATGGTTTTCATGCTGTTGTACATTGGATGTCTTAAGCTGAGTGCAGTTTAGGGGATCCTTTCTAATTACAGGCAGGTACTTCTTTCCTTCAACACTGTGATCTGACCTGTGACAAATCTGTACTATACACGATGTAAATGGCTAACAAGTCAATTGCAAACCAACTGAATGTACAAATCTTAGTGCCGGTGCTGAAATATCTTCAGAATAGATCTCAAAATTTGTTTCAAAATTTTGCAAGCATCAAGTGTCAATCAAAACTGAAGATGAAACACTAATGAATGTTGAATTCTCATGCCTTAGGTGTACTTCCTTATTAGAGTTTTTGGTTCTCTGCTATTTTTACCATACTGTTCATTTAAATTTCCTACATGCTAACTTCGTTTGAGCAATTGAAATAAAATTGCAGTATATATTAAAAGAAAGAGAGAGAGAGACTAGAGAGGTTGGGGGAGGCCCCTCTAATTCATGTTAAGAGGTTTAGACTTTATCCTGAGGTCACTGGAGGGATTCAGTTAGTAGGCAAGTACAATAAGACAGGTGAGAAATGCTTACAATCTGACCTAAACACCAGGGCTTGGAGAAGAGGATATGACCAGTTGGACGATGTACATAAGGCCAAGGCAGAATCAAGGATGAAACCTGGGTTCAGACTTGGAAAGCAGAGTGAATGATGGTGTCAATCACTAAACTAGAACAGAGCAGTACCAGTAGAGGTAGAGGACAGGACAGTTGAAGTTCTGGATGTGAGGGGACTCCAAGAGCGATGCTCAGTGGTTGTGATGGATGTACATGTCTTATGCTGAGGTGAGACATGCGAGCTAGAAGGACAGGAAATACAGATGTAAACATCAGCAGTGTAGTGGTAATCAAAGCCCTAAAAATGGTTGAGACCACCCATGGAGAGTACATAGAGAAGAGCCCTGAAATACCAAAATGTAAGAAGAGCAGTTTACAAAAACTGAGAAGAAACTCAACATGGTATAATACGAAAGCTGCAAGGAAGGAATGGCTAATAGCGTGGGGTAGTTCAGCTAGATAAGAACTGAAAGTGTCCATAGGATTTAGCAACAAGGGAGTCACTGGTGAGGTTGGCCAAAGTAGCTTACTTGGAATTGGGGGCCCAGAAGCCTAATTAAGGAGGGTTGAAGAGTAAGTGGGAGCTGAAGACCTGGGCAGCTAGGGTAAATTTATTAAGTCTTTCATAAAGAGTTTCTCATAGAATGGTGGCTAAACAGGGTTGGAAGCAGACAATGTACCAAGGGCTATAGCAATTGTATGGAAGCATGAAGGAAGGTAGAAGCACGGAGCAGTCAGAAAAGACTTTTCTGAAAAAAGAGATGGTGTGTGAAAGGACAGGGAGGCAAGGGAAGGAATGGCCTTATTTAGGGAATTCTAAGTAGTTCTGTTTTAGACCGTCCCCTCCTTCATATGCCTTTCATTCCAGCCAGACTGGACAATTTACTTGGACCCAAATTCAGGCTGCCTTTGACCTCCCTGTCTTTGACCTGCCCTGACCTCCTCCTTTGACACTGTTTTCTCCATCCCAAATGCCTGCCCCCCTACTTCACCAAATGTCCAAGTTCTCCCCATACCTTGTAGCCCAGCATGAACATGGAGCCCCCAGGAATTTTCCACAAATGTCTTCTTTACAGATGGGAGTAATTTTCCCCTCTGGGAATTCTCAAAGCATTGTATTTGTATCTCTGTAATGGCATTTCTAATGAAGCCTCCTAGTTACTCAGACAAAGATCCCTGAGGCCAAGGTTCACCTTTCTCTTAGGACCCATCTGGTATTACCCCCAGCACCCGACATAGAGCCCTACACTTCGTAGAGCTTTGATTAATTCAGTGGTTCTCAAAGTGTGGTCTCAGGACCAGCCGTATCAGCAGGTCCAGGAACTTGTAAGAAATGGAGATTGCCTGGCCCACCTCAGAACTACTGATTCAGAAACTCTGGAGGTAGGGCTAGCAATCTGTGCTTTAATAAGCCCTCAGATGAAGCTGATGCAGCTTATGTTTGGGAACCCTGGGATTAGCTGAAGTTCTCCTTTTATAACAGATTAGAAATGTGCAACTGCAGTTCCATTATAAGCACTTCTCTTGACTTAGAGAACATAGCTTTAAACTCAAACACTCAGTTTATTATTTGAAAACTTCTCATTTTCATGTCCTTCTGTTTCTTAACGTATCATTTATGTAAAAAATATTTTATTGGCAAAAGAAATTTGAACAATAGAGAAATGGTATTACTGTACCTTGGGGGACTCCAGCATCCCTGGCTTTAATAGGGATTAAACATTAAACATCCAAGAATTAAACATTAAATGACTGGGGTTTGAATTTACTGATGACTGAATACCCTACTGTCCTTTTCTTTCACTTTCTGCTATCCTTTCCTGCCTCCTCTTCTCTTTCTCACTTTTTATTTTCACATTTAAAATTCTCTTAAGTTACAGTTCTCTGAGGGTATGCACTTTGGAGAAAAGATACCATAAAAGTCTCAATCATTTCCAATAAAAAGCAAAGATTTCCCAGCAAGTTCAGATGGATTAGCACAGAAAGTTTAGAATGAGTGGGGAAACATCCCATTTTGCTCACATTCTGTTGACAGCCCCTCACTTCAGAGACAGGATTTCAGTATGTGGGAAGACATCTTTCCTTGGCTTTAAATTGACTTCAAACCATTCCAGGCAGACTTACTGCTCAGTGAATTTCAGCATTTACTGCAGATGTCAGCTTCCTAGAGTGTAGAAAGCTGCTCTGAATTTCTGCCAAGAATTTTTGAGCTTTTGTGTCACCTCAGCCCTAGGTGATGATCAGACAAGCTCCAGGCTAGGCAAAGGTGTCACAAATGCTCAACTAAGATGCCCCAAACCAGCAGTCATCCTTAATAGGCAGTCTGTCCTTTGCTTAACGTCTGAGCACTTTCTCATCAATCCTAACACTTCCTATTCACTTATGAATGCTATATATGTATGTGTGTGTGCATGTGTGTATATAGCACTCACAAGTGAATGTTATATATATGTATATACGAAAAGAAGGCTGAATGAGGAGAATTTCAATAGCACAAAGGTTTCTTGATTCACTGTAATGAATGCACAGATACAAGGGTCAGTCTTGATACAAATCTCATAATACCTGTGTGCTTTTAATACCTAAAAAAGAGAGAATGGGAGCAAATATACCACCACAGCACACACATGCACACTTTCTTTGTAAATACAACATACCAACGTATGTAGATATTTCCTCATGTAGTGGGAATGATACACACCAGAATTGCATTTTATTGTGTAATATATAAATACAAATGAGGTCACTCCCAAATCTCTTAAATGACTGAAGAAAGGCAAGCATATAGGGAATTCAGGAAATAAATGGGAATTCAGGAAATAGATCTCCAAGTCTCATAGAAGTAGAAATAAGATTTTTCTTTGCTATTAGTATCTTCATAGATACTAATTAACTTCCAGTTGAACTTGAGTTTTGGGAAGTGTAGTCAGTATTCAAAGAGATACCAAAAAATAAAATTCTTTACCCTTCAGGGTCTGCTGTATCTTGGCCATATCCAATTAGGTTAAGTTCACTGATCATTTGGTGGTTAAAGAAGTTAAGAGTCCTAAAAGTGATGAGAGAGTATGGTTATCGTTCCTATCTGCTCCAAATATATTATGATTCATCTCAGAGATTCTTCTGAGAAATCAGGTTTATATATAGGATTTGACATTGCTTTCAGCATCTTAACTGTTTGGGGCAAGTTTAACTGTAAAAGAGAGATGTCCTATTTTTTTGCCTCAAAATGTTGACATCCAGATTATAGTGAATTATTTTTCACTATGAAAAAGACAGAGTCCTGTTTTTCTCCACATTAGCAGAGTGTGAGTATTAAGAGAGGAGTTTAATCTGGGGAGCCTGGGGGAGGAGGCTGTGTTTGATTAATCTGATGTGCCCAGCTGGGGCACGTGTTTTCTTCCCCGGCTCTGACTTGCTACTCTAGTTTCATCTACATGTGTAACATAGTGCAGCATTCCAAGGAACACTGTCAACTCGGTGGGTGATGCTAATTTACAAATAAATATGACACATGGGAGCCTTGGGGGATGCGGAGGGAAAGCCAGGGCACTTGGATGACAATTTATGTACGAGGACCAGAAAGCCAGGACTCATTTGTTCCTGATAGTTTCCTGAGCGTCTAGGCTCTCAGTAATCAAGAAAAACAACGCTCATCTACAAGCCAGTTTTATTGAAGTGGGGCATAATTCTTCACTATATCAATCGCTTCATCTAACTCCTGATTCTGGGCTGTTTTTCAAGGTCCTGCACCTTCAACGTTAGGATGGGGAAAGGAGGGAACATTTTAGCTCTGCTCTGGGAAGGCAGTGGAACTAGTTCCGGCAAAGCTTAGGTATATAAGGGTGGCCAGCCAACCAGCCATTTTGTTGCCCCTAGTTCCATTCTGACCATATCTTAGCGCTGCCCCAGCTAGCAATTTCCAGATTATTTCCCTGTGGTCCTTCTCCAGCCTCTGCAACCCACATTGGCCAGTTCCGCTCCAACAGGCTGTTTCTACCCACACTCTCTGTTGAACTGCACTACTTCCCAAAAACCCAGCTCATTAAACTGTATTTGGTTTACTGGTTTATTTCTTTCTCTACTTGTCATCATATTAAAATTTTCAAACCACAACTTGTGAATTCAACAGCTGACAATCTTCTCTGAATGCCCTTGTGTGCAGATATTTATAGAAAATGCTAGGGAGGGCTTCCCTGGTGGCACAGTGGTTGAGAGTCCGCCTGCCGATGCAGGGGACACGGGTTCGTGCCCTGGTCTGGGAAGATCCCACATGCCGTGGAGCGGCTGGGCCCGTGAGCCATGGCCGCTGAGCCTGCGCGTCTGGATCCTGTGCTCCGCAATGGGAGAGGCCACAACAGTGGGAGACCCGTGTACCGCAAAAAAAAAAAAAAAAAAAAAAA
>NW_020173964.1:3707522-3752411 GCF_003031525.2 Neophocaena asiaeorientalis asiaeorientalis | reverse complement strand
GAAAAAAAAAAAAAAAAAAAAGAAAGAAAGAAAGTACTAGGGAAATACTCAACAAGAAATAGTTGAAGCTTCTTCCCGAGGCATAAAGTAGGTGAATGGAGGTAAGACAAGGTCCTATGTAAAGGAAAATAGTTAATAATAGCTATATTTACTGTTTCCTCCATGCTAGGCACAAATGTCCCCACCCAAGCTAAATGTTTTTAATAGATTATTTCATTTAATTCTCACCTAGGGTAAGTATTACTGAGCCTTATTTTACATATGGGGAAAATGAAGCTTAACGAGCTTAAGTGACGCTTTCAAAGTCACAGGACTAGTAAGTGGTAAAGTATAAGAAAGAAGCCAGCTTTACTCCAAAGCATGGGCTTTTTCTAAGAAGTATACATCTCCCAAGTGAAAAACGTCCTCTAAGCAGTTTAGATTTAACTTTAAGCAGTGGTTCTCAACTGTGGGCTTTTTGCTTCAACCCCACCACCACCCCAGGAACATTTGGCCATATCTGGGGACATTTTCGGTTGTCACAACTGGTAGGGGAGTGCTACTGGCATCTAGTGAGTAGAGGCCAGGGATGCTGCTAAACATCCTACAGTGCTCAGGACAGCCCCCAACAATAAAGAATGATCTGGTCCAAAATGTCAATGGTGCCGAGGCTGAGAAAGTTGGATTCAAAGGATGGTGGATTTTTAAGGCCAATTCATAAAAAACAAGTTGTTTTGTCTGTACCTCACTCATGTGTACATTCTATCCCATCACAGATGACAGCAGCCTTCTAAATCTAACTCCCTACCCCCTGGTTAGAAGACGGAAGAGAAGGTTCTTTGGGCTGTGCTGTCTCGTCTCAAGCTAGGTGATTCCTCCTGGAAACCACCACTAGGAAGACCTGAAAATATCACTGAACCCGAGGACCTCCATACAGCTGAACCACAGTTATTGGTTTTTGACTATGTTTTCTATGCTTCCTTATTACTTTTATCCACCTCCCACTGCCCTTTGAAATGATTTTACATTTGAAAGCAGCTGCTGTCAAGAAAAAAAAAAAAGATTCAAAAAGCAGGCTGTTTTTAAAAGGATTTTTAAAGCTGACATTGTGCATGTCTGCTCCAAACCACACCATGACAGATGCAAGAATTATGATTTTTAAATTATTTAAAGGTTTTTCTAAGTATTACACAGAGAAAAATTATTTCATGTATAATAGTATATCTATAGCTCTTGCTGATGTCATGTTAACAAATGATCACATACGAGAGTCTTTAAACATAGAAATCTATTTAAAACTGCAAAACTGTTCAAAATCCAACCAATATTAGGAATAATATTATAATCAAACATATACCACCTCAACCTATTGCTTTCTCTGCACTCATTTACGTTTAGTCTTCCATTCTGTCAGAATCTAAGAGCTTCAACGTAAAAATATCTTAATTTATAATGCAACAAGAACATATATGAAAAGTATTTAAATTTTGTAAATACACAATAGTCCTAATAACTTCATACAATGCATATGGGCAACTAATTTCCTTTCGATCCAATGGTGTTTTTTTCAGCTTCTTGGAGAATGAAGTAATCCAGTTAGGAAATGGTGTAGTGACATATACAATTACCCTCAAATGTAAAATTGAGTATTATCATATTTTGTTCTAATTGAAATCTGAAGCATGATGTCTGCACATCAGCATAGTGTTAAATCTTATAGGGCATGCTGGAATTAGCTCAGATCGTAAAAATACTTAACATTTTACATTGTTAATAAAATCTTTTTAGTTAAGCTAAGTTTGTCTCATTTTAGATGACTATGCAGATAGGACTTTTCCAACGTGTACTTGGTGTCTTGTCTTATGCTTAGAATCTTAAATGCAGGACACATTAAGCAATACTCTATTTTAGAAAGGAGGAAGCCACACGCTTTGTTTTTCTGCTCACAGCTCTGCTGTGCTCTTCCTCCACTAAACTCGTAACATGATACAGATTTTGTTATATTTTCCCTTGCTCTTCCTTTGGCCCGTTTCCCAGACAGAGTTTCCCATGGGTTGAAAGATCAAGCCTTTGGACAGCTTTTCTTGTTTTCCATAGTCTGAAATTCCGAAAGTCAGACAAGAGGCACCAGAGTCCAGCACAATAAAAGGATGACCTATACATGGTTTATCCAAGATGCATCTTTAATCCCAACCCTATAATTTCTCAGTATTTATGTGCACAGGCGTTTATAAGTCCACCAGTATTTTGACCTGAAAAGTAAATATACTCAAGCTTTTAGCTTTAGTGAAGAGCAAGAGAGGTACAGACAAACTACTGGAATAATTATCGTATTAGGTTGAATTATATGAAACTGCTGATATTTGACTGTTTTTGACCTAAAAAATGGCAGCTTCATATAGCTCAACCTAATATCTGATGTTGTGGAAATTATCCTTGAAATTGTCTTCTAGATTTTTGATTGAAAGTGAAAGGATTAAAGAGTTGGAAGGGATCTCAAAAGGCGATGCATACCTCTATTTAGATCACACCAGCTGGTTTTTGGCCTTATTCTTGGAGTCCAGAGATGTATTCCAGTGAGTTGGCAATTGACGCATGGCTATAGGTATGAATAGCTTCACATCAAGATGTACCCTGGAAAGTTATACGAGAAAAATCACAATTTTCTAAATCAAATACTTGTAATACAGTGTGGGAATATGCTATTTAAAAACTCCTAGGGTGACTGCTCCTTTGCAAAGCAGGTAACCACTCCCAAATTTACCTGGTCCTCAAACCCTGATTTTCATAAATCTGGTTTGATTCAAGTTTAATATCCTTTCCTGAATGCAGTTCATTTTTATCCCCTGAAGTTTAATTCACTTCAGGTCCATTGTTTTAGAAAGTATGAAGGAGCCCAATCTGGCACGCTCTCAGCTCCCATCTCTGCCCTCTCCCACCTTCAACTATACTGAACCCTTAGCTTCAATCTAGTTCCTACTAAAAAAAATACATGCAGAGTTATTAACAGATAAGCCCAGCCTTGGTGTTCAGCACCTTCTTCTAAATGCCAGACCCAAATCACTTCTGCTTGGTTAATTTGTGCTCACTCTTGCCTTAGCCTCAGTGTGAAAGTAACACCTTCCGTGCAATTGTCCTTTGTAAAACTGAAGACTGTTAATAAATTCAGGTCTCACCTCCATGTCTGGGGAGGGCTATAGTAGCTATTCATGGAGATGGGGATTTGTCTAATTCCCTAGCTAGGCTTTCCATATCTAAGGTAAATAAATTCAGCCACCTTATCTTTTCTTCATAGTGCCTGTTTCCCGGCCTTGGATCAATTTTGTAGTTCCCGTGGACACACTCCAAGATTTATAGATCTTCTTTCACTATAGCAGGTCCTAAAATTAAATTTAGCGCTCAAAGTCCCAATAACCTACCCTGGCTCAGAGCTGCAATGGGTAATTCACCATCTCCCATTAGGTATGCCAATGCATCTTGTTAGGAGCTGACCCTGCTCCCCTGTCACCTACCAAAGGACTTTCTCAGGTGTAGTTCCATGAGATAACTGTCTCAGCTTCCTGCTGGTAATTTTCTTTCAGATTAGCAATAACACTGAGCTGATCTCTAGGGATAAAGAGAGCCCATTGAACTCATTTTGTTGCATGTACGCATATTCTTGAAACAAAAAAAGAATGTAAAGTTTTTTCTGGCACACAACCACCCATTTTACCACCATATTTTTCATATCCTGTGTTGATCTTTTTTTTTTTTCAGATTACAGAGACAATACATGTTCTTTGTGGAAAATCTGAAAAATACCACCAAGTATAAAGAAAATAAAAATCACCTGAATCCTGCCACAATCACATTGTTTAAAACCACATTTCCAGGCTTTAAATCAGTCATTGGCTGGGCCCAAAGGCACTTTTGGATGAGGTATATGAAGAAATGCCCAGAAGGCCAAGGTGCCGCTTTAAAAAAAATCCATCCACTAATGTTTTGCACATGTCTAGGAAGAGATTCAGCACACAGTTCTGATTGTGCCATTGTTCAAGGGTACAAAGATGACTTTAAAAGTAGCACAGCCCTGATGCCTCCTCTAGTGAAAGCTCTTGGGGGAATTCTAAAATCCTGCCAGATCATTTTGTTCCTCGGTGCTCCTGCAAGTTTGGATACTTACTGTTTGGCAGTACTGCCATCTACTGGAAGCTAAAATTATACAGAGCATAAAAGCATCTAACTGATTTTAGACAGCCAACAAATGGGCCAGATTAACAACGATCCCATGTGGAATTTCAGACTCTAGAAGTCTCAAAATCGAAAGAATTAAAGATATCCATCTATAATAACTTCCCACCTACCCACACACATACCTTAGCAATGTCTACCATTTCTTTGTGTTCTAGAATATCACCAAATGCAAAATGCTCAACTTTCAGGTTACTATAGAAAGGATGAAAAATGGTCCAGGATAAACCACTAATATTAAATATAAAGTCCAGAAATAAACCCAAGAACATAGAAGAATTGAGAACATTAAAAAGATGACATTTCAAATCTGTGAGAAAATGTTGGATTATTCAGTTATATTGGGATAAATGGTTAGCCATCTGTTGAGGGATATATTAGATCTATACCTCATAACTGTCATCAAAATAAATTCTAAGTGAGGTATTTCAATTAAATATTAAAGCACATAAACAAACTGGCAGTGTTGATGAATATATATGTAATTTTAATGTGTGTGTGTGGGGAAAGCCTTTCTAAGCATGATAGCAAAGGAAGAAACCCCAAAGGAAAAGATGGGTGGATCTGACCAATTAAAAATGCAAAACTCCTATAGAGTAAAACAAACAAACAAACCAGATTAAGAGAAAGCCAAATTTTAAATATATGCAACAAAGAGTACAGATGTCTAATAACTTATATCAAGAGCTTAAATTCCACTACCTTTGGGAAGTTTCCCTGATCTACAGCTCCTTCCCCAGCCAAGTGTTCCCATTTTATTCCTTCCCTTTCCTTATTACATTTTTTTCATTATTGCTTGTTGAATTGTCTATCTCCACTAAACTGGAAGTTCCAGATGGCAGCAGCCAGGTCTATTTTGCTTATTCTTATATCCTCAGCACAATGCTAAACACGAAAGCAAATACTGAAAACATATTTATGAAATGAGTGGATAATGAATGCATGAATAAATGACATTTTATGACTCAAAAAGAATCAAACTTTCCAGTAGAAAATTGAGCCAAGCACACAAACTGGTGATGTAGCATAAATTAGAATAATGCACTAATAATATGAAAATATTTGAACATACTAGTAATCAAAAATGCAAATTATTATGATATACTCTTTTCCATGTATCAGAAAGGCAAGAGTATAAAGAATGAATGTTTCCAGGGACAGTAAGGAAGTCTGGAAGTGCACATCCTCTTACAGAGCCAACAAGTAGGTAAATTGATTCCACTTTCTGGAAAATAATTTGGCAATATAGTTTTCACCTCTACCAAGTAATTCCACTGTAGGGAAATTCTCCTCAAAAAGATCAGAGAAAAATGAGCTAAGATATATTCATTCGTTATTCAAAAACAATATGCAAGAAAGAATGCTTATTTGGAAGAATGAGGAAAAAATGTAAATAAACCCACAGTATATGGTTGGTTAAATATGGTATATCCTTTCAGTGTAATACTGTGCGCTAATTAAGAATAAGCAACATATGTATATTTATTGAAATGAACTGTATTGATAAATGAAAAAAGCTACAGAAAAATATCTACAGTATCATCCCATATTTAACATATACATATATATGTGCGCATTAAAGAGTCTGAAAAGATATTTGCTAAAATGTTAACAGCATTTATCTCTGGGAGGTGAGATTTGGAGCAATTATATATATATATTTTTTGCATATCTGTAATTTCTGGTTTTTCCACAATGAGCATGTAGTACATGTATAATTTTTTTCAGGGAATAAATAACAATGTTCACAATATATATTAAATGAAAAACATGTTATAAAACAGTATGTATAGTATGACAGAATATTTGTAAAAAAGAAAAATATATATAAATATTCTATGTATGTATATATATGCATAAGAAAGCTAGAAGGACATACACTAAAATGTTAATAGTAGTT
This sequence comes from Neophocaena asiaeorientalis asiaeorientalis, assembly GCF_003031525.2. Taxonomy (NCBI): domain Eukaryota; kingdom Metazoa; phylum Chordata; class Mammalia; order Artiodactyla; family Phocoenidae; genus Neophocaena; species Neophocaena asiaeorientalis. Next base: position 3,746,302 of record NW_020173964.1, on the reverse strand, counting down.
ATTTATGGGTAGTGGGATTATGGGTGATTATTTTTTCTTTTTGCTTCTCTGTGTTTTCTAATTTTTCTACAATGAATATGTATTACTTGTGTAATAAAAACTAATAATAAAAGTTTAAAAAAAAAGAATGAAAAAGTGAAAGAGACATTGTGATTCACCATTTGCCCAGATCCTACGCACCCCCTCACCCCACCCCCTTGACATATTCGTTGTCATCAAAATGATGGCAGTGGAGATATGGAGAGGAAACACCAGGGCACCGTAACTTTTGAAGAGAGAAGATGCAAAACAGACAGACAAAGGGGGGGCTGGGGAGAGGAAAGAGAGAAGAAGAAAGGAAGCAAAGAAGGGAGGGATAGAGGGAGGGAAGAAAGAATTAAGTGAAAGTGAAGTCAGTGGAGGAAGGATTAAAACAGGTTGCGCATTAAAGAGTCTGAAAAGATATTTGCTAAAATGTTAACAGCATTTATCTCTGGGAGGTGAGATTTGGAGCAATTATATATATATATTTTTTGCATATCTGTAATTTCTGGTTTTTCCACAATGAGCATGTAGTACATGTATAATTTTTTTCAGGGAATAAATAACAATGTTCACAATATATATTAAATGAAAAACATGTTATAAAACAGTATGTATAGTATGACAGAATATTTGTAAAAAAGAAAAATATATATAAATATTCTATGTATGTATATATATGCATAAGAAAGCTAGAAGGACATACACTAAAATGTTAATAGTAGTTATTTATGGGTAGTGGGATTATGGGTGATTATTTTTTCTTTTTGCTTCTCTGTGTTTTCTAATTTTTCTACAATGAATATGTATTACTTGTGTAATAAAAACTAATAATAAAAGTTTAAAAAAAAAGAATGAAAAAGTGAAAGAGACATTGTGATTCACCATTTGCCCAGATCCTACGCACCCCCTCACCCCACCCCCTTGACATATTCGTTGTCATCAAAATGATGGCAGTGGAGATATGGAGAGGAAACACCAGGGCACCGTAACTTTTGAAGAGAGAAGATGCAAAACAGACAGACAAAGGGGGGGCTGGGGAGAGGAAAGAGAGAAGAAGAAAGGAAGCAAAGAAGGGAGGGATAGAGGGAGGGAAGAAAGAATTAAGTGAAAGTGAAGTCAGTGGAGGAAGGATTAAAACAGGCTTTGGAAACTTTCACTAACAATAGCAATATGTCTGAATTGGACTCCGTTTTCCTGATAGTTACGACATAAAAAAAAACCCAACAACGTTGAGTTAAATAATTTTATTTTCTGATAAAAGGAGATGGTACACACATCTGGAGAGACATCTAGGAATTAAATTCTGACAGGAATATATCCCAAGAAGTTTTTCAAAATGCAAACTATTGAGTCCAGCTAGCTGTCAAGGATTGCGCGGTATAGTCTGGAGTTACACAGAATTTTGTCTGAATCTCAGATGGGCTGCAACAAAGTACACAGCTATGGCTAGCAGTTCCATAATCTGTTCTCTCCTTTTTTACCTTTAGTAACAGAGATCCCAAATTTCAGGGAGACACTGGCCCCACCTAAAGTAAATACTCCATTTCCCAGGCTTCCTTGGTTGTGGGTGTGGCGAAATAACTGAATTTTGGCCAATAGCTTATGAGTGAAATTGCACAATTTCCAGGTAACATCCCAAAAATAAGGGGCATGCACTTCCTTCCCTTCCCACTAGGCTGCTAGGAGAACATGAGGGTGGAAGCTGAAACAACTGTCTTGGACCCAGAGTCAGACACCACGCAAAGATGACAGAAGAGCCTTAGCAGAGATTACTATCTCATACTGCTATCTGCTTAACTGATTAATTAATAACTTCTATCTCATTTAAGGCATTAATAACGTGAATCTTTGTATAGAAGAACTTATTCACTAAATTAGTCAACTTCTGTAAGCCTCAGTTTCCTGAGAGTAAAATAGAAACAATATATCAATATCACAAAAGGTTCAACCAAATGACTGTCCAATTACTTGCTTAGAATCAGAGCTCTTTTATGAGAAAAATCAAATGAATCAAACACTGCATGATACTGTGTTGCAGAACAGCAGACAAAGGGAAATCTTTGAAATAAACAGTGATTTTAAATCAAATGGTCAATTGATTTCCATTTGCAAAAAAGAATTAAACTTCACCCTTGCCTCATTCCAAGTTGATTGTTGATCTAAAAATAAAAGGTAATACAATAAAGCTTCCAGAAGGTAATACAGGAGAATATCTTCATACCCACAGAGTTGTGAAATAGCTCCTAACAGAACACAAAGCATGTACAGAAAACCGTTTAACATTAGCTGCTATCATAGAACATACATGTACACTGTGATCCAATAGTTTCACTCCTAGGTGGAGACTTAGAAATATATGTGTGTGAATTCAAAGACAGTTAAAAGAATATCCATAGTGGCATTACCTGTAATAGGAAAAACCCATAAGCAATTCAGCAAAAGAATCCATGAACAAAAGAATGAAAAAGTAAATTGTATAATACTATACAGCAATAGAAATAAATGAACTCCATTACAGCTACATACAACCAGATGAAAAAATAAAACTATTGCAGTACTGAATGAACACATCTAGGTGTAAAAGTACCTGCTGCCATTAGCAGCCAACATTCACAGTAGCTGAGCGATGGATGCCGTGGCTGAGTAAAACAAACATGGGCAGCACCACAGCATCTACTACAGTTCACCCCCAGCACTGTTCCGATCCACTTGCTTCTCACATTGATCTACTCCATCCAGGCATAGCTTCTTCTGGACTCTGTTATCGTAACTCACACACACAAAAAGAGAGACAAAGCACAGCCCCTGCTATGCAGTTGGTCCCAAGATTATATATAGCTGACATTCATCCTCTCTCTTCTCTACTACCCATTCTAGATTCCCTTCATCCTAGTCTGGCACTGCTGAGTTGCCTGGTATTACGACCCAGACCCTCCCTCCTAGTGGTCTGAGACCCTGCTTACCATGCCTTTCAGTAGAGTATGGTTGCTGTATTTGCCCATTTACAGTGAAACCCGAAAAACCCATAAGCATACCAAGAGGTACCCAGTCACCTAAGTGCCAAACATATTCGTCTGTGCCCTCATTATGTTGCAGCAGCCCTCCTTCCTCAGGATGATCAGGGCCAATAACCTCTGTCAGTGTAGTAACTCTTTTATTTGTCTTATAGTTTTCTGGCATGAGGAGCCTAAAGTGACCAGGTAGCAGTGGTAGCTTAAAGTTTAGTGGGACTCTGCTCTGTGACCCTCTAGACACACAGATTCTAGACCCCCCAGATAGGAAGCACAAATTCCTCAGTAGATCACTGGGGCCACTCCTACTTACACCCCTTGATTTTTGGACCCATATATTCTATGTATTAGTGACTCAGAACCAAATAGTGACCCTTGAGTTAAGGAATATAGTGCATCCTGAGTATGGTGCGTCCACTGCCGCAAGGAGTCCTCTCCTTGAAGAGGCTGTGCCTCTTCATCCCACTCTGTTGGGATGGCAGCTCCTGGTTGGTGGAGTATGTGCAGGAACAGTGGATCCTGGTCATGTCACTGATGCACCCCTTTGCTATTAAATGGGGCCTTTGGTCTGAGGTAATGTTATACAGGATCCCATAGGGGTGGATCAGACACTCTGTGAGTCCATGGGTACTGGTGCTGGCTGCAGCCCTGCAGATGGTGATGGCAGACCCGCATCCAGAAACCAGGTTAGTCCCGGTCAGGCTGATCTAGTCAACTTGTCACCAAGTGGCAGGTTGTTCTCCCCAAGAAATGCTATTGTATCAAGGACACAGGGTCAGTCTCTGTTGCCAACAGGACATACAACAACGGCTGTAAGTAAACTAGTGTTGGTGAGAAAAGCCTGTATTAGTTTCTTACTGCTGTAACAAATTACCACAAACTTAGTGGTAACAACACAAATTTATCACTTACAATTCTGGAGGTCCAAAATCAGTTTCACTGGTCTAAAGTCAAGGGGTCAGCAGGCCTGCGTTCCTTCCGGAGGCACTAGGGGAGAATCTATTTCCTTTCCTTTTCGAGCTTCTAGAGGCCTCGGGCATTCCTTGCTCGTGGCCCCTTTTTCCATGTTCAAGCCGACAGTGTAACGTCTTCAGTTCTCTCTGTCTCTGTCTCTGACAGAGACATCATCATCACATATCCTCCCTCGACTCATTCTTCTGGCTCCCTCTTATTGGGAACCTTGTTGTTACATTAGGCTCACCCAGATAACCCAGGATAATTTTTCCATCTAAGATCCTTTTAACATAATCAGATCTGCAAATTCCCTTTTGCCAAGAAAAGTAACATATCTATAGGTTCCAGGGATTAGGAAGTGAACATTTTTGGGGAGCTGCTATTCTGTCTACCACAAAACCAGTGCTGTTGGACCCATTCACAGCCTCCATTTCTTCCAGGAGCTGCTTTTTGAATAGTGTATCTTTCTCTGCTGCAGATAGCATGGCCTTGCTCTAGAACCCTAAGTGTCCACGTCATTACTCTCTTATTGGAGTATGCCAGAGTCTTCCTACCACCCTTTTATACCCAGATATTTGTAGCACCATCACCTCTGCCAGATGATATGGCCTAAGTGACAGGGCTGCTTGTACTGAACTCGCTTAAAACCCGCTGCAGGGCCCCTCCCTGCTCTGGAACCCACTTAAAACTAGAACTCTTAACATACCCCGATAAATGGGTCAGAGGTCTACCACCAGGCGTGAAATATGCCGCCTCCAAAGTTTGACAAGGCCAACCAAGCCTCACATTTCTTTCTCAGTGGTAGGAGATGCACGAGACAATAACTTGTCACTTGGGTTGGGATATGCCAGCATCCCCCAGACCACTGGACTCCTAAAAAGTCACTGATGTGCAGGCCTCTTAATCTTTGAAGGCTTATCCCCCATCCTCTGGAGTTTGTATGATTTACTTACCAAGGCATTCAGAGTACTCAGCACTTTGTGCTCACTAAGTCCAGGTAACATGATGGCATCAACTTAGTGGACAGATATGATGTTCTCTAGAAAGAATGCTCAGATCAATGTGGTGAGGCCTTCTAGGGATAGAGAAGTTTCAAAAAACCATCTGAGGACATGGATTTATGCTAAACCCCAGGTACCCAACCACTCAATGATTAAAGTAAATATTATAAAATGAGAATATATAGTGCTATAGATGAGGGAGGTCTACTAGAGGTAGAGAAGGCTGATTCTAAAAGGTCATCTGAGGACATGGAATTGGACTATACCCCAGGTTCACAGCTGCTAAGTAATAATATTACATAGTGAATGATAGAGTTCTATTGTCTATGTTCTCATTGTTAGATAAAAACCCATAACAATATGGCTTAATTTATAGTAGTACATATGCACTTAATGGTTGATTAAACTCAGCCTGGGCTTTTAGGGATTTCCTCTCCACCTGCCCCAAGAAAAATCTCTACTGGGGACCCTGAAGGATAGTTAATTTGCTGTAGGGAAGATAAAAGTAGTAACTTTCACTGGGGACCCACAGCATCTCTAGAATCTTGGTCCTCTTCAGACTTCTTGTACCTTTTTTTTTTTTTTTTTTTTAGTACGCGGGCCTCTCACTGTTGTGGCCTCTCCCGTTGCCCAGCACAGGCACCAGACGTGCAGGCTCAGCGGCCATGGCTCACGGGCCCAGCCGCTCCGCGGCATGTGGGATCTTCCCGGACTAGGGCACGAACCCGTGTCCCGTGCATCGGCAGGCGGACTCTCAACCACTGCACCACCAGGGAAGCCCAGAGTTCTTGTACCTTTTCCACAGTCCTAGTTGCTATTTCTCCCATGCCAGGGATACCACATGAGGTAGTGCAACCCCTCCTACCTATATCCTGTCCAAATTCACAAGAGGTGAAGGTCTTAGCAATTGCACTTCTACAACATCCCAGGGCACAGCTGTTCCACCTACCATCAGGGCTAGGAACATCACGGCCCTCTGTCTGGTAGTAATCCTATCCTTAGAGTCAGCTTCCTAGGACCACTTCTAGTACCCAATGTCTTAGGGTAGGTTTCATAGAAATAGATCCTAAAATAAGAATTTGTGCACATGTGATTATCGGTGGGGGAATGGGATATCCCAGCATCCCCCTCAACCACTGGACTCCTAAAGCATTTGAAGAAATGTTCTTTGGGAAAAACCTGGGAGGGAGAGAAGGAAGCAGGATAGGAAAGAAGAAAGAGTTGAGTAAGAATGTTGTCTCAGGTAAAATCTAGGCTGTCGGGGGTGGGAGAGAGGGTCTGGAGCTTGAACTGCATTGCCTAGTGGCAAGGAGTTCAGCTTCTTATCCTAGTCGTCATCAGTCACTGGTGTGGGCCACCTGGCAAGGGGACTGTGCAGAGTAACCCCTGGAGAAAGGTGGCTCATCAGCTGAGGGCAGCTCTCTAGGAACCATCAGCAGCCACTGGAGGAAAGTGCATGGCCCAGGAAAGGAGATCTGGGCAAGGTACCCACACCATCTCCTATGGTTGCCTTTCACTGGGCTCTTACATGATCATCCTATTTAAAATAGGAGGTCAGGAACTGCACAGCTTCCTTCCTTGATTTATTATCCTCCAGAGAGCTTACCAACTTCTAACACTTACTTATGTTTACTCATATCTCCCTTGACTAAAATGTAAGCTCCATGAGGGCAGGGTTTACTGTCTGGTTTTGATCACTATGTGACAAGAGAGTGTCTGGCACATAGCCATCCCTGAATAACTATTTTGAATGAATAGCTTGTTAATATTACTGTTTCATCATCTGATGTCAAACAAATGCATATCTTTTCAATTAAAAAAACAATCAGTTCTCCACCCTGGGCTTTTCTTAGAGAATTTTACTCTCTAATTGGCAATTACCATTTTCCCATCAATAGTGAGGTTGAAATTGACCAAGAGATTTAACTATGTGTTTTTCCAAGTTCTTTAGGGTGTTGTCATCAGTACATGTTAGAAGAAAAAATTCAAAGCCATAAATTAATATAGATGTCAAAAATAGCATTATTAAGTTACGAGTTTACATTGCCTGGGCCTCGACTGTTAGTTACCTTCTGACTTCTGCAAGAGAAACTTTTATATGAAAAAAAAATTCCACAAAACCCTGCAGGGTGAAAGTCTCCATTATATTACTCAGTGTAGGAAACTTGACTTGGTGGAGAGTGCTCTGAGTTTGGCTTCACAGCATATGGTTTGTTTGTTTGTTTGTTTGTGGTACGCGGGCCTCTCACTGTTGTGGCCTCTCTCGTTGCGGAGCACAGGCTCCAGATGTGCAGGCTCAGTGGCCATGGCTCACGGGCCCAGCCGCTCTGCGGCATGTGGGATCTTCCTGGACCTGGGTACGAACCTGCGTCCCCTGCATCGGCAGGCGGACTCTCAACCACTGCGCCACCAGGGAAGCCCCAGCATATGGTTTTTATTCTAGCTCTTGCATGACTGTAGAAGTTTACTTACTTCTCATTCTATGTGATCCCAAGTCACTGTGTTTCAGTCACCTCATCTGTAAGGTGGAATGATGTGCCTAAGAAAAAGCCATCACAAACCCATCTACTGCACTAAGTATCTGACAGGGAAGAGAGAAAAAAGAATTAACTACATCATGCAGAAAAGCTTTCTCATAAAGGATTTGTTCCAATCTAAATCCATGTTTAAAAATCCCCTCTACTCTCTTATTAAAACTCCATCTCCGGACACAGTGCACTGTTTATTTCTGAGGGCTCTATTTTATCTCTTATCTGTATCAGAATTTATTCTACATATGGATAAAGAGAGGCATCTTCACCCCAAGTTAGGAGTAGAGTGGGGTCAGCATTCATGTTGCCCCAAATGTTCAGAACCCCAACTATGGCACCTGATCTGGGCTTGTCCCTTTCACCTCCACCAGCAGCCCTCTGTACTTACAGAGGGCTTCCCCACTTCCCCTCCCTCAGTTCAGAAATTACTTCTGTATTCTATTTTCTCACAGATTTAAAAGGGATTTCTGCACACTCATGAGTTTCTAGAACATTGGTGCAATTGCTTACTTCTCCAAATTTTGATCCATATGAAACGTTACTTTTGCTACATATTGCTATGGTGAGTCTGTCACTGAGCTGAGAAGATTGTATGACTTGTTATAGAGCAGGAGCCACCTTCAGATAAAAGGTAAGAGTCTTAGAAAACAAACTGGAAGATCGTGTGCTTACTGAACATCGAGTAGTTTTACTTCATGAATATATAACAGAGTATTGTTACGGCAGTGAACAGTTCTACTAAAAACTGGCACAATGATAAAGGGCCATGAGGTGAATAGTTCAAAAACTATTATGTCACAAAATTCTAATGTTAGAAACTGTGCTGTGTTCCTGACACATTTACCCTGGAATGAAGCCATTAGTCAACAACTACCACTCACAGCCAGCTTCAACTACTCATTGTTAGCCATGAATAGACAATCAAGGCTCAATGGACATTGAGAATAGTTTACAACTTAAAAGAGAAAGACTATCATCAAACGAACAAACAAATTAGAAACACTGACACTGGAGAAAACAGAAATAATTCTAATTATACTCAAAGGAATTTGAAAAGATGTTACATCCCCATCAAACAAGTACAGGATACTCTGAAAAAGGAATAATTAGAGACTAAAAAGGAGCTAATGAAAATTCAAATCAATTGCTAAAATAAAAATTCAAAAAAGTTATTTAAGAAAGCACTACCAAATCAAATACAATATATAAAAAAGATAATACAGCTGGACCAAGGGGAGATTCACCCAGGAATACATGACTGGTTCAATTTTTAAGAATCAATCAATGTTATTCCCCATATTAAAAAACCAAAGAAGAAAAATCATGTGATAATCTCAATAGATGGCGAAGGGGGGGGAAGCATGTAATAAAATTCACCATCCATTCATGATTTTTAAAAAAACAACTCTTAGCAAACTATGAATTAAGAGAAATTTCCACAAAAGGATAAGGGAGTATATACCAAAACAAACAAACAAACAAACAAACTACAGTTAACATTATACTTAATGACAAAAGACTGAATGCTTTCTCTCTGAGAAGAAGAAAGAGATAAGAATATTTACTCTTACCAAAATTGAACTGAAGCTGTAAGACAGAAAATAACAAATGTTGGCTAGGATGTGAGAAATTGGAACACTAGCACATTGCTGGTGGGAATGTAAAATGGTACAGCTGTTTTAGAAAACAGTATGGCTGTTGCTCAAAAGGTTACACATAGTGTTACCATATGACCCAGAAATTTCACTCCTAAGTATACATCCAACAGAAAATAAATGTCCACACAAAAATCTGTAAACAAATATTCATAGCAGCATTATCCATAATAGCCAAAATGTATTAAAAAAGTCAATCAACTGATGAATGGATAAATAAAATGTGATATAGTCACATCATGAAATATTATTTGGCAGTAAAACAAAATGAAGTACTGATACATACTACAATATACATAAAATTTGAAAACATTATGCTAAGTGAAGAACCTAGTCACAAAAGACCACATATTGTATGATTTCATTTATGTGAAAAGTCCAGAATAGGTAAATCTATAAAGACAGAGAAGAGATTGCTGGTTGCCTAAAGCTAGCAGGTTGGAGGGGAAATGGCAAGTGGCTGCTGATGGGTAGGGGGTTTCTTTCGAGAGTGACAAAAAAGTTCTAAAATTGACTATGGTGATGATAACTGCACAACTTTGTGAATACACTAAAAGCCATTGAATTCTATACTTTAAATGGATAAATTGTATGGTATGTGAATTATATCTCAATAAAGGTCGTATTTTTTTCAAATGTACTGGTGGTCCCAGTCAGTGAAGCAAAGTAGGAAAGGAAATTGAAGGCATACAGATTGAAAAGGAAGAAATAAAATGCCTCTATTTACAAATGACATGGTTGTTTATGTAGAAAATTGCAGAGAATCTACAAAAAGTTACTAGATCTAATAAATGAGTTTAGCTAGGTCATGGGATACAAGGTCAATATTTTTTTTTAAATCAAGCATATTTTTATACATTAGCAATGAACAATTGGAAATTGAAATTTTGAAAAGTATCATTTGAAATAACATCAAAACTATGAAACACTTAGGTGTAAATCTTACAAAATATGTATAGTATCTGTATATTGAAAAATACAAAAACTGATTAAAGAAATCAAAGATGATCTAAATAAATGGAGTAATATGCTATGTTTATAGATTGGGAGATTTAATATTATTAAAAGATCAATTCTCCCCAAACTGATTTATAGATTAAATGTAATTCAAATCAAAATCCCAGCAGAATTTTTTGTATAAATTAACTTGATTCTAATTTATTTGGAAAAGCATAGAAACTAGAATTGCAAAAATAATTTTGAAAAAGAAAAATAAAATTGGAGAACCACACTAACTGATTAAAGACTTAATATACAGGTAAAGTAATAAAGACAGGGTAGTACTGGCAAAAGGACAGACACATAGATCAATGGAACAGAGTAGAGAATCCAGGATACACACACACACACACACACACACACACACACACACACACACACACACACACAAAGTCACCTGATTTTCAGCAAAGAAGCCAAGTCAATTCAATGGAGAAGAAATAGTCCTTTCAACAATTGGTGCTGGAACAATTGGCCATCCATATGCAAAAAATGACCCATATCTTGCATTATACTCAAAAATTAATTCAAAATTTAACCCAAATGTAAAATCTAAAACCATAAAATCTTCTAGAAAAAAAAATAGGAGAAAATATTTGTGACTTGGGTTAGGCAAAGACTTCTTAGATATTACACAAACCATAGAAGAAACATTGATATATTGGAATTCATCAAAATTTAAAACTTCTGCTCTTTGTAAGACTCTGTTAAACAAATAAAAAACCAAACCACAGACTGGGAGAAAGTTTTTGTAAGATACACATCTGATGAAAGGTTGATATCCAGAATGTATTAAAAAACTCTTGAAATTCAATTTAAAAAAAAAGAAAACCAAACAACCCATTTTAAAAAAATAAGCAAAAAACTGATGAAATATTTCATCCAAGAAGATATACAGATGGCTAATAAACATACACAAAGTAATGCTCAGTCATTGAGAAAATGCAAAATAAAACCACAATGTGATCACACTGTATACCTATTAGATGGGGAGTGGGGTAGTAGAGAAAAACAATCATGTCAATACAAAGTGCTTCTAAGGATGTGGAACATCTGGAACTCTATGCATTGCTGATGGGAATGCAAAATGGTACCTCCATTTTGGAGAATAGTATGACATTTTTCTTATCAAGTTAAATCATACACTTACCATCCCATTAACCCTATTCTGAAGTATTTACCCAAGTGAAAACATGTTCACTCAAAAACTTATCTATGTGAATGCTTATAATGGCTCTGATCTATAAAGCCAAAAACTGGAAACAACTAAATGTCCATTGTACACCTAATACTAATACAATGTTATATGTCAATTACATCTCAAAAAAATGAGAAGTAAAAATGAATGGTACATACAACAATGTGGATAAATCTCAAATGCATTATGCTAAGTGAAAGAAGTCAGATTCAAATGGATACTCAATGCTTCTATTCCTATGACATTCTGGAGAAGGCAAAAGTATAGGGACAAAAAAGGGATCAGTAGTCTCTGGGTGCTGGAGGAAAAAGGAGGCAATTGATTTATGCAAGAGCATCAGGAGACTTTGAGGGTAAGTGAAATGTTCTACATCTTGGTTGCGGTGGTTACCTGACTATGTATGTTTTGTCGAAATTCAGAAATACTCACCAAAAATAACAGTGTATTTTACTGTATTATATTATACCTACTATACATAACTTTAGAAAATCTGCTAAAGTGTCACTCATTTCTTTGCTGAATTTACCTCAATCTGGGGATCTAGCTCTCAGTCTTGCAAATTTGAGAACTGATTGTCAGCAAAGTTTTAAGAGAATCATATTAACACATTAAGAACCACATTAAGTTCACAAGAATTGATACATAAACCAGAAAGCCAGTTGATTTATTTGTAATGAGAAATGCAATTGCTAATGCTAATAGATAATGTAGGTTTTCTGGTCAAGATGTCCTCTTCCTGTAATCATACTTCATGGGAAACCAAATTATAATCAGATAGTTGTGCTGTGAGCACAGAGTCAGAATAAGGAATGTTAGTTGTAACTTGAATACCTGATCTACCCACCTCCAGATAAAGGACTATTTCTGCCACCAGGACTAGGTTCAGAATGAGACATCCTTTCCCCATGACAGGCATGGCTGGGCTCTGCCACCACTTGGTTTTTCACTTCTGTGACTCTCATTTTCTTAATCATAGAAGAATGATCAACCTCAACTCCGACTATAACTTCTCCTTCATAAGTGGTAATACCTCCAATTGAGTCATAATTGAGACTGGCAGACCTGGGAATAATTCTGCCTCTTTAAAGGGACATTGCATCTTTGTGTTGTAATTTATAATGAGCTAATGTCAGTTTAATTCTTAGAGGGCAACTTCATTCCCAAGTTCTTAGGGGAATTTTCCTTGTCATTTCCTTGTACTATCTAAAAAGTGATAATGGTTTAATAGGCAACCATGCCCTAAATTACTTTACAGAACAGAATCTTGAAGACAACTTGTCAGAACACACAAAAGTGACCCCCTAAGAGAAGCAGCACGTTATGGTAGAGAGCACTGAGCTACAGGTCAAAAGTTTAAAAAAAATAAATTAGAATTCTCTAACACCATACATAAAAATAAACTCAAAATGGATTAAAGACCTAAATGTAATACTGGATACTATTAAACTCTTAGAGGAAAAAATAGGCAGAACACTCTTTGACATAAATCACAGCAATATTTTTTTGGACCCATCTCCTACCGTAGTGGAAATAAAAGCAAAAATAAACAAATGGGACCTAGTTAAACTCAAAAGCTTTTGCACAGCAAAGGAAGCCATACACACACACACACACACACACACACACACACACACACACACAAAAACCACCTACGGAATGGGAGAAAATATTTGCAAATGATGCAACCAACAAGGGATTAATTTCCAAAATATACAAACAGCTCATATAGCTCAATATCAAATAAACAATCAATCAAAAAATGGGCAGAAGGCCTAAATAGACATTTCTCCAAAGAAGACATACAGACGGGCAACAGGCACATGAAAAGATGCTCAATATCGCTAATTATTACAGAAATGCAAATCAAAACTAGAGTGAGGTATCACCTCACACCAATCATAATGGCCATCATCAAAAAGTCTACAAATAATAAATGTTGGAGAGGGTGTGGAGAAAAGGGAACCCTCCTACACTGTTGGTGGGAATGTAAATTAGTGCAGCCACCATGGAGAACAGTATGGAGGTTCCTTAAAAAACTAGAGTTACCATGTGATCCAGCAATACCACTCTTGGGGATATATCTGGAGAAAACCATAATTTGAAAAGACACATGCACCCCAATGTTCATAGCAGCACTATTTACAATAGCCAACATATGGAACCAACCTAAGTGACCACTGACAGATAAATGGATAAAGATGTGGTATATTTATGCAATGGAATGTTACTCAGCCATAAACAATGAAATAATGCCATTTGCAGCAACATGGATGGACCTGGAGATTATCATACTAAGTGAAGTGAGTCAGAGAAAGACAAATATCATACGACATCCCTTATATGCAAAATCTTAAAAAATGATACAAATGAACTTATTTACAAAACAGAAACAGACTCACAGATTTAGAGAACAAACTTATGGTTAGGGGGTGGGAGGGGAGGGATAGATTGGGAATTTGGGATTGACATGTACACACTGCCATATTTAAAATAGATAAGCAACAAGGACCTACTGTATAGCACAGGGAACTCTGCTCAATATTCTGTGATAACCTAAATGGGAAAAGAATTTGAAAAAGAATAGATACATGTAAATGTAGAACTGAATCACTTTGTTGTACACCTGAAACTAACACAATATTGTTAACCAACTATATCCAATATAAAATTTTTTAAAAGTTCTGGGTTTCAACCCCAGCTTCACCTGCTGTGTAGCACCAAGTCACTGGGCTCTGTCCATAATTTCTTTATCAGTCATGTCAAGACAATAATATCTGTCCTGCTGGTCTCCAAAACTATCTTTAAATTGTACAATTCTATTCAAATGCAGCAAGCCACTGATAGAACTTTGCCAAGCAGCTGGGGAAAGCACTGCCATTCTAAAGGGTATCTTGATAACTTTCCCACATCCTTTGTGCAGACCATCCCTGACTGAGCAGTGCAGGCTTTCAAGCAGCTCACCATTCAAGGCGCAGCCATGAGAAGAATAATGTGTTGTTAACAATAAGCAAGCATTTAAATGATTAGAGTCAACTTACTTAATGCGGGAAAAGAGCTACTTTGTAACTTCATCTATCTCAATTCTTGTCCAACCTGCCCTGTGCCCCCAGAGGATGACCCATGTGAATTCTACCAATGGGCTCCCTTGGTCTTTGGCTTCAAAATGTGTTCTGTCAAAGGGGAGCCCTGACAGGAGTGAGGAAGGAGGGAAAAGAGAATGAAGTCAGGGTATATATCATCCTGACCCTGTCTGTGCAGAGGCACAGTGGGCTGGCTACATCCCTTGACTGAACGTCTCAACTCCTAACAGATGACGCTGACCACACAGTTCTCTCTAGGTCCTGCTCCATAGGGGTGGTAACGCCATCTCACTGCCAGTAGCCCTGGGGTACCACACTATCTCTTCTGTTTTCCCTACACCTTGTCCACACTTTATAAGTCCTTTTATTAATCTCTCTTCAAATCAACCATCTGTTTCCTACAGATGTAGCTACCTTGTGTCTTATATCCTATAGTTGATACAAACACACTGAGGCTTTCATGCTAAAGGCAGCACCAAACATTAATTTCTTCAACAAATATTCCCGGAGAGCCTCCTTTGTGCCAGGCCTTAGAGAATACAGCAGAGAACAACATAAATAAATCCTCTCCCTCTGTCCTCAGGTGGGTGATGAAGGAAGGCTTTATCCAGGAGATGACTTTGAGGCAGATTTCAGGACAATGTGAAAAGAGCCAGACACAAGGATCTGGAGGAAGGACTTGCCAGGCAAAGGGACAAACGAGAGAAATGACTCTGAGGCAGAAACAAGGTTGGCCTTTTGAGGGGCATACAAATGCATGTGGCTGCAGCAGAGTGAATGAAAAGGAAAATGGTGGGAATGGTAGGAAATGGGAAGCTTTGTAGGTTGTGTTAAGGAGTGTGGATTTGATTCCAAGGGTTATGGGCAGCTCTTGCGGGTAGTGACAGGGCAATGGCTGAGTCTGGTTTAAAGATCGATTGGCTGCTGTGTGAGAATAGACTGTAAAGCAAGAGTGGCAGTAGAGACAAGTTATGAGAGTATTAAAATAGCTGAGGGGGGCTTCCCTGGTGGCACAGTGGTTAAGAATCCACCTGCCAATGCAGGGGAGACGGGTTCGAGCTCTGGTCCGGGAAGATCCCACATGCATCAGATCAGCTAAGCCTGTGAGCCACAACTACTGAGCCTGCGCTCTAGAACCCGCGCACACAACTACTGAAGTCCACGCGTCCTAGAGCCCATGCTCTAGAACAAGAGAAGCCACCACAATGAGAAGCCCGCGCACCGCAATGAAGCGTACACCCCGCTCTCCGCAACTAGAGACAGCTTGCTTGCAGCAACGAAGACCCAATGCAGCCAAAAATAAAATAAACAAAATAAAATAGCTGAGGGAAGAGATCATGGTGGCATGGATCAGGTTAGTGATCATGGGAAATGGAGAGAAGTGACAATACTCAGAAAGTATCTGAATTTACTTATTAATTGGAAATGGACTGAGAGGAAAAGGAAGAGGCTGCTGCTAAAAATTCTGATGTCAGTAACTCAGATGCTATTTACTAGAAGACCAGGTTTTTACACATTGGGATTGCTGTGGAGAAATAAGAATTTGTGTGTTCATTTGATACCCAAATTGAAATGTTGAGGAGGCAACTGAGTATGAGCCTGGCTCTTAGAAAAGAGATGAGAGTTCAAGACACAGATGTATGACCATGCACATATGGAAGTGGATGAGGTTACCCTGGGTAACAGTGTGTCTGGAGGAGATTAACAACACGGACTGAGCCAGGTGGATCAGCTGGAGTTTAAAGCTTATGGAAAAGAGGAGGAACTAGCAAAGAAGTCTGCGAGGAAGCACCAGCAAGGAAGAAGGAAGAGGATTGTCATGGGTGTTGCAGGACCCATGTGAGACTGAGAACTCCATCCCTAGTGAAAGGGTGTTTGAGAAAAATCTATTGCGCTAAATGTGGCTGAAAAGTGAAATAAGACAAAGCTGAAAATTAAATCATTGAACTTGCCAACGTGTAGGATGTTGATGCTTTCAACACTGAATGATAGAAACAAAAGTAGGTTAATGAGAAAAGCGAAGGTTATAGGACAGAGAGCACTAATACAAACAACTATGTGAAGGAGTTTTGCTGTAAAGGGAGCAGCTAGAGGGAAATGTGGATTCGAGGAGGAGTTGTTTTTAAGACAGAAGATGTTAGGGCCTGTTAATACGCTGATGGGATTTTTCTAGCAAGGAGAAAAATAGATCATGTAGGAAAAAGGGGAGATCAGTGAAAGAACAAGATTTTGAGGAGAGGAGAGTGAGGGGGAGCCACTGTATAAGCAGAGGAGTTGCCAACTTATAGGAGCTCAGACATTCTAAATTCTTAGTTCTAAATTCCATCTATATATTAGAATCCCTTGAGAATTAAAAAAAAATAGATGTCCCATACCAGATTAATTAGTTCAGAATCTCTAGGAGTGAGATCTGGGCATCCGCATTTTAAAAATTCTACCTATAGCCCCCATTAATAACCACTGATGCCTTGAAACAGGAACAAAGACAGATGGAATACAAATCTAGGTAGTTTGATCGACTTGGTGATGGGAAGACGAGGCATTTCTTCCCTGATTGCTTCTATTTTCTCAATGAAATATGAAACCAGGTCTGAGCTGAGAGACTGTGGTTTGTTTGAAGAGAAAGAGAGGGTTAAGGTATGAATAATTTTAGGAAGTAGGAAAGCAAATTTACTCACGAAATATAATAGGATCGCAAGGATTTTTGGAGGGCTCACTTGAGGTTTGTGGCAATAAATGTAATATGAGACTAAATTAGCACAGCTGTGTTTCGTCTCCAGCCTGTACCATCCGGGACAGGCAAGGAGTAGGTGGAGATGTTCCTTTTGTGATATTTGAAGCAGTTGAGACCTCTTGACTCCTGAGTAAAGTTACAAAGTGGAGAAGAGCCGTCTTTAGAAATTTCCTACCCCCTCCTGCTTCCTAAAACTAAGATACTCCAGGCTGACTGACCCCCTACCACCACCCCACCAGAATGTTATCAAAGAGGTGCTAACAAACTGGAATGGAATTCTAATTGGTGGAAAGGTTGATGGAGGGGAAAGGAGATTTTTAAGTATCTTATTGAGCCACGATTTACATGAAATAGAAAATGTACAAACCTTATGTGTACTGCTTGATAACTCTGCATGTTTATATACACCAAAATGTGATCACCACTAGATGAAGATATAAAACCATTCTCATCACACCCCAGAAAGTTCCCCTCAGGCCAGCAGAGTCTCTAAGGCTGATTTTCTGATTTCCACCCTCAATCTAGACAGATTCAGGGTCAGAAAGGAATCAGCCCTGACACAAAAGTTTCATTCATTCATTCACATATAGATACACAAATGATACATGTAGAACCTGGATGTCAATGTCCTCTTTTCTTTGTGCCAGAGATTGCCTATCCCCTCCTCCGGGGCATCTCCCAGAGCTGAAATCTTCCTGTTGCTAAATTCCCAAGTTGAGTTCGGGGGCAGCAAACAGGAAGGCATCTGCAAAAGTTGACTTCTAATGTCCCTTCCAGCTTTACCAGCTAATCATTTCAGGAGACCAGCCTCATCCAAAGTCATAGCTCTGTGACAGGTGCTAATCATTGTTGACTCAATTCCTTATAATTGATCTAGCAGCTAAAAAGCCTTCAGGTTCTATACCAGTGACCATACTCACTGTTGTTGATATTTTAAAACATAACTACATTGCTTTTGAAAAACAATTCACTTGAACTACACAAAAGTGTGGTTCAAAATATGTCCCAAAGATGGCAGTACAATAATACTTTGTGTGCCGTTGTATTTTCAAATATTTTTAACTCTGTTAAATTATAAACAGGTTAGGGGAAAACTTTCTCATGAGAGACTAGGAAAAAACAGCATTTTTATTTTCTGTTATTCTATTGTGCTACAGGAATCTGTCTCCAAATAAATAATATCCCACATCTTCATGGTACTTTAAAACATGCAAAACACTATCACATGGGTTATTTCTCTTCATCCTCACCACAACCTGTATGATGGTTATTTTCATTTTATGCCATGAGATTCAGAGATTAATGATGACTAAATTAAGATCACTCATCTAGTAAAGCAGCAGAACCAGTTTTCCAAAGACCAGAATTCTTTCCCACACCTCTGCTTAAAAAAAATCAAACATCTACAGGTTCATAATCTACTTTAAACATCACAGGTTATTATGATCCAGCAGAAGTTTGGGATTAAAATCATAGAAGTTAATCTGGAGCTAAAGTTGTCTTGATAAGTAGGGTGACCAACTCATCCTGGTTTGCCTGGGGCTTCATCAGTTTTAGCACCGAAAGTCCCACGTCCTGGGAATCCCCTCAGTCCCAAGAAACCAGGACCGTTGGGGACCAATGCCCTGAATCACCTTGCCCATTGGTTACCCGGTGGTTGCCCAACAGTTCTGTAAGTTCTGCTAAGTGATGCCCAGAACACTGCCTTGCACTTAGTACCATTCAATAAAAATTTGTGAAATTGTGATTCAGTGTTGCGCTTTGTTTGGGAAAAAAAAATTTTTTTTTTTTGCTGTTTCCTAGATAAGGCATAATCTTTGGAGTCACTCTTGTTGATTCTAGACTCAATGGCTCAGCCCACTTTGGCATCATTTTCCACTCTGGTCACTCCTAGTCTCAGCTTGGTTCAGACTTCCTTGAAGTTTTAATATTCTATTCAGTGGCTGCTTTTTGAGAGGGGGCAGCAAAGCACAGGAACTGAAAAATACTGTGAGTGGAAGAAAAGGACCTTCCTCTGCTTGGCTCTACTCTCACACATTGTAAAAGGCATAACCAAGTTCTTTCCCCTTTCAGATACTTCAACAATCCAGCAGTGTTGAATGTGTGATACACAAATGATCAGTCTTTCCTTACCCTTTATCTTGGATATGTGAAGATTAACACACCCTTGGGAAAATAAAAGCGAAGTCAAGTTTATCAGGAGTTGAAATAGAAAGGGTGTGTGTGTATGTGTATGCATTTGTGCACGAGCGTGCATGTGTGCGTGTGTGTGAGGACAAGTGTGTGTGCGCACACGTGTGTGTGTGTGTGTGTGTGAACATGCTCATACAGGAGGCAGAGGGCACACATAAATGTGGGAAAACATCCCCAGACACAATTCCCTGTACACCGCTGCCTCATTCTGTCCTACTCCAGAAAGAAACTCAATTAAGTAGATTTGGAAAGCCAGGAGACTGGTGGAAAATACTTTGAACCAAAGAAACCAACCCTGGGGCTCTTTGGTGGGGCTAATGGCTGACTCTGGGAAGGCTCACACCAAGGAGTACTTCCCAGAACTCCTGCTGCCAGTGTCCTTGTCCCCACGGTGAGCCACAGCCACCCCCCACCTCTGCAGGAGACCCTCCAACACTAGCAGAAGAAAGAACCTTCTAAATCCAGTGTGGAGAAAAAAGTGACCAAGGTTGCAGAAGCAAAAAAAAGTAATGAAGAGAAATTTTAAAGTAAATAAGAAAATAACATTTACTGATGAAGGAGAGTTCGTTCAGCAGTGGTCACAAGTGCAGAAGTCTGTCCCCAAGGATAGTGAGGAAGAGGACGATACTGGTGGTATCAACTTAGATAAAGCAAAGGAAAGGCCTCAAGAAGAGGACAAATTTGACAAAGAAGAATATAGGAAGAAAATTAAGGCAAAGCATCAGGAGAAAAGACTGAAAGAAAGGGAAGCCAGAAGAGAAGCCAGTAAGAAACAAGCAAAGGCTAAAGATGAAAAAGAAGCTTTTCTGAATTGGAGTAATGATGATAATGACGGATTTGATCCAAGCACACTTCCAGATCCAGATAAGTACAGAAGCTCCGAAGAATCAGATAATGAAGATATGGAAAATAAAATTAGGTTTCTTGGCTGCGAGGCATGTGGTATCTTAGCTCCATGACCAGGGATCGAATCCACAGCCCCTACATTGGCAGGTGAAGTCTTGACCACTGGGCCACCAGTAATACCAAGAAGAAGCAGGCAATGAGGAAAAGGAACAACAGTGAAGTGGAAGACGTGGGACCCACAAGTCATGACAGAAAGACCAAGTGGGAAACCTCAGAGCCTTTGGATACAGGCCCGTCTTTATTTTTTGTTTGTTTGTTTGTTTTTGTTTTTTGTTTTGTTTTTTGCGGTACCGTGGGCCTCTCACTGTTGTGGCCTCTCCCGTTGCGGAGCACAGGCTCCGGACGCGCAGGCTCAGCGGCCACGGCTCACGCGCCCAGCCGCTCCGCGGCATGTGGGATCCTCCCGGACCGGGGCACGAACCCGTGTCCCCTGCGTCGGCAGGCGGACTCTCAACCACTGCGCCACCAGGGAAGCCCCAGGCCCGTCGTTAGCCGAGGATGAAGAGCTGGTGTTACATCCACTCAAAAGTCAAAGCTAAATAGTACTTGCTCTTGTCTTCCCCTTGAAACCTCTAGTCATGATTATGTGGGCAAGAAGTTGAAAAAACAGTTGGCTTCGGGGCACTTAGGTAACATGAGTCCCATGCCCAAAGGACCCATTCTTCAGACAGGAGCTATCATACCTCTAAGCCCCTTTCACAGGCCATGCTTGCACCATCCCAGAGCAAACTCACAGTGATGGTGGATTATAAGATTTCCTGATCCCATTTTCCAGCCTGTGCTCTGTTAGATTTTATCCATGGGTTCCTACATCTTATCACTGGAAATGCTTCCTTTGTTTTACTGGCAAGTTCTAGAGACCTTGTTTCATTGTTGGAAATTCCTGTCTTGCTTACCATACATAAGTTTCTCTGTAATATTAAACAAAATTGCTCAGAGGAAAAAAAAGAAGAAAGAAAGAAACCAACCCTATCATTTAAAAAGAAAAAAAACCTTCCTATTTGTGACCTGTGCAATACCCGATAGTAAAAATATCCAAGAAAATGTTATTCCAAAAAGGACACTGAACATTAGGTAGCTTCTGTGAAAAGTGAATTGCTATAAACTTTTCAAGTAGCTCCACACATTTTCTCAAACTAAAATTCTAATATGAAAAGTAAATGTAGCTTTTTTATTTTTCTAATTTTCACCCACCCTGAGATATTTTAATCTCTTCAACCTCAACAATTTCTTTTCGGTATCAATAGCCCTTTTAGGGAAATTCTGTTTCTCAGGTGCCCCTCCCCAGGCTCATCACCAAGATGGCATTTGGACTTAAGTCCTTGTGGGGCCCTGGGACTTTCTCAGCAATGTGCTCCCTCCCATTGCACTGGTGGCGTGGACCCATGAAGTCCACAGCTGATGGATTTGTGTGGGTTCCTCCTCAGCCTGGCTCGGGCCACATGTTCCTCTCTGCTGACTTGACCTCATGTTGGCCACCCACCCCCCACGCAACCTCCTGAAGTCTAACTGTAATTCCTGTTTGCTCCCTGCGGCAGGCAGGTGGCCCCAGCTCCAACTGTGGTGAAGAGGAAGATTAGGGAAGAAATGTAATGAAAATGAAATTTAAAAAATATCAGCTGAAAATGTATTTCTTTCCTCTCTTCTCCCCAGTAAATTAAGCTGTCAGGCAGGGAGCCATTCTGTCATTATAGCTCCTAAAAAAGGAGGAAGAGAGGGAGAAAGCCCTCTCAGGAGGAAGGGTATGAGGGAAGGAAAGTTCCAACATGCCAGGAAGAAGTAGTAATCTGGCCTCTTTCAGCCCCCAGGAGATAATGGAGAAGGGAAGAGAGCAGAAGTAGAAAAAGCAAGACTGGAGATGTTTGCTGACTGACTTCTAGGCTATCACAGAAGATAGGCCGGGAAGAAAGCTTCAGACTTCACAGAGGTATCTAAGGACCCCTGCATGGCAGAATGCAGGGGGCCAAACTATGTGCACGGCCCTCTTAGCAGCTCAAAGCAGCTGCTTTAGAGTAAAATAGGAAGGGTTATGGGATGACATGGTGTTGAGGGGCTGCCTAAACTTTCTCGGCTCCTGGTGGCATGAAAATTTGCTAGCTGCTCCCCTGTGGCTTGTGGTAGAGCACAAAGGAGTTGATGTTGCTGGCTGGTCAACTTCTCCGGGTCATCCGACTGAGAACCATGTCTCCAGGACCATGACCCAGGTCAAGAACCAAATGGGAGTTCACGGCCAGGTCTTAGGCAAACCGTGCAGCGTCAATAACAGCTGACCAGCTAAACTACTCCAAGAGAAACCAGACCACAAGTTCTCCAGAAACGTCAGCAATGGGAGCCAGCAGAGAGGGCAGGGACAAGACAGACAAGGAACATTCTTTCCACAGAAAGACAAGGATCCACTCACAGATCAGAGCCCTCTCCCCTCCCCCTGTTATTGCCACAAGAACACAGAAAGGCCATGACCCCAGTAGTCATCTCTGTCAGGGAGAAGGAGGGTGAAGAATTGTGAAAGAATAAACATTTACTGAAAAGGCATAAACTAAAAGGAAACGAAATCAGAATATAATGATAAATCCTTAATTTGTGATCCCCTGGCCTATACTGCTCAGTAGGGTAAAAAGGGTGTGGGGAGAGGGTGTTCACAAGGAAGATTGGATTTTTGTTGAAAAGTAAAATAGCCCCATTTTTTTTCACTTTTGCTGATGGAATGAGTAAATATGCCATTCTGCTGTAATAGTTAATAGAATGAAGTTTTTAGTGTATTGCTAATTCAGCAAATAGGCCTTTTGATGAATTAGTCCATCAGCTAACTACTAGTCCATTAATCACAGTTTGGCAAACTGGTGCCCAGCAAATTGGATTTTTTTAGAAAACTGATCTTTTGATAAATTGCTGTTCAGTGAATTGATCTGTTTCAGCCTACTGATTAAAAAAACAGAAAAATCCCCATTCTCATGATGCTTATTTTGACTCTACATTGTCTTACCTCAAATTTTGCCCTAGTTGGAAACACTTTAAGATACATTTATATTGCTTTCGTATCAGCACCAGCAGCTTGTCCATTTTGGCATAAACATGAAATCTAATGAAGCATGCATAACTAGTCACAAATCTGGTACGAGTGGCTCTCCAAATACAGTGATAGCATTTCTAGAACCCTTCCAGGCATGATCAGAATGCAAAAGAGAAAAGGAAGAAAGTGGGGTGGGGAAGATGAAGGGGAGGCTGAATGATAAAAATAACCCTGAAACAACCTGCACTGACACTGTGAAAATCCACAGATTTTCAGCTCTCAGCTGGGGCTTGCAAGCCTTGTGCTCACTTTGAGATAATCATTCCTACTTCAAACCAATGTGTAGTTCCACTCCACACAGAATTCTCTCTCATCACGAAACTTTGTTGGTGCATGGTATGCAACATTTTTTCCAAGGTCTACTTTGCATAAGTTGAGACTGTTTTTGTTCCTGGAGCATCTCTAGTAAGACATCCTTACAATTAAAATCATCCAATGTCATATTCCTCAACGTGGAAGGCAAGCTCTCCCTGCCTGGTCATTTTGATTCTAGCTCTCCCTACTCCAACACGATGCAGGCAAGTAGGTGCTATCTATGTCTCCCAGATATCACATGTCACTTCTGCCACGAACTGTCCCTCCCTGCCTACCTCCTGCTCAACCCCTCTTTTCCCCAAGGCTCTCTGATCTCAACAACCACTTGAAACTTTGTATCAACTATCTCAACCCACATTGATCTCTTCATTTATTGGATGCTTGACTGCATCACTCATTTTGCCTCTCAAACTCCATTCATTTCATATTTTACTTATTTCATGTACGTGTCACTCCGAACACCATACATTTCTTGAACTGAGGCACTGAGCTGAGGTGCTATGTCTGGTATTTCAGCACCTCGTTCTGTGATGAGGACATCAACATATACTCTAATATAGGCTTATGGTACTGAATGGAATTTTCTATTGTAACTTAAACACTGTGATCGGATTTAGAAATAATTGTGCTTGCTCATACGCTTAAAATAGACACCACGCCAAATCATTTAGTAGAAAGAATGCTTTCAGAAAAATTTTTGTAACGCTGAGGAAGGATGGTATTCAGAAATGGAACTGAATTTGTTCTTTGGAAAATCAACATTGGAACATAAAATTCTTCTTACAAATTTGTTGAACAAAGAATACAGACCTAGTGTATATGGCTGTTTCTGGGGGAAAATAAATTTAGGATCCAAATGAGATAATAGAAGCAGAGACTGAGTAATTCACTTAAGAGGGAAAAACCTTAACAAAATGCAAGACAAGGAAATAAAGAAATTATCTTCATGTCACAATAAGCCATAATTTAAATATGAAGGTATTTTTAGAGTGAATATGATATTGGGGTAAAATGAATAAGGCATATGTACTATTGAACAGAGATCTGAAAACAAAGTAATTTTTGACAAAGGGCTCATACACAGTCTGCCCCTTGAATCTGCAGATGCAGACCCCACAGATATTGAGGGCCAATTGTGCTGTGCCATTTTATGTAAGGGATTTGAACATCCACAGATTTGGGTATCCATGGGGGACCTGGAAACTATCTCCCTCAGATACCGAGGGAAGACTATAGTAAGTGTCTTAAAGTTTCCTTAAATGAACTTAAAGTCAAGTTGGTAATGTAGTTTATGCATGTC
This sequence comes from Neophocaena asiaeorientalis asiaeorientalis, assembly GCF_003031525.2. Classification (NCBI taxonomy): domain Eukaryota; kingdom Metazoa; phylum Chordata; class Mammalia; order Artiodactyla; family Phocoenidae; genus Neophocaena; species Neophocaena asiaeorientalis. The sequence goes on along the minus strand of NW_020173964.1, from coordinate 3,721,331 downwards.
TCAAGAATACGTCTATTAAACACTTGTGGGCAGTAAGATACATTCTTTATGTCCTCTTACAACTGGTTAATCTTTAAGGTATTAAATTTTCATTTGGGAACCTCATCCAGAGGTGTGAAAAAATTGGGGTTAAAAAGCAAATGAAATAGAAACTATCACAACATTGTTAATCGGCTATACCCCAATATAAAATTAAAAGTTTTAAAAAATAATTTTTTAAAAAAGCAAATGAAATAAAGACTAAAAAAATAATGCAAAGATTAAAGATTTTGTAAGTATGATTTTACCTACATAACTACTATGAATATTTTTGATTTATATATGTCAAAATGTTACCATTATATATTTAGAAATATAGAGATAAATACCAGAAGAAACAGCTAAAAGATTAGAAAATAATACCTCTGTGGAGAGAAAAATGGAGCTGTAATAGGTCAGGGAACAAGGACTTTTTTTTTTCATTAGAAGCTTTGTAATACTTTATTTGATGTTTAAAGTTTGAAATGTATTACTTTGAAAAAATTTAAATTAAATTTTAATGAAGATGCTGAGGAGTTGACTGGAGGTTCTGCACACCTAGGTGGAACTTCTCAGCTGGTGACCTTCACTCTGGGTGACTGGGTAGCAATCCAGCCATAGAGACCAAGTTTGAGACCGTTAGTAAACGGAACTCTTTTCTCCAGGACTATTTCCCTAAAGTAAAGTAACAGTGTCTACAGTTGATTAATTTAAATTTCAGTATAAGCATATTTTTAGAGATGTGTAGATTATCATGGGATTAAACCAACTTTTTCTCTGAGAAGGAGTGATGTGAGGATCAGTGAATTGTCACTTTCCATCACAAGCCCATTTTAACCATGTGCATATACTATTGGGGGGAACATCTAAAAAAGTAAAAGCTTTTTTGCTACAATCTATTATAAATCATTTTCAAAATGTAAATAATCACTTTCCATTGGAATTGTGCTATTTTCATATTTGTTTCTCTCACATTACTGAGTCCAGTGCTTTTCACATACTGAATAATCAGTAGGTATTGAATGAATGAGTGAACCTAGATATATATCTACTGCATACTCTCCATGTGCCTTTCTGGATTACAATCCAACTTTATCCACTCTGTCTGTTGGCTTCCGGTTGGATCAGCCAATGGGAGGTGCTTCCAGGAGATCTGATGCTGGAAAGAGAAAGAGGTCTAGGTATTTGCTCCATCAGCTCTTTCTCTTTTCCTTTCTCTCTTTGCTAGCTCAGTTTAGCAGCGGCTATGTTCCCCCACCCAAGATCACAGCTCTTGCGAGGCAGCCTTTTTTCTACAGCTTCAGCCCTTGCCAGATTCCAGCAGCTGCTCCCTTTCCTTGTTCCTTCAGACCCAGGGGAGGTGACAGCTTCCTGCTCTTCCCAGCCCCTGTGTGCTTCACCACCTTCCTTTAACCCACATCTTTGTAAGTAGCCCTTCCTTTAAATTTCGATTGTGGCCTCTCCCGTTGCAGAACACAGGCTCCGGACGCACAGGCTCAGCGGCCACAGCTCACGGGCCCAGCCGCTCCACGGCATGTGGGATCCTCCCGGACCAGGGCACGAACCCGTGTCCCCTGCATCGGCAGGCGGACTCTCAAACACTGCGCCACCAGGGAAGCCCAATTCTTCTTCTTTTTTATTCCTCATATTTCCTGCTCAAATCTTGATAAATACAACATGTACCTAACATACCTAGTCCAATTTCAATAAATCTTTAGGGTACAAGGCACTGGGCAAGGCAATGTGGGAGATACAGAGATCGAGACTTGCCCCTTTAGTTGTTCAATCCAGTGAGGGAAAAGAGAAGACATACAATTATATATTCAACATACAACATACATTTTATTCATCACAGATGGATGTAAAATACTAAAATAGAATAATTGGTAAACTCAGGGCAGACAGATTTAAAATTTGCTATTTCCCCCATCTGTCACTAAAGGAGCTCTTCAAGGGAGAGTGACCAAATGGGCATATATCTGCCTTGTCCTTCGTCATAACTAGGTCAGAATAATTACTTTAATAAACATATTTCTGGACCTGGGACTCATTCCAGCACCTATCTGATATACATTTAAGACCTCTGAAGGTTGATGCGGGGCAACAAGGTATATAGCAAAGGCCTAGATCCTTTAGTATTTATGAATGCATAATTTTTTTGTTAAAAATCAGAAAATATCAAGAGCTCCAGGATTTATAGAGTTCAAGATATCCCAGGACAGAGGGAAAGAATATACGTTTTCCTGGTCTTGTTCCCTTTTGTGTACCCTCATCAGCTCTGTCATATGAGTGGTTATGGTGTTGTGTGGGGAGAAGAATGGGATTTGTAAACCAGGATTTTAAAAATTATACATCAGGCAGTATGGCTTACCAGTTAAGGACAGGCTGCTTGGGTTCAATCTTGGTTCTGCTACTTCCCTAGATAAGTTATTTAGCATCTCCATTCTTCAGGTATCTGTAAAATAAGGATAAGAGCAGTACTTCTCATAGGATAATAACAAAAATTAAGTGAATTAACATGAGCAAAGAGCTTGCACATGGCACATGTTATACAAGTATTGGCTGATGTTCTTATAGTTTTGGAGCTTATAAAGTCATTATGAAACACTTTCTCTGAAATATGCTGAGCCTGGCACATGGATTGACTTACTTTATGTGAGGAATTCCACATGGCCAATAGAACTTCTGAAATGCTGCCAGTTAAATGTCTCTGTCTTAATTTATATTTCCAAAAATGAGTCCTGATTGGATATAACATAGTAAAATTTAATATTAACTTAGGAACTCTTCAAATTGTAAGTTCCAGAATGCTGAAAGGAGGAAGAAATCGTTGCTGATTGGGAATAGGTCAGGAAGATGGGTATTTGAGATGGGACGTGAAAAAAAATCAGTAGGACTTCAAGGAAGGGGAAAGGAAAGGTACATGCCTTTCCTCTGAGGAAACCATTTTTAGTTACCAGATTGTGCTTGTCTTTGGTTTATTCCAGGGTACACTTTCTAAAAGCACTCAATCTTCCCAAGGACAGCACTAATAGGCTCTGATTTTGCCTATGCTGGGAAAAAAAAAAGAAAGAAAGAGAGCCAAATAAAGGTTATGTAACCATGTTACAAATTTAAATGCTTTGTGCTCTACTTTGCCAGAATTTCATTAAAGACTGTGAGTTCACAATAATAGGTACCCATTGGGGTGTGTGTGTATGTAATCCAGATTCCAGACCTTTGCTCCCTGCTTCTAAGTCATTTTCTTCTAGTTTATTTGGGGGACAGGAGGCTTGGTCTCCTACCTGCCCTGAGTCAATTTCATGCCGCAGCTGCTTCTCTCTGCCTTGGCTGGTGTCCCGTGGGCCATCATTCACTTTACTGCTTGTTGCTGCCAGGACACCTGGCCTATTGCCCCTTGAAAGGATGCTGCTACCCACTGTAGATGTCAGTGGGTCAGCCAGACTCTGGGACTGGCATATTTACTGCCCTGACTTCTTTTCGTTTCCCACATTACCAGTCCACAATGTTGTTCTGGCAAATTAAATTTATACTGAATATTTAGAGTTATGGGGAGTTTACTTCATAACAACACAACTTATTATTGAATATTAGATGCCCTTGGGCTTAAATATCTTTTGGCTACTCTCCTATTGGGAATTTTCTTCCTTCTCTGGTCTTACTGCCAAATTTCTCTTTCCTTCTACCCAAATCCTCTATCCTTCTAGATTCACCCCAGTATAAAATCTTTGTTTACTCTTTTTTTTTTTTTTGGCTGCGTCAGGTCTTATTTGTGGCACACAGGGTCTTCGTTGAGGCATACAGGATCTTTCGTTGCAGCAGGCTCTTTATTGTGGTGCTCGGGCTTCTCTCTAGTTGTGGCGTGGGGGCTCCAGGGTGCGTGGGCTCTGTAGTTTGTGGCACGCAGGCCCTCTCATTGAGGCACACGAGCTCAGTACTTGTGGCACGTGGACTTAGTTGTCCCGCGGCATGTGGGATCTTAGTTCCCTGACCAGGGATCAAACCCGCATCCCCTGCACTGGAAGGCAGATTCTTTACCACTGGACCACCAGGGAAGTCCCTTTGTTCACTCATACAGATCAATTTGTCTGTCTTTTTGTTTCATCCTCCTCTTTAAATATATGCCCTCAGGGTCTCTCTTTCCACCCTCAAACAGCTCATTAAGGTATTTTCCTAAACAAAGACATGAAGATAATTCTGAAGACAACCCTGGTGCTGAATGGTAAACATAGATGATGAGATGGAGAGGAATATTCACACAGAGGAAAACTGTAATTGAATATGAAATGATCAGCCTAGCTACTTACCCCTTCATTGATGTGCTAGCAAATCTACAGACAGTAGCAAAGTTGAAGAACATCTTTGCTTAGTCAGGTTAAATGTTAGATGATGTCTTAAATTTGATCTATGAGGAATAGAACTGAGATGGAGATTACTGTTCAAGTGTTTCATTGAGAGAATGCCCTCAGGGGAAACCTGTAGAGGAGTGAGGATAGCAGGCTGGGGGCCAGGGGAAAAGCCAGGCAAAGATGTGGATTCAGTCAAAATCTAGCTCTAGCCTGATCCCACAGGGAACTCTGGAGCAAGTTATCTTAATAGGAGGCAAGCGGTCCTAGGCTGTTGTACCTGCATACCAGTCAGACATCGACTGTGGGCCACACTTGAGGGGAGGGTATAACCTCCCAAGTATTTCTAGGTCAGGTGGCTCTTGTTGGCAGAAGGCAGTTCTCAGGAGAAGGGTGCACCTGTGAGCTGTTACCAACCAACAGGTAAAGCAGCTGTGGAATGGGTGCACCAGCATTGTGAAGAGGCTGGGGGCGAGGGCAACAGTAGCATCTGCTACGATGTCCAGCATCTCACAGTGGAACTTACCATCCCAGCATCCAGGTCTAGAGCTGACAGAGGCACCTCAAGAGGTAGCCAGACCCAGGAGAAGATCAAACATACGCCAAGCTGCATTCTGCTAGTCACTTTCTTTTCCATTTTTTTCCTTCCCTAACTTAATTCAAAATGTCTACCCTCTCCATATTTTTATCTTATTTCATATTTTTATTTCAATATGACTCACTAGCCATAAACATTTACTGTTCTTGACTTATGAGTACTGCTTGGTTCCACAATAGGTGCTACCAAAGTTGAACCACCAAATCCTGATAAATAACATAACTAGACACATGTATGAGGCTTACACAGGATCAAGACATCACTGGGTTCTGATTGGTTGGCTTGCTTGTAGATTGATCCAAATATTAGCTATAGAGGCACAGATTCACAAAAAAATCGATAGCTCTTACAAAAGAAGTAGATGTTACGTTCATTTAATATTTTATACCACAGTTTTTTCCTATGCAAATATTTGGCAATGTCCTATTCATTTGATAACTGCAAATAAAATAACCCAAAACACAATGGTTCCCTATAACAAACAAAGATGTACACCATTATATTGTATAGCAGCAGTCCCCAACCTTATTGGCACCAGGGACGAGTTTCGTGGAAGACAGTTTTTCCACCCGGGGGGCTGAGAGATGGTTCAGGTGGTGAGGAGAGCAATGGGGAGCGATGGGGAGCAGCAGATGAAGCTTCGCTCGCTTGCCCACCACTCACCTCCTGCTGTGTGGCCCAGTTCTTAACAGGCCTCAGACCAGATAACGGTCCATGGCCCCCGGGGGTTGGGGTCTGCTGTTGTATAGTATCAGAGCCAAGATTGTCAATTGCAAAGAACAATCCAACTAATTCTACTAAAGAGAGAAGTTAATTTCAAGGATACAGAAACTTCACAGACTCCAAGGACAAGGAATCACACAGAGAACTGGAATGTCAGAAGTGCCCTATTTCTTAGCAGTGGTGTGGCCTCTTTCACCCCTGATTCTTTCTCCAGATTAGTCCATTTGTCATGGACTCTCAGTTGTCTTTCTTTACTTCCTCACCTTATACATGGCTATTGGCCCAACTCCACATTAGATCACTGATGACTGAAACCTCCCTCTAGGTCTCTTGGTTCAGATCCTTAAGAGAAGGAATCTGACTGGGTGAAGTGAATATCTCTAGACCAGTCAACAGTGGAAAGGATCAGAGGAGTCCTGTCACCTACTGTTCATACAGCATGGCTGGAGCAAGAAAGCTTAAGGTGGAAAATTAAATTGGGTATGATAGATACATTGATATTCTGGGTACATAGAGTTTACACAAACCACACACGTTCACAGTCAATAACTGGGTATTTCACATTCTCCTGTTAAGACCAGGGAAGAGTTTATTCTGGTATAGTCTGAGGCCTGGAGACTAATAAGGCCCTTAAACAAATAAGCCTGTTCTGTAATTTGCCTTAGAATAGAGCCAATCCTGTAGGTGGACTAAGTTAAGAAATAAAGAAGACATCTGGAAGAAGTTTTAGTTTTGGATTGTGTCTATTCAATGACCCAGATGAGGTATAAAAGTTGAGGGTAATAAATCCCATAATTTTTTCCTAAAGTCATTTTTGTTTCAGAGTGCTGAGGTTGAAACTAAGATGGTAGATTCTGCTCTAATCACCCCTTCTCAGTTCCACCTATCCCCCTGAAGCTCCAGGAAGGTGTCTGGCTCACAGACCCCCCTCATGCCTTTGAGAAACAATGTTATATGCAGTGCTATACACCATGTGGTTGGAACTTCAGAAGGGCATGACTACTCCAAAAATCCCTTTGCAAAAAACTGATACCAATGCCTGAAATTTCATAATTAAAGACTTAGCTATGCCCAGATAAGTGTCTAAATACCATTCCCCACTAAAAGGAATAGAACATCTTGTAAAATTGCTGATTCCAGGTCAAGGGTAGGGAAAGTTCAAGGTGAACCTGGGACATCTTGTCTCACAAACCAAAGAAGTGCTCAAAAATTAATTGGATCATGTAAAAGGGACATAGGTGCTGACTTACAGAGACTTTCACTGGTTACATTTGGAACAATTTGAGCATTAAAAAGAATAATGATGACAATGATTGTAACATCCAAAAGTCCATAGTTACACTTAAAAGAAAGAAGGAAAGCTCTTCTTTATAAAAGAATGCAGTTAATAAATGTAGATGAAATGATAGATGGAGGAAATCAACATTTTGCAACTCTCATTATAAGAATTGGTTGAGATAAGGATCCTCAGTGGATTCTTCACTGATTATTATTATTGGTGGCATTGGTTCCTGGAATCCATACCTCCCTCTAACTTCTACAGTTACTCCAGAGTTGCTTTGAGGATGGCAAACCAAGCTAGTCTGCCATCTTGGCAGAAAGCAGAAACTTAGACAATTTATAGTTCTTGATCTATAGTGGATCCAACATTTGGACCCAATATAGGCTACAAAAATATTGAAGCAATTTGTACAACCACTAGAATGTACCATAGTGCCCACTGTTTTGTATCCAGCGATATGTAAAATAATTATACAATAATCATAATTATACAATATGTATAATAATAATTATATATTTTCTAATTCAGTAGGGAAAAAGTACATTTTTTTGATTGATTTGCATTTCTTTGTTCACTAATGAAGTTGACATTTTTTCCAGTATGTTTATTGAGTCCATGGATTTCTTTTCATGAGAATTTGGCTATTCATGGCATTTTTTCATTTACCTTTTTTTACTTTTTTTTTTTTTTTTGCGGTATGCAGGCCTCTCACTGTTGTGGCCTCTCGCGCTGCGGAGCACAGGCTCCGGACGCGCAGGCTCAGCGGCCATGGCTCACGGACCCAGCCGCTCCGTGGCATGTGGGATCTTCCAGGACCGGGGCACGAACCCGTGTCCCCTGCATCGGCAGGCGGACTCTCAACCACTGCGCCACCAGGGAAGCCCTAAGAGTATATTATAAAAGGTCTTTATAGTACAATAAGAGCAACAATAGAAAATCTGATGACCCCACAGAGATGGGGTTTTCCTCCACGAGCTCTCTATGAAATAGAGACTGTTTAACTCTTTTTCTGTTTTCTTTTATGTGCAAATGTTACTATTTGTATACATGCAAATCTGTCAATATTTTCTGTATTATTTTATCTATTGTTTCTAAGCTTATAATTTTAAAAATATCTCTTCACAATGTTCATAGCTATCAAATCATATTTTATTCTGATTTCTAAACTTTAGTATTTTATTAGTCAATCTTTTCATTCATTTGAAATGGATTTTGGGGATGAGGAAAAATAGTTTAAAATGCAAAAATTACAAACTGACTTTCAAAATGAACTTTATGCCTTTTTATCCAGCTAAATTATTACCACAGTGGATGGCATAAGACCATGAATCCAGGCATTGCAAAGTAGATAAATACTCTGTTGTCAAAAAAGGATTGCTCAGCCAAAAGAGAATAATGACAGAAGGGAAACTCATAAACTGTTCTTATTGAGATACTGTTTGGTTTTATTTTGTTTTTCTGATAGCTTGATTATTGCGGGAAGGCCTGCAAAGGGAAATGGAAAAGGCTAGCTCATTTTACTCCATATTTTACCACAAAACTGCCTGAATAATACAAGAGCAAGCTTGAATTCAACAGCTGGTGCAGCCTTGCCTGGACCACATGGAGTTTCAGAGATGAGCTGAACAGTGACTATTAAACTTTGCTGAGCTGATAATCCTTTTATATACTGAATAAATTCAGTACCTATTATTTACTTCTTCATTTTTCCTGTTTTTCTTTGATTCAAATATTAATGAATTTATAATATGTACACTTATGTTCTTTGATGATCGTATTGTTTTCAGATTACACTCTGCTCCTTTCACCTTACTGAGACATGTCGTTCACCCCAGATGCTGATCTTGGCCGACAGGTAGTACTTGTAAACCAAGGAAAAATCATATGGTGATTTTTTGCTAATTGTCTGGAAAAATAAGATACCCAGATGACAGAAATATTCTCAGGACGCTTCCTGTGTGCTTTTTCCCTGTGGAAATAATTTGCTTTATTGAATTTATACAGTTCTTACCTTCAACTTGGTAGAAGGTGTTTATCAAACTGCTTCCAGACTCCACGCTTGGATAATTCTGTTGCTTGAGCTCTTTTGCACGTTGGTTGTCAAATAACTTGAACTAAGTTTCCTTCTTTGTACTTTAATGTTTCCATTTGCAATAGTGTATAGCGCCTATCTATTGAGGATTCAATTATCCAAAATATATTTGTATAAATGTTTGAGGACACAGTTGAATGGTATTTCATAATTGCAAAGGAGAGCTTAGAAAAGGAACAACAGGGGGGCTTCCCTGGTGGTGCAGTGGTTGAGAGTCCGCCTGCCGATGCAGGGTGAAATTAACTATTTCCTTAACCGTTTGGTGTTCCTCCATTTCCTTTATAATTCTTCCTTCCCTCCCCCCACACCCAGGCAGATGCCCCGTGTCTTCCCCTGCTACCTTCTAACTGCCCCAGCTTTTCCCAACCTCCCTTCACCCCTTACTTGGTTGACAATTTACCCACATTAAACCTATTCCCTCAGGAAGGTCATGGGGGTAGGAACAGGATGGCTAACCTAATAAGAATACTCCAACTTGGGAATCTACCATTTCATGTGGCTTCTAATGGGTAAAATCCACCAAAGAAAGGTATTCTAATGATGGATGGTAAAGGTGAGTAGGAGCCAGATCTCAGTACAAGAAAAACTTGAAACATGAAAGTGTGGTTTTTTTTCTTCATTTAATCTTAATTACACACATCCAACAGGAATATTAATCAGCTGTTTCTAAGAATAAGAAAACAAGCCAAAGTAAATCAAAGCACAACAGACTTGTTCTTAATTGCCTTCTCATGGCATTAGCTTTTATTTTATTCGTTGTAAAATAGTATTACATTTTTTTCAAATGAGTCATGGACCTACCTGTCTAATGGTTTAATGTACTTTCTTCAAATTTTTCCCTGGAATGTGTTGATTTTAGGCTGTCATATAGTCTTTAGTTAATTTTGGAGTATAGAATTTGGACTGCTGGATTTCATTCATTCATTTATTTAAGGGAAACATACATGTTAGACACTGTGGTATTAGCAACAAAAACAACAATGAAACAACAACAATAAAAAATACATTTAAAGCAAAGGCCATATAACATCCATTTAAGAATTAGCAGCTGCTGTTGCCCATTAAGGTAGATAGGCTAAAACTAACCAGAAGTTTCCTGTTGTTCCTTTTTTTTTTTTTTTTTTTTTTGCGATATACGCAGGCCTCTCTCTGTTGTGGTCTCTCCCATTGCAGAGCACAGGCTCCGGACGCGCAGGCTCAGCGGCCACAGCTCACAGGCCCAGCCACTCCGCGGCATGTGGGATCTTCCCGGACTGGGGCACGAACCTGTGTCCCCTGCATCGGCAGGCAGACTCTCAACCACTGCGCCATAGGGAAGTCCTCTCTTTTTACGGGTCTCTCTACTTCTACTTTTGCCCTCCTCCTCTGTAATCTGTTATTAACCTAGCTGCCAGAGTAATTATTTAAAAACATAAGTCAGATCATGTCAGAACATGTTCAAAACCCTTCAATGGCTTCCCTTTTCACTTAGCATAAAAGCCAAAGTCCTTACAAATGGCCCAAAGGGCCCCATGACGTTAATTCCTCTCCTACTATTCTCTCCCTTGCTCACTCTGCTCTAGACACACTGCCTCCTGTGATTCCCCAACACACCAGGAATTCTCAGGACCTTTGCACTGACCATCCCTTTCCCTGGAACACTCTTTTCTCTAGATGTCTGCATGACTAACTCCCTTCAAATCTGTGCTCAAATGTCACTATTGCAATGTGACCTGTGCTGACCACCTTATTTAGTAGTGCAAATTGTGCACCCCCATTTCTTTTCGTATTTTACTTTTTCATTTTTATTTTACTTTTCCAATTTCATTTAACTTTACTTTTTCATTTTCTTCATAGCACTTAGCACTTTTTAACCTACTATATAATTTACTTATTTACATGTCTGTTGTCTACCTTTCCCTGAGAGAATCTGAGCTCCATGAGGGAAGGGATCTTTGTCTTCTTTATTCACTGACATACCTCCAGCACCTAGAGGATTGTCTGGCATGTGGTAGGCACTTAATAACATGAGTTAGATTAAAATTGAATTCGTTCAACATCCATTTGGCACACACATATTTAACATCTACTATGTGCCTTGCACTGGGCTAGAGGCTTGATGTTCTGCAGTGAATAAGGTAGACTTGTCCTTATGTTCATGGAACTCACTACTAGCAGGGATCATAGACTCTGAGCAAGTAATGGCAATGTGATGATTGTTGCAACGGAGGAGTAGAAAGCATTATGGGAACATATACTGGGCATCTCACTGAGGCTTGGGAGTCAGAAAAAGCCTCCCTAAAGGAAAAGATTTAAGTTCAAACTTGAATAAGCTATGAGTGGGAACTAGCTAGCTAATGAAAAGGAACAAAAGAGAGTTCTAGACTGAGAAAACAAGTTGAGATGTTACCAATAAAGGCATATTTGAATGGAATATTTCATTTATGGCTAGGGTTGGGGGAGAAGGCAGCATGATTGAGAGCACATGGGAAGTAAATTAACCATTAAAAATGAGTTAACCAGGTAAGATGGTAAGGAATGATAAGTGGGTGGAAGTGAGAATGTACCAGATGAAGGGGCCAGTTTAAGCTTAAAATTAAGAGACAGGGAGATATGGAGCTTATATGATTCAGTTTGCCTGGAGCATATGGTTGGAAAGCCCTGGGAGAAGAAAGGTTGATTGGAATCAGAAGGCAGTAGGGAAGTCCCAGAAGATTTTTAAGCAGAATTATAACACGACCAAAACTGCACTTTAGAAAGACTTAATTTGGCTGCAGGATGTAGACACAAGGAGCAGGTAAAAGTAGTATATCAGGGCCTATAGGGAAAGCCTGCTAAATCTTACCTTCCACTTTGAAGGTCCCAGGCAAGGACTTTATTTGCACTAAGAGGTGAAAGACAAAAGCATGATAAATTCACAGCAGACCAGAATGAACAAAGGAATTCCAATTCATGTATTTACTATGAGAAATGTAACTGGAAATTCTCCTGTTAATAAACTTAAGTTATTGTTTCCATGAATGGAATGGAAAATCATGACGAGATCCTCTTTTAGAATGTGCAAGACCACTATCGAGGACTCGAAGTTGAGTTTGCTTGATGAGTGCCAACTCTTCCTCTAGCCGAATTCTGGGTAATCAGGGGATTGCTCAGTAATCATGGAACCAGATGGATTGTTCACTGGTTGGGGCTAACGGTAGGCAGGAATCTGTCTTACAGTTGGAATTTAGAATTTACCAGAGGTTCTCAAGCCCGGATTAGAATTTCCTAGAGAGCATTTAAAAGATACCAAGGCTACCCCCCAACACACACACAATGGTAACTATGTAGAGGTGGTAGATATGTTAATTAGCTTGATTGTGGTGATCTTTCCACAGTGTATGCATATATCAAAACATCAAGTTGTACACCTTAAGTGTACATATATATCGATGATATCTCAATAAAGCTATTTTAAAAATACCAAGGCTGGGCTTCCCTGGTGGTGTAGTGGTTAAGAACCTACCTGCCAATGCAGGGGACTCAGGTTTGGGCCCTGGTCCAGGAAGATCCCGCGTGCCGCGAAGCAACTAAGCCCATGCGTCATAACTACTGAGCCTGCACCCTAGAGCCCGCGAGCCACTACTACTGAAGCCCGCATGCCACAACTACTGAAGGCTGCACACCTAGAGCCCGTGCTCCGCAAAAAGAGAAGCCACCGCAATGAGAAGTCCGCACACTGCAACAAAGAGTAGCCCCCGCTCGCCGCAGCTAGGGAAAGCCCACGCACTGCAACGAAGACCCAACACAGCCAAAAATAAAATAAAAATAAATTTTAAAATAAATAAATAAATACCAAGGCTGGGCACCACCCCAGTTGAATTGAATCAGAAGTTCTGCAGTGGAATCAAGGCATCGGTGTGACAGGGATAGTTTCTAAGAGCTCCCCAGAACTATCATTTTGGATTGGTCCAACCATAGGCCTTGGGAGGGCACTTCTTCAGTGGTCTCTTGGAACCTCTCTTTTGAAGCCTCCAGAGATAACCAGCCTTGGTCAGTTTGCACAGTTTGGTACCAGACACTCTGGATATGTTAATCCATTCTGAGTGGTTCAGAGGGGAGGTTTCCTGCAGGCCTTGGAGCAATCCTGTTTTTACCTCATGTTGTCTGTCTTTGCTCTTACACAGCATTCACATAACTTTTCTTAATGGGCAAAGCTTCCCTCATTTTTCACGTTCTAGGGGTGAGAGGGGCACCTTACTAGGTCATCGGATGAACTGAAGGGAAACAAGCCTGGAATAGGAAGGTTGGCTAGGAATCTGTGCTGTAGTCCAGACACTAGGCTGTAACTAGGGTGATAACAGTGGGACAGAAAAGGAATGGAAAGGACAGGGGAGGGGTAGGAAAAGGAATGGTACATTAAATTAATTGTAGTTGATCCAAATTATTCTCTTTGTACTAAAATTTTTTTAAGTTTACAGAGGAAATATTGGAGTCCTTGGGGGAGGGGTGATTCACAAAGCATCTCAACATAGAAAATTGTGTGAAAATTGATCTCTATTCCATTGACTCACTGACAAGCTAACCACAGGGTTTAATTTATCATTTAAATAATGTTTTTTTCTATGTAACTTTGAATATCATATTTTTCTGTCCCTAAATTCCACATTATATAGCAATTAGACCATTAGGTCACAGAACAGAAGGCTGAGCTATCAATAAATGAATTTTAGAAGTGCTAGCAATCACTTGGGATATGCAGGTTTAGAACACACACACACACACACACAGA
>NW_020173964.1:3706266-3706846 GCF_003031525.2 Neophocaena asiaeorientalis asiaeorientalis | reverse complement strand
TATATAACACACACACACACACACACACACACACACACACACACACACACACACACACACTATACCCAAATAACCCAAATGTTATATTCAAGATGATTTCTGATCCTGGTAGTTTTAAATAATTTTGCAAGACTTGAAAGAAAAGCTTCTTTGAATATGCAGGCAAGGGGTTAAAAAACAAATAAATGAAACAAAGAAAAATAATTTTTAATTAACCTCTACAATGAGTGTCTCCATACTGTTCAAAACGTCTTTTTCAGATAAGGAGTATAATTGCTTGATATACATCAGTGCTCCCAGAGATATTTAGAGGCAACATGTTGTTTACCAAATCCCTCTCATGTTTTTTCCTCAGTGTTCAGGGATATAGCATAATCATATTACTGTCTAAACAGCTATCCTGCTGAGTTAATAATAGTCAGCATACTTATTATTTCATTTTAGAATGCAATTATGTCAATTACAAAGTAAACCAAATTAAAAAGTTTTTGACAGAGATGAAATATGATATCTGAAATTTTAGAAAACTGAACATTTTCCAAGTTTTAAACACAACAGCTTTAAATGACTGATTTTATAT
>NW_020173964.1:3673426-3706224 GCF_003031525.2 Neophocaena asiaeorientalis asiaeorientalis | reverse complement strand
TATATATACTTTTGTACTCAAAACTTTACTGAGAGTCCTAAGAATTTTTCCAAAATCATACAGCCAGTCTTGGGGACCAAATGCTCTTGAAACAGCATTCTCCAATGTGATTACCTATGGGGACTGGGCTTCAGTCAGTCTCAGTGGGATTTGGAAACAGAATACATACTGACAAAAGTAGACACTGTTTGGGATGTTTGCTCTTACCCTCCCTGCTGTCCCCACTTGTATCAGTCAACTTTGCTGCAGCAATAATGTATCCCTGAACTCCCGAGGTTTACCACGACAAATATGTATTTTTCATCTTCAGGTCTGCAGGTTGACTCTCTCAGCTGGCTTATGCCTGGCTCTAGCTGAGGTCTGTGTCCCATATCTCCCATCCTGTGGTTTTCCTTTTGGCAGGCGGGAGTATAAGAGGGTGAGTGGGAACACACAATGACTCTTAAAGCTTCTGCTCTGAACTGGCACAGTGTTTCTTCCCCCCATGTCCCATTGGCCAGAGCAAGTCTCACAACCCAGCATAAAGTTAGGGAGGTGGCAACTTCTATTTCTCCTACATTGAAGCATGACAAGGGTATGGAAGGGAGGACAAATTGTGAAAAATGGTATGATCCACCAATCCATTTCTCTAAAAGGTAACATCCCATCTCCCCAGGGCAGAGGCTCTGGCAGAAATGTTTATCATGGAACATAAAACCCAAATTAAAAAATAATTATCACAATCATGATATGGTAGAGTCTTAACCTACCATTTGAAAACATGAATAGTAAAGCTGACCAACTTTACCATATGTGATAGGCAGCCTCTAAAATGTCCCCCAGTGATCTCTACCCCCAGGTATTTATACCCTGTGTAATTCCCTCTCCTCAAGTGTGGACTGGACCTGATAACTCTGTCTAGGAAAAATACTCATGTGTTTTCCTCTGCTCACACACTCACAATACTTCTGACACCAGATGTGTGGGTTCTCCACGCATCAAACAATTCTCTGCTGGGTGTCCTACAATTCAATTAAATTCTGACACTATCTAACTGGAGTTAGCACAGATCCACAAGTTAAGAGCTCAGATGCCCCTGCTTCCGATGCCGATCACAAGTCCCAGGTTGTCACCTGCACTCTGAAAAATCATCTATAAATTGGGGTTCCCCCAACGTCTCCTTGGGTTCAATAATTTTCTAGAATGGCCCACAGAACCCCAGGAAACACTTAGATTTACTGGTTTGTTATAAAGTATATAACAAAGGATATAGATGAACCGCCAAATGAAAGGTGCACAGCAAGTGTGAGATCTAGAAGGGTCCCAAGTACAGGAGCTTCTGTCCCCATGGAGTTTAGAGTCCACCACCTTCCCAGCACATGGATGCTTTCACCAAGCCAGAAACTCTCCAAACCCTGTAGGTTAGGGATTTTCATGGAGGCTTCATTACATAGGCATGACTGATTATTAACTCAATCTCCAGCCCCTCCTCCCTCCCCAGAAGATGGAGGGTGGGGCTGAAAGTTCCAAGCTTCTAATCACAGTTTGACCTTTCTGGTGCCAGTCTCCATCCTGAAGCTATCCAGTTAGCCCACCAATGAGCCCACCTCATTAGAACAAAAGACATTCCTATCACCCAGGGAATTCCAAGGACAGAGACCCAATATTTTTTTTTCTCTTACTTTCTCTCTCAGTTCTCATTCTGGGGAAAGCAAGTTGCCATGTTGTGAGAGGCTGATGTGGAAGAAACTGCGTTCATGCACCAGCCAGTGAAACCTGCCAACAGTCATGTGCCCAGGAGAACCTAGAGATGACTGCAGCCCTGACCATGACTTTGATTGAAGCCTTTCAAGAGACTCCGAAGCAGAGTCACCCAGCTAAGCTGCCCTCAGATGATGACCCATCGTCTGATAATAAATGTTTGTTGTCTTAAGCTGCTGAGTTTGGGGACAATTTGTTATGCAGTAACAAATACCGAATACATCATATGAAAATATGAATAATTAAATTGGCTAGCCTTGTTGGTAATTTTTGGACTTACTAAGATAAATGCTATTATTTAAAAGCGATACTTGAATCTAAGGAAAAAAAACCCAAACATCTAAGTCAATGTACCTACGTTAAATTACTAAGAACGACATTATTTTACCCCATAGTTGGACATACCTGGAGTAAATCTTGTTTTGTGTTAATGTAATGAGGTAAAAGTAGCTACATCGTAAGGGATAAGACAATGATGATAACTACAGGTGATTATGATGCCACTTTAGCATTAAGAAAATTACATACATTTCTAACAGTTTAGCTAGAAGGTATCACATATGAACTTTCATTTAAATTTTATTGCTATTTATGGAAAGCTCACTAAATTCTCCTGAAATTCGGTACACAAGAGCTCCAAATCTTGAGGAGTAATTTTTCAGTTTGCCAACTTGCAGATATTACTATTCAGCTGAATTTGTTTTAGGATTGCAGATATCACTGGTCCAACAATCAAACTCTTCATCAGAAGTTGGTAGGGGCACTACGCTTTTAGAAGTCACAGGGCATTTCTGTCTTGGAAAACATTGTTACAAGGCCAAATCTACACAATACCAATTGCCCTGGGTACTAACAATGTTACTAGAATAATATTCCATGAAGTTTGTCTTTTTCGCCCCAGCAAAACACTGCAGTACAGTTGACTTGTTTTTTAAAAAAGGGGGGCGTACATAGTTTCAGATAAAAGTGTTTTCAAGGATAGATGCTTCCAAATATATGGGAACAGGCTGCGCAAGAGATCCTGTGGATGTTGCTCCAGTCAATACGAACTCATACTAGAAACTACAGCTTTAAACGCCAGTTCAAGCATTGGCCCTAAAACAAGATCAGACTCAAAGTAAAGGAGAACCATGCAAAAAAGAATGTGCCTGCCAATTGGGTCAAAGACCAGATTTTCTATGGATCTCTGTGTTTCTTCAGGCTCAGTCATTTGCATAACAAGGAGACTAATCCCCTTTTCATGTTCCTTATTCATTCCTTTATTTCTCCCCTTTCTATCTTGGGTTGCAGGCTGAGACTGTCACTTTGTTAGTGTTTGGTAAAGGCTTGTTGAATGAATAAATGAAAGAATGAATGAAGGAGCTGAAGTTCAGACCAGCAGTATAAATTGATGTGACATACCAGGTAGCAATCATTTTTTCTTCTTAGAAACATACTCTTCAGGTTCCCTGAATCATGGAGACGATAAAAGTTGAACCATTAATTTGAGCCTTTTTTTCTAAATAACACAACATTTTACTATGTGCCTGAGGTCTTAGTGTGTTCACTGCTGTTCTAAAGATCATGTGTACAGTATGAAGTTTATTTAATTAAACTCCTCTGATAACTCTCTCCCTGGTTCCTGCTACTCTCATTTCTTTACCTATTGACAATTTCTTGTTGGAAGTGCCTTGAGTGAAAGTCATTCTTTTAAGAAAGCTAATTTTCTTTAAAAAAAACAAAAAAAGTTAATGCCCTCAGCAATCAAAAGACCAGTAAAAGCAATGGAGGATGTGATTCCTAAATAAAGTCTATAAGTTAAATATGCAGCAATAGACCCTTAAATTGTATATATCATTGCTATCATCAACTAGCTTCCATGAAAGCAGAAAAAGAAAGAAAGAAAGAAAGAGAGAGAGAGATGATCTAGTAACTTTCTCAGTATTGTTAGGAGTTCAAAATCTTCCACCAAGGGCTTCCCCGGTGACGCAGTGGTTAAGAATCCACCTGCCAATGCAGGGGACACAGGTTTGAGCCCTGGTCCAGGAAGATTCCACATGCTGCAGAGCGACTAAGCCCGTGCACCACAACTACTGAGCCCGCATGCCTAGAGCCCGCGCGTCGCAACGAAGCGTAGCCCCCGCTCGCCACAACTAGAGAAAGCCCGCGCACAGCAATGAAGATCCAACGCAGCCAAAAATAAATAAATTAAAAAAAAGAATCTTCCACCAAATATTCTCATTGAGAGAGAATCCTTATTATATCAATAGCTAAATGGGGGCAAAGTGGCTGGGTAAGTCCTTCTTAACTCACCATATCATTCTGAGAAAAGTTGAAGCAAGGTACACGGCCTAAAAGAGGCTTCTCGCTCCTTCTCCCACAATTCTGTCATCTTTGCTCTTTTATCCTTCCTCTCCTCACAAAACGAAAGTCAAGATATTTCCACAACAGTGAGAAGAAAAGTCACTTCAAGGCACTCCCCGCCATGCCCCACAGGCTACCTCACCTGTGGCTGGGGCATGAGGATACAGCTGGGATGCAGGGGGGAGAAGAGAGCGCAGAAAGAACACCCAGGCTTCATCCCAACGTCTCACTGGGGAAAAGGCCTTGGCCCTCTTCACTGCCAATGGCATGGATCCAGAAAATAGAACACAAAGAAGATGTGTCACCCCTAACACCAACCATGGACATAAAGTGACTTTAACCACCAATACAAAATGGCCCCAGTAAATGTCAGAGCTGATCAATCAGGTTATCAACTTTCTCCCACAGGCAGGAGCCCTTAAGGGGAGCAAGGAGTTAAAAAAGAGGTCTGCAAATGTTTATTCCAAAATTCCCCACTTGTGTACGTTCTTGAGAAAGCACAGAGGTAGAGTTAGTTAGTAGTACAGGTAAACTGTTGGAGGAGGCACAGTATAACACCTTGGAAAGACACAGGAGAAGGAAGAAGGAATGAAAGGAAAAGGTTTTGGACCACGACTCTGACCTGACACTGTGACAAGAAAGGCGGAAGGAATCAGAATTGTTAGGGAGATTGCAATGCAGACCTGATAGCCTCAGCCACATGGTGAGCTCGGAGGCAAAGATGACTGAGATGGTTTAAGTGTCATCTTAGCTAGACCATAGGACCAGGATGTTTGGCCAAACATTATTCTAGTTGTTCTATGAAAGTATTTTTTAGATGAGATTAACATTCAAATCAGCAGACTTTGAGTACAACAGATTACCCTCTGTAATGTGGGCGGGCCTCATCCAATCAGTTGAAGGCCTTAATGGAAAAAGACTGACCACACCAGAAGAAGAGGGGAGACTTCCTGCAGACCACCTTTGGACTTGAAACTTATTTTGGTATACGTGAAATAATAGAAAATGTATATTTTGGTCTCTGCCCCCAGTTTCTGGCACAGAGCTCCTAAAATTCAAATAAATTCTTAAGTGAAAAGAACACCAGGAACATCTCTCATTCTTGTATTTGGTCTGCTGACACCTTGAATCAGGACTTCTAGCATACCATGGGAGAATAATTTTTTATATGTTAAGATGTCCAATCTGTGGCAATTTGTAACAGCAGCCACAAGAAACGGATAAACTCTCCATCATTTCCCCAAAACTAAAAGAGCAGTGAGTACTTTGGTTGGAGAAACTGATCTGCCTGCATAGGCTTAAGGTATTGTGGAAGGAAGCAGAGACATTGTCTCTTAAAGAGTGAAGTTAAGAAAGTCAGAGGTTTCCATCTGCCTATTCTTAAAATCATAAGATTAGCCGTTTCTATTATTTTATGATTTGTATTATTTCTATCATTCTATTATTATTCCATTCTAGTATTACCTACAATTAGTCTTCAATAGTAAATAAGTCCTTACTGTATAATATATTCATGGAGGTTATCATTTCACATGTGAAATCCTGTGGTTTTGCCCTTTAAGATATATATTCCTCTCATTTTAGCATCCTTTTGCTATTTATCTTTTTTAATCCTTCTGTTCTCCTAATTTATGTTTCTGAGGATGAAAAAAAAGACCTTGTTATTGATTTTCTGGTTTTATTTGTAGGATGAGATAGAAGACTTTTCTAAACTTTAATCATGTATGTATGAGAGATGGACTTTTTTCAAACCATGTTTCTTAGCTTGCAATTTTCATTATGCTACATCCAAGATTGCATTTCATATTACATTTTTGTAAGCATCGTTTCTTATTACAATGTATTTTCTATAGTTATTTGAAGTCACAGTTTATTAAATCAGGAATTTAAATGTGGCAGTGTTTTTTATTTCCAGTGTGTTTATGTATGCCACCAACACCATTCATTATAGAAGTTTTCTCTATTTTGGGAGGTGATTTTGCTGTTGTTGTTTTGATCCTTAATTTCTTTTGGAATTATTCCTATGAGAGTAATTTCCATAGAGAACAGAACTTTTACAGAAAATAATTTTCATTGCTATATATGTCCATATTATTTCTCAGATTTTCCTACATTTTATGTGTCAATTATAAAGTTCAAATTTGACAGTTTCTGATTTACATTATTTATTGCTACCAAGTTGATTGTTCTCTGTAGCCTTTTTACTGTTTTATTTTTCATCTCCCATATGAAAATTAAAATTACTTTATACACATATGTAGACCTTCCCAATTTATTTCATTAGAAAAGTAATGCTCACTTGTTTTCCACCATTTTTTGATGTAAGGATTATTTATTTTTTTACAGCTTTATTGTGCTACAGAATGGTTCATATACTATACAATTCACCCATTTAAAGTGTATACTGTAATGGCTTTGAATTGTGTTTTTCATTCATGATGAATTATTTACGTAGGATTCCCCATGAAACATGGTCATTTCAATGGAAATTGTGTGGAGGACTGGAGAAGAAGCTGAGGAAGCTATGATCCAGGGTCTGCAGAGGGGCAACCAACCAGAAGTGTAGGAAACACTCTCACCTAAGACCACACAGCACTCACTGAAGGAAGAGGTATGGGACAGGCTGACACAGGCTGACGCAGGACTCAGGTAGCCCTCCCAATGGAGGAGTGGCAACGGGTCTTAAAAACAGGGCAAGTGACCATCTGCACACTAAATGGTGGAATATGTAGCCTCCTTCACCCAGTTCACAGCCCTGAATACCAGCAACAAGGATAGTGCGTGGGCGCGTGCACAAACACATGCTCACACACACGCACACACACCCCACCCCACACACAAGAAATTCATGGATTCTTTTCCAGAAAAACTGAATGCCCTATGAAAAGAAAAAGACTTCCACAAATGATGTTTAGTGCTTTCCCAGTACAAATCTGGCAAACCCACGCAACCCCCAGAACTTCAATTCAGATTTTTTTTTAATTTATTTATTTTGGCTGCATTGGGTTTTCATTGCTGGGCACGGGCTTTCTCTGGTTGCGGTGAGCTGGGGCCACTCCTCGTTACGGTGTGCCGGCCTCTCATTGTGGTGGCTTCTCTTGTTGCAGAGCACGGGCTCTAGGCACATGGGCTTCAGTAGTTGTGGCACGCAGGCTCAATAGTTTTGGCTCACGGGCTCCAGAGCGCAGGCTCAGCAGCTGTGGCGCACAGGCTTAGTTACTCCGCGGCATGTGGGATCTTCCCGGACCAGGGCTCGAACCCTTGTCCCCTACATTGGCAGGCGGATTCCTAACCACTGCGCCACCAGGGAAATCCCTCAATTCAGATTTTAAGTAACTTCACATTTCAGTATGAACAGAGTCAAAGATCACAATTTTTTTTTAACATCGTTATTGGAGTATAATTGCTTTACAATGGTGTGTTATAAAGTGTATAACAAAGTGTATATAAAGTGTATACAAAGTGTATATAAAGTGTATAACAAAGCTGCTGCATAACAAAGTGAATCAGCTGTACATATACATATATCCCCATATCCCCTCCCTCTTGTGTCTCCCTCCCGTCCTCCCTGTCCCACCTAGATGGGTGGGATTGGGATCACCAAACATTTAATGAGTAATTCTAATATGAAAGACACACACACATACACACACAAACACCTGACTCTTGGAGAAAAACGGAAGAGACACGTACAATGAGGGACAAAAGAGCTTCAAGGAGAACAAAACATTGTACAAGGGGATTCCCTGGTGGCGCAGTGGTTGAGAGTCTGCCTGCCGATGCAGGGGACACGGGTTCGTGCCCCAGTCCGGGAAGATCTCACATGCTGCGGAGCAGCTGGGCCCGTGAGCCATGGCCGCTGAGCCTGCGCGTCCGGAGCCTGTGCTCCGCAATGGGAGAGGCCACAACAGTGAGAGGCCCGCGTACCGCAAAAAAAAAAAACAAAACAAAACAAAACATTATACAAGCAGCATAATCATATTAGATGATTTGCCTCAGTAGTGAATAATTATAGTAATTATTATTAATTATAATTATACATAATATTATTATTGCAATGTAAAGGCAGACTAAATAAGGTGATATAACTATATTGGAAGGGGAAGGAGGAGGGGAGGAATGTATTTTAAAAATGCTGAATCATCTACACCATAAAGTAAATCAATAGGTAATGTCTAAAATGGATAAACTGATAAATAGCTAATATATTATTTTAAAATATGGAGAAAAGTATCAAACAGTATCAAAATTACCAGCTAAGCCAATTGTAAGTGACTGCCTCCAGGAAGTGGGATTGAGTGAGGATAGGAGGTAAGGGCTGGTAGAAGGAAAACCAGATAAAGCACTACTGTTGTCCATTATAAGCCTTTTAGTACTACTTGAGGTTTGAACCACCCATAGATATTACTTTGATAAAGAATAAAAAATAATTTAAAAGAGAAAACCCAGACACAGTATTTTAGTTGGCATTGCTTGGTTTGTTTTCTGAATTACAGTTTTTGAAGAAAGAGAGCAAGGACTTTTGAGCTGATAGCTACAGAAATTGGTCAACTCTTCTAATATTTTAAAGTAAACTGGTTACTTCCTTAGATGATCCCTCAGGGTGGAAAAATCTTAGTAATTCCTTGAGAAAATAAACTTTGAAGTTTAAAAAAGAAGCCAGGCAATAATTTCTACTGCAAGAAGGAAATAAAAACTTCAAGGGGCGGTAATGACAATCATTTTCTCAGACATATATCTGCGGCCCTGATTGCCTGGCGGACGTGAGAGTCAGGTTCCTGCTGAGTCTCTCAGTCCTAGGTCCTCACCCCCTTCCACCTTTTTTGCGTTCCTTAACCTCCTTCTCCTCTCCTGTCCCCTCTTCGCTGCTCCAACTTTTATCAGCACTAACCATACCAGAAATATTTCTCTTTTTAGATATACCTCATTGAATACATAAGTGATGAGTGAAATGGTAAAACTTCCTCTGTGCAAACAAAATAATGATATTTCAAACAGTCACAAAGACCAAAAGAACTAGGCATGTTTTTTACTGGCATGAGAATGTTGATTCGGGTGGGAGTGTTAGCCATACCTAATAATAAAAGAAGATTCAGCATCCCTGATTTAAAAGAAGAATAATATACAAGTGTCTTTTCCAACAGCCTTTGGTGGATGAATATGTACTGCACCGACACATGGACTCTTTCAACACTCTACCCTTCTCCTAAGCATGGTGCCTCCAGACCCCCAGTTGAACACTGAAGGTAGAGACTATCCATCTGATACGCTTTCAGGTGGGAATAGAACCTGCAGATGTCTACCCTTGACTTTCTGAAACTGTCTGAGGCATTATGTCATATGATGGATGACTTGATGCATCTTCCTTCTACCTCACAGAGAACAGAATTTCCCAACAGTTTTAAATGTTGGCCTTTAATGACCGCAATGATTGAGAAATATCTATGACCGTTTTTATCTGGGGAGTTTTAGGCTTTTTGAATGGCAAGCCACATGCTTTTCTTTGTGTTTGACAGCATTAAATAATTTCTACACTAGAAAGACAATGACTGATGAAGAAATTTTGTTTTAATATACATTTAAAACATATCCTCTAGGACGTCCCTAAGAAGTTAAGAATCCGCCTGCCAATGCAGGGGACATGGGTTCGATCCCTGGTCCAGGAAGATCCCGCATGCCTCGGAGCAACTAAGCCCGTGTGCTACAACTACTGAGCCCATGTGCCACAACTACTGAAGCCCGCACGCCCTAGAGCCAGCGCTCTGCAAAAAGAGAAGCCCCCGCTCGCTGCACCTAGAGAGAGCCCGTGCGCAGCAGCAAAGGCCCAATGCAGCCAAAAGTAAATAAAATAAAAAGTACTACATTTAAAAAAACATAAATAAATAAAACATATCCTCTAATATTTAAAATAACTTTATGTGACACTTTATTTTTTACTCTCTTTGTCTGTCTCTCTGTCTCTGATAATTCTAGGATTTACAGAATCCCTAGAATGTCCTTCTTCCCATCTCCCTCTCTCTCCTGGTCCATTTTTGGGTTCAGCATGAAATCAGTCTTGTTGATCCCCCTACTCTGAGCTTGTACTGAGAGTGAACTTTCTTATACTTGCAAGTGAACTTGTACTTGGTTGAACAACTCGGACTTTGCCTTCTTCCTTGTAGGCCCCATGTACCTACATACAGAGTAGATAGATACAGAAAAACTATGACAACTCTGGTAATCAAGGAGGTGGTGTTGCTAGGCAATGGAAAGGAAAGCAGGAAGCCTTGTACGTGGGTCTTAGCAGTGTATTAGGAATAAAGAAGACCTGCCAGTCATTCCTTTTCCTCAGGGGACCAGTTTAACGTGCAGGGGCAGGGTGGGCCCAAAATATGGAGATTCAGCAGTAGCATCTGGGCTTTTCTCTGGGGCCCATGTTTGCAGCTCATCACCATTCCCGGCCCTGATGCCACATTCTGATAAGGGGACTCTTGTGCCTCGGTAAGCATCTCTTCTCCCAGTACGTTCTCCTTTCTCCTCCTGATTTATCTTAGCTCTGAGGACCAAGCTTCTCATTGTCCCCAGTTGGAGATCCTGTTTCATTCTCGAGATCCTGCTTAGAGTCCCCAGTCTCAACCCCAACCTGGGACAGATGCCTTGGTAATAACAACTGTACTTTCCAGCTATCATCCCTGCCCTGACTTCACCATCCTGAGTGCCCTTCCTAGATTCTCCCTGGTCTGTGACTGACAGTGACCATTTCTCAGCCCCGTCCTGAGTCCCACCCCAGTTTTTGCCATGCCTGACTAGAAGGGTCTAATACCCCAGCCCTCACTTCTCCTTCCAACTGCAATCCTTTCCACATGCACTCCAAATTCCAATGTCCATGCCTCTTTGATAAATCCTGAAGTATGATGTTACTATCCTTTTATGCCTTACTTCAATGTCCTTTTTTTGACCCTGTGTTCTGAACATGGAGGCCCATGCACACTGGTGCTCTGGCATAGGCTAGAGCACATGGTCCAGACTATCTATGAAGTATCAGAGGGTTTCTAATTTACAAATGGGTTTCGTTCCCCAGAAAAGTCTACTTCTAAGACAATAACCGAGTCTACAGGAACAATCATTTCAGAGTCGACATTATAAATTGTTGTTGGGCTCTCATGTCAGCCTGTAAAAAGCCTATTCGATACAAAATGCACCAGAGGTATGGTACTTCAACTCTGACAAAAACTATCTCTGTGAAGAAATGGAATTTAGGTTTTAACTAGCAGTTCCAGGATCAAGCCTCTGAGCTCCAGCTGTGGAAAAGGAAACTTCACTAGTTTCTTACAAGAGAAGGTGGAATCAGAAGGGCACTGGTGGAATACAAAGAGTTAACGGAGCTGCTGTAGGAGTGGAAGGGTTAGAAGCAAACTGACCTCACATATTGCTACAGAAGCTGTGGTGGGTGAGCCTAGCTGGTGGAGAAGAGGAGGTGGAAAAGTCACTGTTGGGAACCCTCCTGCCTGAGCAGCCAGTGTCATTGGTAGAGTAGAGAGATGGCCAACTAACAGGGCCCAGGATGGTCACAGGGGAACTTGCTATATCAAATCTAGGACAGGGGAAACCTGGGAGTGGACCAAGGTTATGAACAAGAGAGATGTAAGGAGTGATAAAAACTGTTGTGATTTCTGCCCAGAACCTCCTTTGGAGAAGCTGTTCCCTACTCCTTACCCCTATCCACAGCCATGTCACTGCAGCCTGGGGCCACCAGGGTAATTCAATGACTCTATCTGAACAACATAGGTTAGACAAAGGATGGAACTTTTACCTTCCCAGGAATTTGATTTTAAGATCAGCAGAAGTGAGGTTCTCTCAGTATACCTGAACACAAAATACAAAAATTCAGGGACTCTGTGTTGGCATGTTCTGCCATGTGGCCATGGAACACAGAAAACTGGCTGGCAGCAGAGAAGAATTAATTCACTGTTCATCCATTCATTCAACGAGGGGGGAAAAGGAAAGGCAGAGGAAGGGAACTCATGTTTCATGAGAGCTTCTTATGTGTTGAACAGGAGATCACACAGAGGCTGCAGAGAAAACCAGACAGTGGTTCATGAATGGGTGCTATAGACAGTAGGGAGAGGAATTTGGTTGTGATGATTAATTTGCCACAAGCTGGAGTCAGAGACTAAGGATGTGCCTGGCCTATTTGGGGCATCCACCCAGGGCTCCTAGTCCTCCCGTTAAAGAAAGTTTTTCTTCTCTTGCTGAGTGCAGCAGACCTAAGAGAACCTCCATGGATACCTTGTGAGGATTAGTAACTTGTTTTTTTACACGCACATGAAAAAAAGTAACCGTCTAGTTTGAATAGCCACTGTGTTCCAAAGGCAAACAGAGAGCAGTGTTGAGGCGAAGACAGCATCCTGAAACAGAACCTCCCACATTCTGTACGGTGAGTTAAGCACCTTGCATAACTTTATGCACAATGGGATGTTCAGTTAATACTGCACGGCTTAATCAATGAATTCTATCTTACAAAAATGTGCTTATTTTGTCATCTTCAAAGAAACACCATCGCCCAGATTATGACACAATAACACGCTATACTGACAAGACCACAGGACAATGATATAATCAGTGACGAACACTGCCATAGCCCACAGCACAAAGCCAAATTGTAATTACCAAACTCGGCGACTCAAGTGGAATGCAATATCTCTAAGCTTGTGTGATATAAGAGTACTACAAGTGCAATCATTTTTATTCTCTATATTGATAGTACTCACAAGAATTGCTGCTTGAATACAATTCAACAGTAATCTTGACCAAAGTGGCAAGATAACCCAAGAGAAAAATTAACTGTTTCATGTTTCCACAGTCTCAAGACAAAACAATGAGATATGTTACTCCAAATTCCCTATTTCTATCCTGACTCATCTTCTTCT
Organism: Neophocaena asiaeorientalis asiaeorientalis; assembly: GCF_003031525.2. Taxonomy (NCBI): domain Eukaryota; kingdom Metazoa; phylum Chordata; class Mammalia; order Artiodactyla; family Phocoenidae; genus Neophocaena; species Neophocaena asiaeorientalis. The sequence goes on along the minus strand of NW_020173964.1, from coordinate 3,693,232 downwards.
AATGATACACAAACAACAAAAGGAAAGTTGAGCTTTCTCTGCCCCAGGACTGTGCTATGAGCATTTTTTTCCCCCTCAAAAAACCTAAGCAGAAAGCGGAATTATCCAGGAAGGGTGTGGTACTAAGGTTTAAGAGGAAGGGGAATGGCCTGACCCGACACTGAAATTAGGAGGGGATGGCAGTTACCAATGTCCCACGTTGCCCACAGCGAGGCAGAAAGTGGCTATTTTATTGATAAGCAGAGCATGAAATGCCAAGGAGCCACAGAAAGTACCAGTGACTGTGTGGGGCAGACCCGTCACCTCTAAACAGACCCTACTGCCAAGAGCAGTGGCATCTATAATGCATGAAACACCAGAGCAGTAGCATAGCTAGCACACTTGACACTAGGAGCTGATCATTTTTTTAACATCTTTACCTCCCTAAGGCAAACTTTTTAAAGAATTAATCACATAATAATTATTCTCTAGACTCAATTCGTTAGTTTTAAAACAGTTAATGGTTTAAAATATAAAATTTCAATTTAAGAGTTATTATACAAAGGCAGTAGGATATTTCATGTAGGAACTAAAAGGCACTAACCAAGCAAAAGGATTACGCATCACAGTTTGTGCTTTGTTGGGCTGTCCCCCGAAAGCCTACAAGGCCTGTATTTGCCAAGCTTCAAGACCAAAGAAAGAGCCCGGAGTCAGCAACAGAGACATTAATGGTTTAAGGATGAGGGCGCTTCCACGTCCGAAGCAAGGTCCTGGAGCGACACCCCACCGTGCGCGGGCGGATGGCGGCAGATGACGAGCAGGACATGGCGGCAGTCTTCACTCCCAGCGGGGGAAGGGGAGATTGCCGGTAATACGGGGAATTGATGTCAGGTGGGCTCATCAGTTACCAGGGAATCCAGCAGAGGGGTACGCCCCTCACTGCCTCTTTGATAACGATAATCACCACCTGGGACATTGGCAAGTATGTAGGAAGGTCAGTCTTGTGAGTAGGGTATAGGTGAAGCAGGCATTGGTGGAGCAGGCAGTGTACAGAGAGCAAGAGAACAGCCACCTTGAGTGGCCTGACCATACACTCTGATTCACTGTTTTAAAATTTAAACACAAAAATTCCAAGTTGCCATTTAGTATTGGAGTATCTGAAGTTTTATATCTTCATCTGCATAATCAGTGTGCTATCTTTGCTTTTTTTTAATTGAATCTACTGTTTAAATGCAGGAATACGTAGCACCACAGAGATTCACTCAAGTGATTCCTAACATTTAGGAATTTATCACTAAGCAAACATGTATGACTGCTGGGTGCATGGCAGAACTGGGGGTAGGGGCCAGGGAAAAACTGAATTACTAAAACTTCTTCTAATTGAAGTCCATGTAGAATGAAATATCTTTTAAAGAATAAGTACTAAAGGTGCTAATGTGTAGCTTATGTATATTATCAGAACTCAACAGTGTTCACAGCAACTGTTTAGAATTCATGCACACGAAGATTTTTTTCTCATGACGGAGTATCTATCCCTGAGTGTTTGAAATTGCTGCTGCATGGTGATAATAAAAAGCAGAGAAACCTTTTAATCAGCATTATTATTCTTAATTACCCATAAAAATGCACCCCCTTATGGCCTGCCCCTGGAGCAGACTGTTCCCACCAGCCCACTTTTGGTGCCCACAGATTGTTTGGAATTGCATAATCTCTCCAGGACATTTGTACCACCAAGAGAAGAGGGAAAGGCCTCCCAAAATATAACTGAGATTAAATTTTCTACCTGTTAGACTGGTGTTTGTATCCGATTTCATTTGATTTTAAAAAATGATTCTTTACCTGAATGTTGTAAATTCTTATCAGTTATAATAATATAACATAATATTTCCATAACTTAACTAACATGAGTGACATATTACACGCTTAAACATTTGGTTTTTTCTACATTAAAAAACTAAGCATTCTTAGATTATTTTTTTCTGGTAAAATATGGGAGGAAGTGGTCAAATTTTCAAAATCTGATAAAGTAAATCAATCATAGAACTTATGATTCTGGATAAATTTTCTAGATAATTCTCCTACCAGGAAATCTTGTATAACTATGGTAAAAATGTTATCTTTTCCCTCTCCAACTTGGTAGTCACTTAAAGTGTTCCAGGCTTGAAAATTACTCAGCCTGTAATTTCCGCAGACTGAACCATTCTGGGAGTAAAATGATGTCATATAAATAGTAATTAACAGTATTTCTTTGCTTCAGCTCCACCCACTATTTCAGTACTTCAGGTCCCTTTCCATCTTCCAAATTACCTGCATTTATTTATAGCTGCATTCAGAGGGGGAGCTAATTTTTGCAAACCAATAAGCCCTCTTTAACCTTTATCAACTCAGAGATCTTTACTGCCCCTGAAAGCCATGGAGCCGTCTAAGGCCACCTGTGCGGCAACAATCACCCTCTGCTTCCAATGAGGACACCTATGGCACCTCCACAAAGCTGTTGCTGTCACTGCTGTTGCCATAGCCAGTACTGGTGCAGTGACACGGCTTAGGCTTGACCTGTGAGATTCCCACAGGCATTTGAATACAGGTAGCAGCACTCGAAATTACAACCAAAGTTAAGAACATGAATGCTTAATTCTAGGAAGAAAACAAGGAAAGAATGTTCCCCAGGAGGCATGAAGGATCTGAGATGGCCGAGAGGCAGTCTCGGGTCCCAGTGTGTAGAAAAATGATCGTCTCTCCTAGTAGGAGCATCCCTCCCCGAGGTACCAAATTTTCAGACCAGCAGAGCCAATCCCCAGTCTTTGACGCTCAAATTTACATAATCTGCCAGAGAGAGAGAGGCAGAGTCTTTGAGTGAATACTGGTTGAGACTAGTTTCTCCAGCCATACAAATCAAACAGAGCCTTGGTAGACTGACTATCAATCTTATCCTCAGGAGCTACATACAGGTTCCATGAACCAAAACTAACGATGTAGATGCATGAGGCTACCCTACTTCTGCCACTCTCTGGAACCTACCTGTCCCTGAACCACTCATTCTCACCAGCCTTAACAGGCTTGACAGTGCCTCTCTCATCTTACCTTAGACCCCAAAAATATAAATCACAAGTTCCACTTTAATGTTGGAGAACGGGGAAGGAGGAATAACTCTTTATAGCGGTTCCTCAGTCATAGTAAGTGCTAAATGAATGAGAACCTCTTTCTTTATCTTGGAACGGGGGAGGGTAGTTTAAACAGTGGCTATTAAGTAGGTTAATAATGATTAAGTTTAGCTTACTGCAGTAAGAGAAAATCCTTAAAAATTAGAAAATAACATATTGACAAATGTAACTCTAATCAAACCACCTCCTCAAATGAGACAGAGACTCTTTTCCTTCTCTCCACATCCTGAGAATTCCAGAGAAAGAGGAGGGTCAGAAACAAGTCACTGGGCTCTGTTATGGTACAGTAAGCTTGTCTCATTTCAGCCCCATCCCAGGGACCAAAGGAAGATGGAGGCCCCTAAACGCTGGGAAAGAATCTTCTCTCAGCTCAGGTCCTGCATGTTATGTGGTGTGATGTGCTCTTGATGGAACATTTGTATCACTTGATGGTGACAGCAAACCTGACCTCCTGATGAAGTGCGATTTGTCTTCACAGTGATTAGCTGGGTCTCCCAGCTCTGCACTAGTTCAGTCATATGCTTCATGTTAGGGGCACAAACTCTTTGAACATCTTGATGTGGTGATGCTCATCCCAAAGGAGAAGGATGTAAATCAGCCATGTCCACCGAACCATCATCCACAAGCCCTTTTAGCTTATTCATGGGTCAGAATGTTCACCAGATATGTTCAGGTTTTGGATGAAATCTGACACTTTCTTCTACGTCAGATTGTGAATTCTAAGTTTGACTACTGCTTCTACCCTCCATAGCTTCTTCAGGAGGGAGCCAGATACATACGGAGGGAAGACAATATGAAGACATAGTCACAGGTTCATCCCTCACAGCCCTCAGAAGAAAACAACCCTGCAGACACCTTGATCTCAGAGTTCTAGCCTCCACAACTGTGAGAAAATTATTTCTCTGTTGTTTAAACCTCCCAGTCTGTGGTACTTAATTATGGCGACCCTAGCAAACTAGCTTACTCATTATGTGTAATGCCTTTATTATAATGTAAAGAAGAAATAAATGGAATGTAATTTACAATAAAATACATATTTGCACTTGTAAATGTTCAAGCACAGCTATACCAAAAGACGTAATGTTTATACCAATACTGGGCATGCAGTGGCTCTAAGTGTGACAGAAAAATATGCGCTAACACAGACAGCACATGTTATTGGCAACTCAAATACAAAATTTCGAGTAACATTACCGTTGGTACGTGATTTTCTGAAAGAGTGAAAAACGCTTGGTAAAGTTCCAAACGAAACAAACAACAATCTTCCTTCAATTTACGTGGTAGTTACATTCCTGGAAAATTCAAGAAATTCGTGGTATTTATTTGACACACGGGAACAGGTGCTAGGCACAGATAATTATAAATAGATTTCTCATCTCCATGAATGTCCTGTGGAACATTTGAAAGTCACAGCCAGTTCTTCATTTCTCTGTACATTTGTAGGTTGTCAGGATGTCTAGCATCACTGGCCCACAACCCTCATTGCCAGTAGGGTTCACAGTCATCATGACAACCAAAAATGTCTCCTTATTTCCAGAATATGTCCTAAAGACTCTCTAAAGGGGAGTACCACCTTGGTTGAGAAGCAGTGAGATATAAGAAAATAAAAGATGTAATGTATGGCTACCTTTTGGTGCTGGGCCAGTCCCATTCCCATTCCCTGACAGAGCTCCCCCTGCCTGGAGGCAGAGAGCTGGGGACCGGTTCACATGGGACCACACAGTAGGCAAGTCAAGCAAGGGATATGCATTTCTGAACTGGTCTTGTTGAAAGTCACAGTCTTAACACTACCCTTGAGCCTCAGGCATTAAAATGCTCCTTTGTTTGCTTGAATTTCAGAGGCCTCAAGTGCTCTAGGTTTGGTAGAGACTAGCAGCTGTGGGCATGCCTTCCTCTGTGTGTTTCTGTATGTTTGAGGGGCTTGGAAAAGGCTAAGGCTCTGCTGTGATTGCAGAGGCATTAATGGGTTAGAGAACCATCCTGACAAATCCTGCTGCCCATTTCTCTGCTCCTGTTCCTGGGCTATTGAACATGCATTGTTGGAGAAAATCACATGAACCAACAGGGTAGTTCTACCAGCAAGCTATGATCTCTAACCATTAACTGGGCCCTCAACGACGCACCCAATCCTTTTGTCCCATTCTGCCTGTCCTCCAGGATGTTTCCCAGTGTTTACTCTCAATCTTTTTTGTCCCCTTCTCTCAAGCACTCAAATTCCACCTTGTTGTTTCACGCTCCAATAAGATTTCTGTACATTTTATTGAGACAAGATCATTGTTCAGAAAAACAATGATCTCAAAATTCTTCCTCTCAAAATTTATTTTTCTCTCGCACAGTGCTGCCTATTGCTCCCCTTTCCAAGGGAACCTGTTCCATTATTTAAAGAGCTTCAGTTTTTCCTTTTCAACTGCCCTCCTCATCCCTCAACTTTGCCTGAAGACATGCTGTTTGAGTTAGAACCCTTTGGTTGCAGGTAGTAGAATCCAACTTGAGTGCACTTTAGCCAGAAAATAGGACTTTAAATAATAATAATAAAAGAAACCCCAATGGTAGGAATGCCATGGGTCTCAGGAAAGGACTTGAACGAGTATTGCAAAGCCATCAGCACTCCTTCCACCCTTCTTTGCTGCTCCTTTTTGCTTCGTTTTTCTCTTTCCTGTACACTAGCTTCTTGTGGCTTCCTGCTGTCGACTGAAGAAAATGCACAAGCTAAAAGTTGAGAGTTATGTTTTATTCAGCGGATTTTCTGAGGACGTCAAGCCTAGGAGACAGGACTCTCAGATGGCTCTGAGGCACTACTCTGAAGAGGGAAGGGAAGAGCCAGGATATAAAGGAGTTTTGTAACAAAAACCAGGTAATCGGAACATCAAAAGATTACTGTTAATTAAAGAAAACCAGACATCTCAAGTTAATGAATTTAGTGCTTTTCTATGTATGGGAAGATGCAAAGTTCTGGGCTCATTGAAATCATTCCTTTGATATGCACCTCAGCTAACTAGGGCTGGTATCCTGTTTTTTTCCATCTTGAGTCTCCTCAAGGTACACCCTTGGGCGTGACTGCAGCAGCTGATGGCTTGATGGCCAGGCATCCTTTGTTTACTGATGTGGCAGGAGGCGTTCTTAGTCCACAGTGTCCACATGGCAGAATCCCAGTTGCAGGAGTGAGGACCCAACTGGCTAGCTTGGATCAGGCCTAATCCCCTGGCCAAGTTCAGCTAAAATGGCTTAACGGGGATCAGATTTCCCCTCCTGCCTAAAAAGATAAACACACAAAATATAGAAGCAATGGGCTTTGAACATGGATATCGGGTAGCGCAGGACAATGAACCTTGAGAGAGGGCAAACAGACAAGGTGAGCCTCATGGTTGCCCCAGCTTGCTGCCTGGAGAGAGTTTCCAGAATGCAGCATGGGGAGGGGGAACCCAGGTGGAGCCCAGTGGTCTCTCTGAGTTGAGAAGACAGAGCTGGAATCCAGGGAAGGCATGGTGGATAGAGATAGCAGGACAGAGTACTAGAGAGAGCAGAGAGCTGGAGAGAGAGAGAGGGAGAGAAAGAGAGATGTGAGGGAGAGAGAAAGAGGGGGAGAGAGAGAGAGTTAGTTCAAGATCTGGCTCACAGGAGGATCTCCTTGAGGCTTCAGCTAAGTCGTGATCAGTACATGGCTGTGAAGAAACTACTGGAAGCCAGGAAAAGAGCCACCTAAAAGGATCAGAGGGTACACTTCTTGGAGCCCTCACAAGGCCTGGAATAGTTTATTTCCACTGGTCAGAATGGTAAGCCTTGTAATTCACAAGGTACCCAGTAGAGTATTCAGAATGAGATAGTAGGGAAGGGGGCAGGGCACAACCTTTAAAAGAATGACATAGCCGTTGAGGTTACAATAGAAACTGGTTAGACCCTACTAGGCCCAAGATGGCAGAAGATTTGGCTTCCAGTAGACCTTGAGCCTCATTATACACTTATTGTAATACATTAGGATCTAAATGACATACCCACAGGGGCCATGATGGTTCCAAGGCCGACCATAAAAGGCCAAAAAGTGGGCTGGGCGGTAGCCCAGTTCCTGGAAATCCCTGCCCCTTTCCCAAAATAGTTGGAATAATCCTCCCACTCATTAGCCTATGAAATTACCCAGCCCATAAAAACTAACCACCCCATATTTCAGGGCCACTCTCACCTTTTGAGAGGGACCGCATTCTGTCTAAATAAACAGACATCTCTCCAAATAAACTGCTTTCACTTTGCTATGGCTCGCTCTTGAATTGTTTCCCATGCGAAGCCAAGGACCTTCACTTGGCGGTCTGTCCCATGGACTCACCCAAGACCTGCGACATGACCATCCTCTTGTGCCCCGTCTTCCTATAACAAGAAGAGAATCATCAATTTAGCCTTCAAGTCTGCTCTGGTCCTGCCTAACAAAGTTTAAAATCAAACCTGAAGGGACTTCCCTGGTGGCACAGTGGTTAAGAATCCGTCTGCCAATGCAGGAGACACAGGTTCGAGCCCTGGTCTGGGAAGATCCCACATGCCACAGAGCAACTAAGCCCGTGTACCACAACTACGAGCCTGAGCTCTAGAGCCCGCGAGCCACGACTACAGAGCCCGCGTGCCACAACTACTGAAGCCCATGTGCCTAGAGCCTGTGCTCTGCAACAAGAGAAACCACCACAATAAGAAGCCCACGCACCACAACGAAGAGTAGCCCCCACTTGCCACAACTAGAGAAAGCCCACGCACAGCAACAAAGACCCAACGCAGCCAAATAAATAAATTAATTAAATAAATTAAAAAGAAATCAAACCTGAAAGAATCCAACAGTTTCTGTTAGGGAACCGTTGACTGAAACAGCCTGCCTTGGCCAGGCATAATAACCACTTGCATGAGTTGTCCCCAATAGGAGGTCCCGATAAGGAACAGGGTGCTGCCACCAAAAACTAACCGGGAGAATTTGGGAGGGGCCAAGAGGAGGGAGGAGATGCCAGACCATAATATGTCCTGCCAACCTCCCAGAAACCCTCACGCTGGGATCCATCTTGGCTAAGAGATGTGTGCACCATCAGGTAGGGCCTTGAATTGTACCAAATATGGGGACAAGCAAGATGATTGACCAGAGATACCCAGAAAGCTGACCCCACCACCATAAACCCTGAGACTGTAAGCCACGTGGCAGAGCAGTTCTCCTGAGTTCCCTTATCCCGTTGCTCTCTGCCCGGGTGCCCCTTCCCAATAAAGTCTTTTGCTTTGCCAGTACGTTTGTCTCCTCGGACAATTCATTTCCAAGTGTTAGACAAGAGGATTGGTGAGGTTGGGTGAGCAAATGCAGACCCTTTAAAGCAATACTGTGTGCTACCCATTCCATGGGCCCCAACTCTCCAGGTTTAGGGGAATCTTCCTACAGCTAAAACATGCATGGGAAACCCAGAGGATGGTACACCATGCGATCGGGAAAGGTTTCTAAAACGCACCAGAGCCCTCTCTCAGGCCCTGGAAGGGTTCCCCCTTCCAGTAACATCTCTAAGTAACTTAACTGCATCCCAGAACAAAGCTCAAGAATATTTATGCAAATACAAAAACATACAGCACCCAGTAGGGTAAAATTCATGATTCTGGCATCCAATCAACCCTCAGCTGAAGGAAAGAAGCAGAAAAGGAAGACGAAGGAATAAAGGTCTATCTCAGAAATTTTATGGATGTTATAGTCACCTCCTCTCTTATCTTACAGCTATTAATATTTTCTTCTTTACACATCATAGTATTGTTTGAATTATTACAAAAGCATCCATTACTATTGTTATTTTTAAAAACTTGGTCAAAAAAATGAATCACTAAAGTGAGAATACCAAACAAAAAGAGAACAAGAGAAATTTCTGCAGTGCTTTGAAAGGATGAAGTTCTCTCTCTCCCTACTTCCTTTGCCTCCTCTTTCTGCCTACCTTTGCAGAAAGTCCTCAGTTTCTTTACCTCAATCTCTAACCTGTCCTTCCTTTCTCAGGTTAACTGAATACAGAATGCATGGCTAGTTTTTGGAGAAAATTTTGTTCTTGCCTTTGATATTTAAATTGGCAGATTTTAACGTCTTACACATATTTCTCAAAGAAGAAGGGGTACTTCTTAACAGCCCCTCACTGGTAGTTCAATGCCTTTTGTTCTGCTCTCTACCCTGCTTCCCCGGCCCTGCTCGTTTGCCTGAAACCCATCTGCCCTGTCCCTGGGCAAAGGGAATTTCAACTTTGGCTGCATCCGTTCAGATGGCAAACACGTCCCACACCACACCTCCCGTTCTCCTTCAGGTGGAATCTCTTTCTGGCATGGAGTGGGGACGCCTCCGTGAATTGAGGGAAAGTGTAGAGAAGTCAGGAGACCGTGGAGAAAGCAGACGAAGGGAGAGGGAGAAAAAGGTAGAAGGCCGGAGATCGGCAGATAATAGGACCACTCAGTAGCGGGAGGGAGAAGCGCGTGTAAAGCGACCAGACACCATGGGGACGAGGGGAGGAGAGCGAGCAGAAGAGGCGCGCCCAGGCTGACCGCCCAGGCAGTCAGCCCTGCATCGCAAGAGGCGAGCACGGCCGGAGGGGTCCGCGGGCGGGGCGGGACGTGTGTAGCCAGGGCAGATCGGGGGCTTAGCGTGCCCCTGCCCGCAGCCGCCCGAGATGAGCGAGGCCAGCCGGGTGTGCTCTGGCTACTACAGCCTCAACCGCAGCTTCGTGGAACCCTTCCAGTGTCCCCGGCGCGGCGAGGGGGCCACGCTCATCTACTGCTGTGGCTTCGCTGACCTCAAGTACTGCTGCAGTGAGCCAGGCAGCTACTTCCCCTACAAGCACAGCTACATGTGGAACCTCAGGTGAGTAGGCAGGGGGCTGGCGGCCATGGGGTTGGGGAGGCGACAAGTCGTGCCACGATGAGAGGAGGGAGGTCGCCCGCGTCCTTGCGACCTGCTCGGATCCCCCCGGGGGGACAGGAGCCTCCGAGGGCTGATGAGGGCCCTGCAGAGAACCCACTCGGTGCCACCCCCATCCGGCGATGGTCGGGCAGTGGCTCCAGAAGTGTGAATACGCCGGGGTCCCCGGGCGAGGCGCGCGCGGGAGAAGAGCGGGCTCTGCGCCCAGGGCGCAAGCAGGGCCGCCCGGCGGGAGCGGACTACTCTTCACTCTCTCTCGCCGGCACCAGTCCGAGGCCTGCGGCTCTGCGGGCAGAGAAAGACAAGCACATAACTTAAGGTGGAGGTTTTAATTCTCTTTTTGATTTGTTTGGGCATTTGGTGCATTTGAATGGAAAAGGAGCTCCTTTGAGACTCAATACGTTAACCAAAGATCAGAGTATTTTAAGCCTCTTTGCCGGTGAGAAGGAATTGGCTGTATCCTTTAAAGTATCAAGAAAGGGTGTGTGTGTGTGTGTGTGTGTGTGTGTGTGTGTGTGTGTGTGTGTGTGTGTGTGTGTGTGTGTATGTTTCGACGCGCACAGGCAACAGGGCTTTGTAATTTGCCCTCTCAGTTGATCTCACACTGACCCCCAAACAGAAGTGGAGACCCACAGAGAAGAAGAGTTTCAGTTGCTGTGATTACACACTCCGTTGAACCTTTTTGCAGGACACCCCCTTTCTCAACACTTGAGCTCTTTGGCCATTGCTGGAAAGTGAAGAGACTTTCAAAGGTGGTGTCTTTCTTGCCTCTTTTTCCTATGATGGTAATTTAACATATTCCAATTCGTATTTACACAGATATTTTCATTACGAAATGCTTTTCCCCCCTCCACTCCAAAGGATTGCAGACTTAGAACCTGATTCTTTCATTTTGCCTGGAGAATGAATGGGGTGCCAGGGTTACAGGAAAGAACTGCCACCCCACCTCAAACTGTTACTGACAAATTAGCTTATGTCTGGGAGAGAGAGAGAAGCTAACTCTGCTAAGTAAGAAGAAGAGTATTAGTTCTCCCAATCTCCTACCATGGTCCAGACTTTAGCACACATGTCAAGTCTACAGCAAATGACCTTAAATGTTATTTCTTAGAGCAGTAATTTGTTTTTGCACACTGCAAGCTTCAAAAAAAATCTCAAAAGGAGTGCCTACTTACCAACAAGTTCAACTAACAAAGTTGTATCATGCCAGAACAGGAAATGATGACAATTTATCCCTATTACTTGGGGAAGCAATTTGTATTGTGTTGGCATATTATCCGGCCTTTTGGAAAATAACATAGTAGCATAGCTCTGAGTCTTTGGAGGTGTTAATAATGGTGGCAGCACCTCCATGAGAGACTGGCAACTCTTAAGTCAAACTCAATTGGAAAAGTGCCTGGGACTCTCAGGTCCCTGAATAGTTCCAAAGTGACAAGCAGCAGAGGATAGAAAACCTTCCTAAGGTTTATGAGGGCACAAAGGAATGAACAGCTTGCTGGGGTCTTCATTTAGCATTGACAATGCAGCTCAGTTCCTGGGAAATATGAAAATCATTTCAACTGATGGCATCAGTTGGCAATGTTAAACCTGGGCTTCTATATGTATATATATATGTATAGCTGATTCACTTTGTTATAAAGCAGAAACTAACACACCATTGTAAATCAATCATACTCCAATAAAGATGTTAAAAAAAAAACCCACCTGGGGTTCTTCCTTAGTTATTGAGCTCTGAGAACACAACGGGAAGGTAAACATTTAGAACTTCATTTCCCTCATATTCTCTGCTCTCTCCCCTAATTTACAATAGTCCAACTGTGAAAAATATCCCAGAAGTCATTAGCATTTGTTCTGAGATTCTGCAGCCACTGCAGAAAGGCACAGGTATGGTACCTCCAGGTGAATGAAGTTGCTAAGTAGGAGAATTCATTAATGTGACAGCAGCTACAGACCCTCTCTCAGGGACTGCAAAGCAAACTGCCCTATGGTGCTGTGAGGAAAGCATAATTCTCCCTTTTCTGTGTCTGGCCCACTCCCATCTCTTCTCCTCTTATAAATCCCTAACCTCTAAGGGTTTCCTTTGGAAACCTTCAGGACCTAGGAAAATAATGTGTGTTGCACAGGGCTACGCTTGAGTTCAATAAGTTATTTGTTGAAATGAATATTTCAGGAGATTCCCAGAGCTCCATCTTTATCTAGAGTTTTGCATGCATAAAGCAACATTTCTATAAAGTGGAACTATGACAGTGAAACAGTTTGTCAGGATTATGAAGAACATCCTTTTATAACAGGAAGAAGTGACATGCTTTGTTTTTCTTTCCAATCATGTGGCCTGGTTTTTAAACTGTGTACATGTAAAGTCTGTAATACATACATTGAATTTAATTGACAATTTTACTTTTAATTGACTAAATTATTTTTTCACTTTGAAGATTTTTTTTTTTTTTTTTTTTTTTTTACGGTACACGGGCCTCTCACTGTTGTGGCCTCTCCCGTTGCGGAGCACAGGCTCCAGATGCACAGGCTCAGCGACCATGGCTCACGGGCCCAGCCGCTCCGCGGCATGTGGGATCTTCCCGGACCGGGGCACAAACCCGTGTCCCCTGCATCGGCAGGCGGACTCTGAACCACTGCGCCACCAAGGAAGCCCTGAAGATGTTTTTAATAACCGGGTTCTCATTTCAGGGATCTTTCCAGATGTCTGGCCTCCTAGCTGCTTTATGAAGCAGATAATATTAAGTGGATTATGTTCCCATGTGCAGTCCTAACCCTCCCTACACATATGATCTACAAAAGTCAGCTTTGGTGCAAACAAGCATAAAAGAGGAGTTGCCAGAGCCAGGGAGTCTACCCCTTGGAAGAGAGGGCATCAAGTGAGGGCAAACTCCAATTTAAATATGCAACTATATACTGACTCTAGCCAGAAAATTACCCAGTCTTCACTTCTGTGCAGGGCTAGGGGAACTGGGCTGATAGTAATTAACAAGCACAAGAATCTTTTGAAGTTTGCCCCCATGTCTGGCTCAGGAGGCAATCTCTAAATTGCAAGGGGGCTTTATCTCCTTAAATTAAGGATAAGTAGGATGAGCTTAGCCCCTCACTTTTAATTTTGTTCTTCCTCCCAAAGCAGTGACACACCTAGCACCCCTGGTCAAATTCTCCCTTCCCTCACTTTCGGCATGTCACATTTGTTCGCGCCCTAACCTCTGGGAAATAGCAGAAGCTGAAAGGCAAGACAGGAAAATAATGAAGGAAAAGATCACTACTTTTCAGTGATCATTTCAATGATTGTTACTTTTCAATGATGATTACTTTTCAATGACTACTAATGGATCAAGCACCAGTCAATTATCATTTATTTCCATTTATGAAACATTAATTACAAGCTAAATACTCTATTAAACACTTTTAATAAGTGTGCACATGACTACGGGAAAGTCAATAGAAGTATCTGCTCTTGAGCAGCTTAAAATCTAATTATAGGTATTTACATACCCACACATATATTGCTCATGAAAGTAAAGTACATATGTTTGCATATTAGTCTTGCAAGATAATTTTCTTTTTTCTAAACTTCTTTTCCCATTTAAAAATAAGTGCACAGGTTTGTGAAAATTGTATTATTTCTCAAGTGATTAGACTTATAGATAACTGTATCAGAAGGAATTGTTACAAATTTAGTGCAAATAATATTTACACTGTATTTTTAGAGAAAAGTACAAGGGTTTCTTCCTAAATGCTAGAAGCTATTAGTGTTATGCTCTTTTAGAAAGGAAAAATTCAGATTGAACATGAACTTTATATAGATTTCATAAACATTGCTTTCCTTTAATTAAACTTTCTTCTCCTCTCTTGTAATGGTTGTGGTTTTGTATATTAATACATGATAACTCCCATGCATGTCTCCAAAATAAAAGTTCTACACTTCCGGTAAACATTTGTTTCACTGTTTTTGCAGAGGTAGATATCTTTCTATTCATCTTTTATTGGTGAACCTAATCTTTCCTCCTAAAATATATTAATAATAGAGGTTTATCTGATAGAAATGTTTTTGAACGATCCCTAGAGAATCATGTGACCTTTTACTGTAATATGAATTCACATGGTATTCTATACCAATATTAACATATAAATGTATAGAGAAATATCATAAGAATTTGATGGTAGAAAAAGGTGAGCCATAGATTTCAATCATATACTGTTTATAATAAAACATAATTTGGTATGAATGACTGAAGCAAGTATTAACAATATTTAAACCTTTGTTTTATGTGCAAACAAGTTTGTGTGACAGTCACAGTGTTTTTTCTGTTTTCCTCAGCATTGGCGCTCTGATTGGACTGGGAATTGCTGCCCTTGTTTTACTTGCCTTTGTCATCAGCGTCTGTGTTCTTTGCTACTTATTTCTGTATACAAAGCCTCAAAGATTAGACACTGGCCTTAAACTTCAACACCTAGAGGCTACTTCCACTCAAGAAGGTAATCAGTAACTGTTATTTGTAACCAATTACCTGTACTCTGTTCAAAATAATAACCTGTACCTGGGTGACAGATCATTCTGTTAGCAATGAATGCTTTTTAAAAATTCAGTTTATGCCTTTATAAAAATTCACGTTAAATTAGGTATTAATGATGAAATACCTTGGAGGGATTGTGCCCAAGGAAAGATAGTGGCAGGATGTAAATATTCTCATGAAGAAATAATACACTGATCCAGTAAATCCACTTTAATTTATTTATGTCTCTCAGTTTTAAAGGTTGTATCCTCTTGGAATTTTTAAATTTTGTTTTTGATGGAGCCAAAGAAGTCAGATAGAGGAACAAAATATCCGATAATTGTCAGTGTTGCATTGCTTTAGATTGGTTAGTCAGTAGTCAGTTAGGCATTACCTGTGTGCCTATGGTATGCAGAATTTAGAGGAGGTGTATTAAGTAATTCAGAGTCATATAAAAGAAACTAAAGAATAAATAGCAGTCTTTGTTCTTGAATAGATCACAAACTAGTTACGCTATACGGGTATGTGTGTGTGTGTGTTTGTGTGTGTAGTGCAAGTAAAATGTTTATGTAAGGTTTTCAGAACTGAGTCTCTTTGTTATCTTAATTATAATGTGCTACACATACTACTCATTATCATTATGAAACAAAGAATTGTTAAATTTTTTTGTGAATATAAATTTCTATTAGTGTATTTTAAAAGTAGTGATCATGAATTTTATTTAGATATATGTATTTTGAATATATTTTTAATAAAAATTTAGAATCTCTATATTACAGATATATATGTTTAGAATAAGACACAGGTGCTCACTAACTTCTGTTTAAAAAGAAAGTGAAAAACTTTCTTCCGAAAAATTTAGAAAATGTCCTTCCCATATGCTCCATTCTAGCTGAATCCAGAAACATGTTTATGGAGTACATGCTCTGCGATCTTCTCAAATACACCAGCACCGCATGATTACTTTAGCTCTAGTTTTCTTCTCTGTAACGATCTCAGAGGGTGCCCTGTATCACAAAGCAAGAAGCCAAGATCCCTTTGGAGTTCTTTTTCTGAAGTACTGTTTGGAGATTACATGGCCGAATTGACCAGTTGTTAGCTGAATTTAGTCCGATGGCTTAGACTCTGTTTCTCCACAGGCAAAATGAAGCAGTGGATTATCAAATAATCAAAAAGTAAAATCAATTTTTGTCTCAATTGCTTAGATAATTTAAAGTATCAGTTCTAAAATTTTATTGTGTGTAAGAATCACTTAGGGAGTTTGTTAAAACCATGAACTCCAGACTCTGCATTTTAAAACAAATAGCTCCTCTTCCTGCCCTGCCCTTGCTCCCCTGCTGTCTACTCTCCACAGAGAAGCCAGAGTGAGCCTGGTAAAACCTAAGTTAGGTCACGTCACTACTCTGGTCAAAACCCTAATTGCTTCCCTTCTTTCAATAGATATGGAGTCCTAAATGTGAACTATGGGGGCTTTTGTGGTCTGCCCTTTACACCTTTATTTCTAGCATCTCATGCCCAGCCACCTTGGCCTCTTTGCTGTTCCTTGAAATTCCTGCCTCAGGGCCTTTGCACATGCTGTGCCCATTGTCTGGAATGTTTTTCCCTCACTTTCACTTTCTTTAAATCTTTACTAAAAGTCACCTTCCCAGGGAGTTCTTCCCTGGTCACTCAATCTGCATCTTTAACTTCAACATTTCATGCCTTCTTCCTGCTTTACTTTTCTCCAAGCACTTACCACTAATCAACTATATATTTTACTTACCTGTGTCCAATTTTTCTCTACTCCAACTAGAAAGTAAGTTCCAGGAAAGTAGAAATTTTTGTCTTGTTTGCTTACTACTGTTTCTCTAGTGCTTAGAACACATGTTTGTTGAATGAATTGAATGAAGTAGCACTGTACCTCTGTCATAGGTGATCAAAGGAGCATGTTTATTGTCACCATTATAGTCATCAAACATTCACTGAGTGCCTCTTCTATACAATGCAGTGTGCTAAATAAAAATTGATTATTTTTCTTGATATTTTTCCTGATCTATCTCAGGGACTGCTCCAGAATTTTATTTCAAGCTGGATCTGAGAGCCCAGCAACAGAATTAGTTGGCTTGTTGACTCAAGTCTTTGTAGTCTTATGGCTCTTTAGCTAAGGAGATCCATTAGTGCACTTCCTATGTAGTTAGTTGAGGCTACTTTCTTACAATGAAATATCCCCACTCTGGCCCTCTGAAAAACACTATGTTTATCAAGTCAGCAAATTAATTCAATACACCTTTCCTGAGCGCTTACTCTTGGTAAGGCAGAATTTTATATGATCATTGCCTTCTGCTGCTTTCAAATTAGATGATTTTGGGCCCTTCGGTTGACATTAACCAAATAAGACATAGTGGAGAGCAGAAAACAAAATAGGTAATCCAAATGTCACCTGGAATAGGAAGAGAAAACGGTTCATATTTGAAAGCGACCCTTCAAAGTGATAATTAAAAACCATTGCTGTGCCTATTATTAAATATGCATGCTTCATTCCAGTGATTCTCCCACCTAGGGATAAATGTCAGTGTTCTAGCTTGTGAGAAAACAAGGCTTTATTCCACTTAAGGAATGCCTTAAAGGTTAGGAACATTATGTTTGTGTAATAATTAAGCAAGTAAAATTACATTGGAGGAAAATTGGTTTCACCAGTTTACCACTCCTTTCTTTGAAAACTTGCTGTTCTTAAGAGTCAGCCTCCCATTATTTTAATTTTTAGAATTGAGACTTTTTTCATTATAGGCAATTTGAATGGCCTAAAGGGAAACGTGCTTTTGTGCACATACTAAAACTGACTTAAGGCACTGGACTTTTTTGTTTCTGTAAATGACAGTAGCATTAAAGAAGAAACAACAGGCCCAAAACGGAGCCCTTTGGGCTAAGCCCTACATCAGCAAACCAAAACCTTACCTCACTGCAGTTTCAGCCTCTCCCAGGAGTGAAATTTTAAACCTATCCGTCTGGAATTTCCTGATCAACACTAGTAAGGTAATCTTCAGGATAGACCCCTGCCCCTCCCCTAAAGGAAGGTGACCTGCCTGAAAAAAAATCCTTTCTTTTGTTTATGACTTCCTTGTCCTACCCCTTCTGCCTATAAGACTCTTCATTTCCTACATCTTTTCAGAGCCCCTTTCTACTTGTTAGATGGGATGCTGTCCAATTCACAAGTCGTTGGATAAAGCCAACTAGGTCTTCAAATTCACTCAGCTGAATTTTGTTTTTTTAACAATAGTCTAAGTCTAAAATAGTCTAATCTTAGACTATTTTGCTAAGATTTTTCTTTCATGTACCTTTGTTCTATTGGGGTTCATTATTTTTAATGTATACAATTTAAGACTTTATACATTTTGAATTGATCCTGAAAATAGCAGGTCTCTCTCTGGTAGTGCCTGTAGAGTTTAATTGGGCTACCTCCAGGGCTCACTTTGTACAGAGGTTCTATTGCTAAGCAATTGATCGGTCTTTACATTGTGTTCCATAATCATTTTCTTTCTTTTTAACTTTCGTGTTTTGAGTTACGCCTGTATCAAATGCCAATGTTTAAAAGAATACCGTGGTTTGTAAATTGTACTGTATTGGACAAACAGTTCTGAGCAGAAGATGGCTGTGTGAAGGGCATCTTTCTGAGTAGACACCCCTGGGGCAAGGGCTCATTTCATAAGACGTGGAAGAATTAATGGTTAATGGGGGAGCAATTAAAGGGATGAATGTCTTAGATCCCTGCTTCCCAAACTTTTCCACTGGAGAATCCTTAAAGGTAGATGAGAAAGGAATGTGTACCTCCAGAATTCCAAGGGTTAGAATGGAAAGCCCTGGCTTGTGAGCTTTAAATTATGTGAAGTTGCCCATTATATTTTTTAAATTATGGGAATTTTTTATTTGATTGCTAATATAATGACTTGTTTTACTCTAATAATAACATTATATCCTTTCCATTTCTGAGTAAAACTGATGCTCCAAGAAGATAAAATATAGTCATCCTGTGGTTTTGAGTATCCATTGACACCCTAGGGTTGTGGAGAGGGGTGGAGAATCAAGAGGGTTCTTAGAAGCAGAGTTTTTGATGAAAATAAGAAGGGCAGAGAGTAGAGCTGCTTGACACAAATAAAATAATATTGTTGTATGGGAATAACAGACAACTCCAATTATCTATTATTTGGTAGTCTCTTTTGCAAAGGCAGGCAATATAAATGGAAAAGGGTAAGCTAATCAGCAGTAAGGCACAGGTTGTCTAGGAGAAAAGCATAAATTATATATAGAATACTGAGACAGCAAGCAAATTTGACGACTGTGTACACAATTGTTTGTTCTGCCTGTGAGCAAAATGGGACTTGGACCGTTCAGAATAGTCTACTATATTTCTTCTTAGAAGACACCCTTATACCCCTGGAAAGAAAACCTTTCCCTTAATTCACTTTCATTTTAGGAAAATTAGAAAATATAGAAAAACAAATAAACAAATAACTTCATCCATGATCCCACCACACAGAGATAACAGATATTAACACCACAGTGAATATTCTTCATAGATTTTTTTCTATATATCTATAGATACATGTATATATAACAAAATTGGGAAAAAAATGAATCCTATAACAGCTTTTCTTTTTTCACTGAACAACAATGACATCATCGTTTGCCAATAAATAAACACCACTTTTAATGATTACATTTTATTACCTTGATGGAGTGCTATGAATTTTTATTCTCTTATTTTGACATAGTTCACACTTCCAGAAAAGTTGCAAGAAAAGTATAGAAAAGGTTGTATACCTCTTCCGAGATTTACTAATTGTTAGTATTTTACCTCACTTTTTTCAAAATTGACTTTCTTTTGATGTATATTTTCTGAACCATTTGAAAATAATTTGCAGATATCATGCTTTTTAACCACAAATATTTCAGTATGTGTTTCTTAGGAACAAGGATTTTTTTTCCCTACATAATTACAGTACATTTATCAAAGTCAGGAAATGTAACAGTGATATAGTAATATTATCTAATTTGCAGTTCATATTAAAATTTTCCAATATCCTTAAATAGCTATTTTTTTCTTATCTACGATCTAGTCCAGAGTTACATCTTGTAATTAGTTATCATATTTCTTTAGCCTTTTGTTTTTGTTTTTTGAAACTTATTTTTATTTTAAATCATCCTTTTACCTTTCTTTTTTTCCATTGAAGTATAGTTGATTTACAATGTTGTGTTAGTTTCTGGCTGTACAGCAAAGTGAGTCAGATATATATATATA
>NW_020173964.1:3609942-3673399 GCF_003031525.2 Neophocaena asiaeorientalis asiaeorientalis | reverse complement strand
AAAGTTACTATTTTTCCTTTTGCCATTACTAAGTAAGTTGTTGGGAGGTATGAAAAAATCCTGTTCCTCCTCCAACTTTCACACACCCATTGATGGCTCTTGACTGAATGTTTTCATTCAAAATTTCAAGATAATTTTAGAATTATTATTATGATAGCTATGAAATGGTGATTTTCTAACCTCATCATTCCTTCTGTGTTTATTAGTTGTTATTCTACTACAAGGAAGAGCTTTCCCTTTCCCCCTATTTACCTATTAATTAATTTATTAATATCAGTATGGACTCAGATTTTTTATTCTAAAATAGTCTATTACTATCATCATTTATTGATTCTTAAATTATCTCAGATTTGGCCTGTGGGAGCCCCTTTAAACTGGGTCCTATATCCTTTTGAATTATATCCATCATTTTTTGAGCATTTTTTTTTTGCTCTCTGTCACAAAATGTTCTTGAGCAGCCTGTGCTTTTCCTGTTCCAGCCCTGAAATCTGCCACTTTTCCAAGAAGTCTCCAAGAAGTTGCCCTTTTAGTTGGAATGGTGTTTAGAAACCAGTCTGGGTATATCATATTTTATTAAATTATTGACTTTGAACTAGCTTCCATTTTTTCTATTATACACAAGCATTGAACATTGAAGTATTTTCCTAGCATAAATCCCTAGGAATGGAATTGCTGACCAAAGATTTGGTACATATAAAAGTCTTTGCTAACTGTCCTCCAGAAAAGTACTATTTCATGAGTATTTTTATTTCAAAAGATATATATCTTACTAATTTCACTGAGGGAAACAATACAGTGTTTTATTTTAAATTTATCTAATTATGAGCAAGGGTGGACATTTTCATATTTATTTGTCATTGTCTTTGTGGTATATTGTTGCTCATATCTTATACACATTTTTCTATGGGGGTGTTCATTTTTCATTGCTTTATAGGAACTTTCCATACAGTAACTAAATTCTTTTTCACATATATTGCAAGTATTTTTCATAGTTGTTCCCTTTTTAATTTTATGTGACAATTTTTCAACTGTAGAAGTTTCTCCTTTTGTGATTTCTTCCTTTAATTTCATACTTAGAAAGTTCTTACTTCACTTTAAGATATAAAGATATTCACCTATATTTTCTTCTAATACAATACATACATTCACTTGTTTTTTAACATTTAAATCTTTAATAATCCTGGAATTAAAATTTTTGTGTAAAGTGTGAGGTAGGGATATGCCTTTATTTTTATTTTACAAATGAGCCAATTGTCTAAATATTTATTGGGAAATCTATCCTTGTTTTCTTGCCAATTTAAAATGTCACCTTTGTCATCAACTAAATTCTTATATATACTGGGATCTGTTTTTAGACTTTCTGTTCTGTTAAATTTATCAGTCTGTTTATTCTTAAGCCAATAATATACTTTAAAAATTATTGTAGCTATATAATTTAATATCTAATTAGGGAAGATTTTCTCTTCCTTCCCATTATGCTTCTTTTTCAAAGTTTCTTAGCTACTCGTTTCAGTATTCCAAATAAACTTCTGAATCACATTGTCAAATTTTTAAAAATCAAGTGGCATTTTGATGGGTTTTGTACTAAATTTATAGATAACTTTGGGACCTATTTTTCTTAGTAGCCTTAACATTGCTTCAACCAAATTCTACTCAAAACATTTATTAATTACGCTGCCACATTATTTTAAAATGCCATTCTTTGTTTCAGAGAGGCTTTAAAAACTCACTGAGATCTTAGTAGAAGATGGGGTAATTTGAACTCAATGGCAGAAAAGGTCACTTGTGTCTCCTAAAGGGGCCTTTCTACTGAAAATAATGAGTCTGGAATTTCCTACAACTCTTTTCGTTTCTAGAATGTAGAAAACCAAATTGCTCAGCAGAGCTCCTGCTACTTTTAGCATTTGTGAGTCCTCCTCAGGGAGCAGGGTTAGGCAATGCTGGCTGATGATGGAACCAAAAAGCAAAATAGAAGCCAGTCTCTCAATTGTGAAAATCCATTTAAAGGATTTAAAATATCAGCCAAATTCCTTTGTGAGCTATGTTAGTCATCTATAGTTGAATTTAACAATGCAGAAAAGAAAAAAAAAGTCCAATTGTGGAAAAAATAGGGTAGGAAAAACATTTCTGGAGAGAACTGCCTTCATTCCTTGATGGACGAGCAAAGCAAAAGGGCAAGTCTAAGATTCTAACTTTCACAATGAATTTTTAAGTGTATTTACACGAGATACCTGCATATCCTCAAGGGGAAGGCAGGGCATTGAAGAAGGGAGAAGTCAATAGGTCAGGAGGTCAGTAGGCAAGTTTTGCTCACTTCACCATTTACCTCAGATCCAGTTCTTTGCATCGTACTAAATTTAAAGGGAAGATGTCCCCTAGTAAATAAAGAACACTTTTAGGGTGCAAATTTAAGATTGCTTGTTTCCACTAGAAAGAAATGCAGGATGAGTGGGATGTGTAGATTTCTACTAAAGTGAGCCAGCTGATTAGTCATTGAAGCTGCTGTTGGGCAGCAGATAGGTAATGCAGAAGCTAGAAGGACACAGGCAGATAATGGCAGAAAAGCTTAATTACCGCTCTGCCACATAGCCAGGAGATGAGACCTGCAGAGGGCCCAGCATTCTTTTGATATTTTGAAATGGCAGGTAAGAGCAGAGTTCATAGAAGATTTATAGGATAAATGGATCCCTGAGGAATGCTTCTGAAAATGAATGTAAAATTTAACTATTATAGAAAAAATATATTGGCCTACTTTGTGATGAGGATAGGCGGATTTTGTTTGATGAATTTGATTTAAATGGCGAATTTTATTTGCTTGATGAATTGCATTTAAATTTTGGCAAAGGCCAAAACAAAGATTTAATTTAAATGCCAGGCTGAGAGGTATAGGATTAAAGGAAGGTTGAGATTTACATATGATGACCAGACTGAAGAAAAGAATAAAAATGGGACACTAGCAGCAGAAAGAGCAACTAATGTCAACCCAGGGAAGCACAGTGATGTTGGATCTTCCCAGTCTACACTCAGGTAAAGAAAAGGAGAAATTAAATTAAAAAAACCCTTTATATGTAACAAATCCCTTAAGAGCTCAATGGTATAACAGATTTCTTGTTTAAAATTTAATCCATGTTGTAACCTCGTGACAGAAGAGGCAGCTGGTTTTATCTCTACTCTGTTGGTTAAGAAATTAGTTTCTATTTATTAAAGGAAAACTAGGAAAAGGTGAGGTTGCTGAGACTTTTCCTCTTCTCTCTTTTAAAATCATTCCAAAGGGATGCAGTTAGCTGGACTCTGATATCACTACAGCACAGCCCACTTACAGCAGTTGTTTTTTCCATAATATGCCCAATTAATTCTATCTTACCAGAGGGATATACATTGAAAGCACGGTTGGACTTTTATAAGCTGCAGGAAGAGAGGGAACACCAGGGTGTTGACTTGCTAATCAAAGCTCCTGCTTCAAATAGTGTCAGTATGGTGTTTATATCAAATCTTTTCTTGTTCCTGTAGCAAATCAGTTTGGTTAGGGGAACTGCATTGCCTTAAGAAGCCAATCTAAGAAATGATCTTTGTACCTGCACTGGTTAGAAGGATCCAGTAGTCAAGGAAATAATGAATCAGGGCTGGGGAGTGGGGGGTTTTACAAGTCCTAGATGAAGGAAAATCTATTGATAGGATACTGGAATGTATTTTGCAAGCCTTTAAATCTCAGAGGGCAGTAGACAGGTTAAACTCGTTGTTGTTTCCAGAAAAACGCGTAATGGAAACCAGAGCTGTCAGAATAGAGATGGCTTAAGAGAGAACCCCAGACTAAGGAGTTCTTAGAGAGAACCCCAAACTAAGTGAGGAAATAAATTCCTCAGGTTAACTCCCATAAAAAGAAAAAAAAACCTGTATGTGACAAGGTAGAAAAACCACCTTGAAAGTCTCACTAGAATATTAAGAATTTAAGTATGTAAAAAGCTTAGGAAACATGAAGGACTTGAATTAATCAAATGTTATAGTCTTCAGACTTCCAGGATTTCAAATAAAAGGTTAAAATTTTAGATGTTTGGGCTTCCGTGGTGACGCAGTGGTTGAGAGTCTGCCTGCCGATGCAGGGGACACGGGTTCGTGCCCCGGTCCGGGAAGATCCCACATGCCGCGGAGCGGCTGGGCCCATGAGCCATGGCTGCTGAGCCTGCGCGTCCGCCCCGCAACGGGAGAGGCCACAACAGTGAGAGGCCCGCGTACTGGAAAAAAAAAAAAATTTTAGATGTTTAAAAAAATGCTAGAGGGGCAAGATAGGGTAAGAGGATTAAGAGGCATAAACTATTATGTATAAAATAAATAAGCTACAAGGATATATTGTACAGCATAGGGAATATAGCTAATATTTATAACTTTAAATGGAGTATAATCTATAAAAATATTGAATCACTATGTTGTATGCCTAAAACTAATATGATATAAATCAACCATACTTCAATAAACAAAGAAAAGAAATGCTTATATAAGATACAAATTCTGCCCAGATAATATGAAACTAATTTACATCTTAAACCCTTGGTCTTTTACCTTTACCTGCTGTGATACCGGAGAGTACAAATGATACTGAACCAATAAAAATAAGCCTACAAACATTTTGTTTTTCAAATATTACAAATGTTATATAAGGAAAATAGTTTCAAGGGTCTCTCTCTCTCTCTCTCTCTCTCTCTCTCTCTATATATATATATATATACACCCCATTACTTAAGTATTTAGTAGTTAAATTTGAATCCATATATCTTTTAAAGTCTACTTTGCAAATAACAGTCAAGAATTTATCAGGTCATCAAATTTTCATGCTAGCTTTCCCTACTACATTTATCTTAAACAATTTTGCTTGCTGACTGGGCAAAGAGCTACTTGCCAGGCTAGAAAATGTTGTGCCTACAACAAATTAACTTTTTGTTGTTTTTGTTTAAAAATAAAATTATATAGTCAAAACATTATGATTGGATGTTTAGAAGTAGAACATTAATTTAACACCAAAAGAGTTCAGATGTAATGAAATAAAGCCATATATTGTACCACTCTAGGCCCTATATTTTAAAATTATGATACTTTTAATATTAGCCCAGAGAATAATGCCACACATGTTTCAGGCCTATGGGCAAGATCTGGTCTGGGAGCTGTAGTGAGACATCACCCTTCAAAACTTATCAATAATATTGCTCCTTTGAGTGTTGATCTATGAAAACCACCCATAGTGAGGGATGTCCTCAGTGACTCTAGAAAGCAGTCTATACAATTACTTATAAATGGGCAAAGCCAGGCAGTATGAACACACTTAAAGGTGAGGCTTAGACTTATCTAAAGAAAAAAAGTGAAAAAGTCATATAAGAAGAGAGACTAGATGGCAAAAAAGTAGAGGAAAGCTACTTCTAATAGTGAAACCTCTTGGCTAGTGAGTCCCCCTTCCCCTTAGGTAGGTTTGGAGCAGATTTTCCAAAACCTAAAGGACAAATAAGAGTTTTTCAAGCAAAGATTAGAGAGTTAGGGATATCAGGTAGCTGGAAGTATGCAAAGGCTTGGGGCAGAGAGAGAGCAAGAGAGCAGGCCAAGTCTGGGGAGCCTGTCAGTCAGTATTTCTGTATGTTTGAAATGCCAAGTACCAGGAAGGGAATGGGGCTAGCTGAGCCGGGACAGGGAAGTAGGGCTCATCCTCAGCCTAACCAAGAAATTAAGATGTGATCCTAAAGAATTTTAAGCAGAGAGAAGCTGATAGTAAATACTCTGAGGAAACATTATGAAAGTATTAACTATTATTGTATTGCTGATAGTTTTGTATCTTTTCTCACTTAACATTGTATTCTGAGCATTTTCGATGTAATTAAAAATTTCTTGGAAATCACTTTTTCAGATTAAATGGCTACATCATACTTATGTATGATAATTTAGCAATTTCCCTATTATAAATTTAGGTTACTTACATTTTTTTGGTATTGAAAAGAATCAGTGAATATCTTTATAAGTTTTAGAGCTCATCTCTTATGGTTTCCTTGGGAACTTCATGCTAAAATCACAAGGTAGGAACACTCCAGACTTAAAAATAAATGTACCAGTTTACACTCCCATCATGCCATCCTACTAGCCCTGCTTTCTAGGGCCAAGCAGGACATCTCCCACTATGGGTTGATTTCATAGACTAACACTCAAAGGGGTAATATTATTGATAAGTTTTGAAGGATGATGTCTCACTACAGCTTCCAGATCTTGCCCATAGGCCTGAAACATGCATGGCATTATTCTCTGGGCTAATATTAAAAGTATCTTGTTTAAAATGTGGAGCCTTGAGTGGTACGATATATGGCTTTATTTCTTTTCTTCTGAATTTTTGTGACGGTAAAATAAATTATTTAAATTACTCTTGGCCAAGAAAGATTTTATCTGTTCCTAATTGAGACATGAAAAATGGTAATTACCTTTTGAATTTACATTTCTTTCTGACTAGTAAGATTGGAGATTCAGTAGATCTTTTGCCCATCTCTTTACTGATTAAGAGGTGTTAATGTCTTACATATTGATATGTAAATTCTGGTTATATGTTAGACATGAATCATGTGTTCTAAACATTTCTTCCCAGTTGGCTTTCAATCTTGTCTTTTGCAATCTACAACTTTAAAGTTTTTACTATGCCACACTTTCAATCTTATCATTTCACTCAACAAATTTATTGAACATTACCTATGTACAATGCAATTCTTCTGCATCATCAATGAAAAATATAGTAAAAGATCTCTGGCATGTGGTGCTTACATTTTAGTGAGAGGAGACAGATAGTAAACATAATAAAAAGGTAAATTATATTAGAAAATAAATGCTATGGGAAAAACTGGAGAGCAAAGGGATTGGGGATGGGGTGGGGGGAATGTAGCTTGCAATTTTAAATACAGTGTTTAGGTCCCATTGAAAAGGTGACTTCTGAGCAAGGATTGGAAATTAGGGAGTTATCCTGCAGACAATCTGAGGGAAGAGCATGCCAGACAGAGTGAACAGCCAGTGCAAAGGCCCTGTGGCTGGAACATGCCTGAAATGTTTGATCAAAGAGGTTGGGAAGACAATCTGAGGGAAGAGCATGCCAGACAGAGTGAACAGCCAGTGCAAAGGCCCTGTGGCTGGAACATGCCTGAAATGTTTGATCAAAGAGGTTGGGAAGACAATCTGAGGGAAGAGCATGCCAGACAGAGTGAACAGCCAGTGCAAAGGCCCTGTGGCTGGAACATGCCTGAAATGTTTGATCAAAGAGGTTGGAGTGAATGAGAGGATGAAGTAGAAAAAGATGAAGTCAGGGAGATTAATGGTGTGTGTGTGTGTGTGTGTGTGTGTGTGTGTGTGTGTGTGGACATGTAGGCTATTATAAAGACTTGGGTGAAATGGAGGGTTCTTTGCAGAGGACACGCTTTGACTTACGTTTCAAAGGATCACTCTGAGTGTTGTGCTGAAAATAGAACAGTGGTAGCAGTGAAGGTGGTCTGATTTTGGATGTATTTTAAAAAATGTAGTCAACAGGCTATCAGATAAATTGGTGGTGGGGTTGAGGGAAGAGGAACCAAGGCTGACAGAGGTTTTTGTCCTGAGCAACTGAACACATGGAAGTTGCCGGCAATTGAGAAGAGGAAGACTGTAAGTGGATTGGGCTCTTTTTTTTTTTTTTTTTTTTTTTTTCCTGGGAATGATCCAAATATCAGTTTTGGACTAAGTTGGAGATGTCTGCTAGATATCCAAGTGGAGATGGCAAGTTGAGTCTGGAGTTCAGGAGAGGTGTGGGTTAGAGATACATATCTGGGAGTCATCAGCAGAGATGGTATTAAAAACTGTGGGACTAATCAGCCTAAGATGCTTGGGAGAGGAAAAGGGATCAACAAGAAAGATGGAAAAGGAGCAATGGTGACACAGGAGCGAGTCAAGGAAGGGTGGCATCTGGGAAGCCAAGAAAGAAAATGCTGCTGATGGGTCAAATAAGATGTGGCTTGTGAGCTGAACTGTGGGTTTAGCAACAGGGGGTTGTTAGTAACATCTATGATTTCTTGCACTGCTTTTACATAATTATAAAATTATTTAAATATATTTAAACTTGTATATATTGGTGAAATATATGACATTATTTTCACACTTAATTTTTCTAACATCATTCATTGATTAATAATCCATTTCTTTGTTATGAGCTTGCTAGTCTAACTTTTGATGAACAAATATCCACATTCCTCTACCCTTGTGCATTTTGGACTCATTTATATAGAACGAGTGAATGGGATTGTGGGATGAACATGCTCTTTTTAAATGTTACATCTCAACTGATTATAATGGCAAAGCCTTAAGATTGTTGTAAATTATTATGATCGATTTTAGTTTTGTTCCCTTTATGCATAAGGACAGTCACACTTTTATTAAGCAACCCAGAAATTGTTACCTTCTGATCAAATGTGTAGTTTCCTCCGTGGAAGTGTGGAGAAAGAAAGGTAAGCATGGAAACGAAATCCTTACTTCTGTTACTGAGTATTTCCCTTATTTGACTTTCAGGAGAAAATGCTCAAAAACAACTTTGAAATGATTCAATTCTCACTCATCCATAAGGTCTTTAGGACATCATATTTCCAACATTCCTAAAAAGTTTATTTTTTTAAGGACAAATTTTAAAGTAAGATTTGATGTCATAATTTCAAATAATTATTTCATTTTGTTTTGTGTATTTGCAGGCAGCTCAAATAGAAAAACCAAAGCCCCCAGTTCAAACTCAACAAATGAAACATTCTCTGAAGCTGATGATATAATTCAAGAAAAAACAATGGATATGACACAAATCAACACTGCTTACTGTTAAATATCCTGTGTTGTAAAAGCTCACTGGAGAGATGGAGCAACAAAAATAAAGAGTTCACTTCAAATACAGTTTGTAATAATACTTCTCAAAAACTCACCACGCACAAAGCAAGACACAGCTGCAGTTTTGATCATTCAATTAATTTATTAAACACCCACTAAGGTTTCTGATAGATTTCCATGTGCATAAGTTTACTTTTATTTGCTAATTAAGATGTTTCTACATTACATGAAATTATGTTAATACTTCAGGAGAAATTATAGAATTTATCAATAACAAGATAAGCACACCTATGTCAGTGAAGAACAATGAGAAGTTTATGTCACATTACCAGCACTTCACAAGTTTCTCACACCTCAAGGCAGTTATTTTTATAAGAGATGGTACTAGATAGGTAAATCTCAGGGGGTGGCCTTATGAACGAGAAGTGGTGTGTTCTTAAGTCTCTTAGAAATCAACCCATGCCTTTTTTAGGGGATTTGCTGTATTATTGCCTTTATAAAAACTAACATTCAATAACAAAATGTATCACTATGTATAATCTGCATGATAAATATTTTCTGCAAGGGATAACCATAACAAAAATCCTTCACTGATAAAGTTCCTAAGGAATTTCTAGAATGAAAGTTATAAAAGAAACAAGTTAGTTCTCTGGTCCCACCTAAGGCTACTGCAGTGGTATCACTTAGACATCTAGAAATAAAACTACAGTTTCTGCAAATTAAAATTGTTTTAAAAGATTTTTATTCATAAGTGTGATTTCTATTGTAAGAATACAGACCTGGTCCTATAATGGAATTCAATAGGAAAAAAAAATTAATTTTAGGCTGGCTCTGCCGTGCCATCTACCGTGTTGTACAAAGTTTCTGTAGTTAGAAGACTAGCCTTTCAAAATGTGTCAAATACAGCTTCTCTGGTCTGCTAGGGGGAAAGAAAGGAATGCCTTATGGCTCTCAGGCATGCAAACTCAGGGTTAGAAACTTTTGACCATTAGTCTGTCAAAATTTCTACTAAGAACTGGGGATTCCAGTGCTGTCCAGTAGAGGTTTCTGTGATGATGGAAATGTTCTTTCTATATCTGCACTGTCTGGCATGGTAGCCACTAGCCACATGTGGCTTACTCAGCACTTGAAATGTGGCTAGTGCAACTGAAGAGACACATTTTCATTTAATTCATCTAAATTTCAATAGCCACATGTGGCTACACTGACAGCATAGTTCCAGATCATTATTGCAACATCCTACTGCCAGTGTTGGATTTCACATTCAAAAAGAGCACAGTATTGCCAATGTTTAAATATTAAAATTGCTCAGAGTGTGAAGTCTGAAAGTTGAAACATTTCCATTACAAAAATGACATGTGGCCATAAAAGCAAAGAATTTTCATCTATTTTTGTGAAAGCACATAAAGTGTGGGTACTTCTTCATCTTTTAACCAGCTTTGATTAAAAACAATCCCAGAAAATTGGCTATCTTGATACACAGACATTAATAATTATATTACTGATTAGATGTTGCCTCAGGTGAAAATCTCGGTTGAGAAAGTTAGTTAAGGCACTGGTAAGTCTACTTTTGTTGCTCAAGGGGAAGAGCAGAGGCCAGACAAGAAGCAGGAAACTTAGAGACTCAGGGCCAGCAAAATGCTCCTGGTTCCCCAGACTCTTCCCAACCTGTGGGACAGGCAAACTCGGGCTGGGCATGGCTGCATGCATCACGGGCTGTGCTCTACAAGAGGCAACCCAATTCTCTGGCGCTCTGCAAAATTTTAGAGGAGTTGGGAGGAGACAAGTGAGGTCTGAAGAT
Source organism: Neophocaena asiaeorientalis asiaeorientalis (assembly GCF_003031525.2). Lineage (NCBI taxonomy): Eukaryota > Metazoa > Chordata > Mammalia > Artiodactyla > Phocoenidae > Neophocaena > Neophocaena asiaeorientalis. The sequence continues at coordinate 3,662,748 of NW_020173964.1, read as the reverse complement.
CCTGGGCTTCGCAAGTGAAATTATCATTGAGCTGGCCTAACAAACCCTACTGTTCTTGGATGCCAACTGCCCAGGAAAATTGAGTCTCAGCACTTAGTATCAGTTGGAATCTGTGGAGCACTCCCTGCCAAGCCAGGAAACCTGGGGGAGAGCAACAGAGCTATCTAGTAGACCAGCTGGTGTGTGTCACTGTGACTTTGAAGCAGTTGCACTTTGTAATATTGATTTAAATATTAAAATAGTCAAATCAATATTAAAAATATTAAAAGAAGCCTTACCAAATTACGACAGTCTGCATTGAAAAATATATTCTAAATGATTTATATCGACTGAAAATACTAACATAACAACACAATATATTCTGTAAGTCAAAAATAACCTAAAATAAAATTAAAAGCAAATCACATTTCAAATTATGTACATTTGCATGTAATTCTGGGGATGGGTCTGATAAAGAATATAGTAGCTTTTCAGAAGACTGTAATTTTTAGAAATCAGAACTTAGAAAAGTGGGCCTAGAATAAGAGATCAGATAATAGACTATCAAAGATTCAAATTATTTTCTATGCGGGCTTTTAATGAGACTAATTTCATCCTTTAAAAACTGTGGGATTGGATTATGAAATGGATGAAACCAAACCTCAATAAAAGTCATTTCTTTCCTTAAAACTCTCTAATGGCATCTCTTGCTTACAGATAAAGGCCAAGCTCCCATACATGGAACATAAAACCTCCTTCTCTTGTACCTGAGAACTTAGAACGGTGGTCTCAATTCTTACCACTCCTGCCCCACACAGGGCTTATAATTCTTGACACACACGCCCCAGCCTTTTCTGTTGTGGGCTTTGTTCACTGTACTCATTCTGTCAACTCCCACCCTCACCCTCAATCAAAATGCACTGCAGGCATTACTTCTTCTAGGTAGCCTCTTCTAACTTCTCCAGACTATGTTAGGCACTCCTGTGTGTTTCTATAAACCCAATTACTGCACTTAATACCTAATGATGAGTTCTGCGTTTCTCCTACCAACTAAACTGTGAATTCCTTTCAGGGAAGCAAATGTGTCTTATTTATCTCCGTATCCCTGGTGTTTAACATAGTGCTTGCTATGCTAGGCACTCAGTAAATGTTTATTGAAGAAAGGACTCAATGGCATTTAACAAGACTATTATTGATAACTCTTCAATCTAGTTTAATTGAAGGTAACCTAGGCCTATGTAATTTTAGACAGAATGAGTCATAAGTACAGACACACACAGTTGTTTTACTCACTGATGTTTTAGCCTCAAAGAACCAAAGATGTAAACAGATATGTATTAAGTATGAAGAACTGGGGATCCCTCTGAGAGCTTTTAGCCAACAGAAGATATGGAGAAAAGAAATACGGAACTGTATGGGGCGTAGGTCCATCAGCCTAAAAGCAATAGTCTCAAAGTATTCAGATAATCAGGTTACAGATACAAATCTAAACATAAATTCTGTCTGCATCTAGTGAAAATAACATACACTGGGTGGTAAGGATATGAACCAAATACCAATTATCTGCTTAAAGAAGTAACATGTGTTTAACAGTTACATTAATAAATTCAACTTTTACAGTTTACAGAATGCTACCTGCTTATCTGTAACAATTTATAAATGAATATAATAATTTATATTCTAAATGAAAATAATTTCTAAAATAATATTATTTGAAGTATTGATAATCATATATATTAAGAACTAGAAGGGATCTCAGAGATAATTTGGTACAATATTTTATAGATGAAAGACACCAAGGCCCAGCGAAGGTAAATTACTTTGTTGAAGGTCACACAGGTAGCCAGAATGACTAGGACTTGTGTTTTTGGCCACCATGCGGCATGCGGGATCTTAGTTCCCCGACCAGGGATTGAACCCCTGCCCCTTCAATGGAAGCGCGGACAACTAGGACTTTTGGATTTTTACTATTAAGTTCAGTTTTCCTTATGCTACATACTGCCTGAGAGGAAATGTCACTAATTTTCTCCTACAATATATTAGTGAGATTTGCATCCAAACCCAATAATAATAACAAGATCACTTCAGAAGAAAATTACTTTAGTAAAAATAATTGAATTTTATTCAGATGAGATCTTTCATAAACTATTCTCAGACTATGGGAAATTTACTCAAGAATAATTCCAAGAGTTTTTTCTGGGGAAAAAAATTACTGAACGCTAAAATCTTTTTTTTTTTTCTAAAATCTTTTAATTTGTGAACTCTTATTAGTTAATGAGGCCTGAATTTTATATAACTCTCCTGAGCCACTGATTGTCTCAGCATCCAGATAACAAATCTGATAAGCCAACTTATTATCTCTACAATTAACAGAAGTAAAACTTACAAATAACTGGATCAACTCTTGTGTCACTATAATTATCATTTTTAACCATGTTACACACTCAATAAGATGAGACCATATGTTTGCATGTAGGGTTTTCTAATAATTTTTTAAAGTTTTTTTTTTTACTTATTTTTTTCATACTGATAACCAAAGGATTGTATTTTCCTAAAATATAGTTTTCAAAAATACATAAACTACAGCAAAGGCAAAACAAACCCTTAAAAACCTAGTAGCTCTGTGTTTCTCTCCAATAACTGACTACGCTATTTAAACAAAAGGATTTCTTTTTAAGGAGGCCATAGGACTAAGTTAGGTTATGGAAAAGCTACAAGTGTGAGCACTTCCATGGCTGTAATGTTAGAAAAGGGATGTGGATGTAGCTTCCCTAGAATCTGCACAAGGTAAGCATATGCTAAGAGGAGTTATGAGGCTCTCCCAGTCTTATTGAGGTCATGCCAGATAGGAGTGCTGGGTGAAGGAAGAATCAGTACACCTTTCCAGCCTGTGAGGTTATGTGTACTTACCTGATTTCATCATAATGAATTCACCTGCAGCCATGTCTGTAGGCTACCAATTTGAAAATTTATAACTGCACCACAGTGAGGTACTTACAATCTTTGGTGCTGTACCATGATAATTAGTTGACTTTCGATGCTGCTACAATAAGTATTTAACTTACTGGACATAAGGGATATCCAAGTATCACTGAGAAATTAAAAAAATGTAGAAACGTATCTACAACTATGTGTTTAAAAATGCTAACTCATATAAAATTTCCATTGTTATATAAAGGCTTTCATGATGTAACTCCCTGACTCTTAAATTTTAAAAAATACAGAATAAAATTCTTAATCCTAAATTTTTGTCACTGCTCCTGAGGTTTATGATTGAAGTCAAAGAGAGAAACACCTCAAACTAGTCATTTATGAAACCATAAATTCAGTGGAAACCTGCTTCAAAACTACAAATTATTTCAGACAAATATATATATATGTTCACATTTATAAAAAATTTCCACATTACTCATAGAAACAAGCGTCATAAAATTTACATATCGAATACAATAAAAATCAGTTCTAATGAAGATTTAGCTGTTATCCTCCTAAATAAAAAGTTCTGTGTTTGAGGTATCTCTTTAAGACATGCCAATATGGCATATTTGTAAAACAACCCAGGAGTCTATCTTAAAAATCCTGCCCAACACAGCATCATCTCTATGAGACCTACAAGTAGGCTGAACTAGACTTGTCTTTTTAAGCAAGGAAGAAATATTTTGTTACAAAAACCAAGGAGGCAGGTACTAGAAACTCTGCATCTCAGAAAACAGTGAAATTTTGTTATAAATACTTTCATTATCATCTTCCTGCTGATGCCATTCATTTAAAAAGTTCTAGTCAAGACCAATAAAGCAGCTTCACCTCCTGTGACATCCAAAAAAAGCCAAGATTTAAAAACAACAGTGAAAAACTTCACTCTCATTATACATTATCATAGGATATAAAGCTATGAAAATTTTCAGTGTCAAGCGCAAAGCATTATCCCCTACCTCACTTTAACACTGGAAGGTGGACACTTAATTCAGCAGTACTCATTAACTGCTAAGTAGATTGCCTGTGTTGACTGTAGTAAAGCCATTTACAATCAACTTATGAAGTAATAACACTAGCCAGACACACACACAGAGGAATACCAAAAACGATGAGTTTTGTTGCACAAATATCCATACTTGGGGCATGGCTATCAGGTAATAAGACTGATTCAATACTCTATAATCATAGTACATTAAAATACTGCCAGACAGTAATGGCCCCATATATGAAAAAATGTCTATATGGAAAAGGCTGTGATTTATTGCAAAGCATAATTATATAGCAAATTTCAAGGAAAGTCTAATAATTTTCAAAACCGTATTTTTAAATTTAATGGTTCAGGCCAAAGTCTCAGTTACTTTTTGGAGATTTCAGAACTATTAGGGGCAGAGGAATGCTTTTCCTTTTTTCTCTTCTTTTTGTCCTTTTTGTGATGCTTCCCCTTTTTTGACTTACTCTTTTTCTCTTTTTTCTTTTCTTTCTTCTGATATCTTTGTTTCTTTTGTTTTGAAGTGTCCTCTTCAGTGGAACTGGATGAATAAGACCTATGAGTAATAACGCATGCTCACTGATAATTGTATTTATGGTTGATGGGTACATTTAAATGGAATTTGAACTGCCTCAAATCCTTCTTGGAATAAGGTGGGAGTATAAATATAAAGGAATTCAAACAAAATGTGCTTTATATATTTGTATTCTCTTAAAATACGGTATTCAGAGTTTTTGCCACTTAGCCAGAGAAACTAACAAAACAAATGTCTCTATTCTGCTCAGTTCTAGTTATGAGTTTTAAATTCAGTAAGGATGAAATAATTTTTCTGTGATTTTCAGTTTTTCATCCTGTGTACCCTTCAAAATCTTTCTTATAAGGCAAAGAAAATGTCATTTACCAACCCTTATTATATACACAATTCATTTGTGTATATAATAACTTGTTCACATATTCTCTTAAAAGAGCCACAAAGGATACAATTATATAAAAAGGGCTACAGTTGTACCTCCGTATAAATGAAAGCTGAAAATTAGCAAAATAAAAGCACTTTTGTTTTATTTTATTTTTCAAGTTAAAGTACTGGATTCTTTTACATGCAGAGTGATACAGATGAACACTTGCATTCTGAAATAATTTTTACTAGTTACAGAAAGAATGCTTTTAAATGTATACTCTATATAAATGAATGAGAATAACTTATCATTATACTTTATTTTTCTTATATTACTCGAATACTAAATTGGGAAAATAAACTGTAGAATTCTTTCCTCTAACGAAAAATAACAAAAAACGAACAAAAAACCCCATCTCTCTTAAGAGATGTATAAAAAGATGTGCAACAATATCCAGACCCCAAATATGTGTGACTGAACAGAAACTGAGTTAATTTAAAATCTAAAAGGCATCCCAGAGATAGCTGAGTGATCTAAACATTAGAAGTTAAAACCCAAACTAAGAAAACCTAAAAGACATACAGTAGAAGGCAAAGTAAACAACATGAGACTACAAGGTTGTGTCTGTAGAGTGACTCACTGTGCGAATTCCCTGACTGCCTTCCTTGATCAGGGACTCTCAGCCTCCCCCCGTTTCTGTAACATTGTGTTCCTTCCTTTTCCTTGTCCATCTTCTCAGACTCTGGCCATCTCCTGAGCTTATTTTCTCATGTATTCTCTTGCACTCTCTTCAACTCTTTTTCTCAACTCTTGCCTACTTTCCTGTTTAAAGACCTGCTTGACCTCTACATTCTAACTAGCGCTGCTTCTCTGCCTGCACTTTTTTCTTTGGCTTTCTGGACCTGGGTTCTCTCTAAGGCAGAATGTTATACTTTGGCAGAGCAACCACATCAGGTGGCGTTACCTTTGCTAAGTGTACTTAGAAAAGTTCTTTTAATTTCAGGCCCTGTCTGAGGTGGGTGAGGCCCAAGGTAGAGAGGCTTGAATAAATAATATGTTACTCTAAAACTAGTACATGAAAATTTGGAAGGAAACAGAAAATCTCACTTCTCCTGTAAGCGATCCACATGCTGTGCTAATGCAAATGATTAAACAATACACTCATCAGACTACACAATACACTGAGCTCTACCTTCCTGTGTTAGTTCTTAAACATTATTAACTCCCAACACTTGAAAGTGAGTTAACTTTTCCAATTTATAAAGTAGCTGAGGGTGTTAGAATGTATATATTACATGCTCTATAAAAACTACAAAGTGACAACACCTGATGTGCAGAACCTACTGTCAGAGAACTAAGGTCCAAGCTAGATTACTATCTGCTAAATGCCCTAGAAAGTGTCTATATGTACATGTTTATTCTAGTGTAAATGAAAGTGCACTCATGAACCAAGGAAGAAGTTGCCTCAAGTCTTTTGATCAATTTCTTTAACCAGTTTTTGTTAAAAGAGTTGATAGTAAAAATTCATAGGTGGCTGATGAGAATTCTGAAAGATCTGAAGGTATTTTTAGCATGACAAATGAGTACATAAATCCTATTAATAAATTAATTTCTTAGCCATGGCAATGATATTTTGAGAATACAAATATTTAAGCTCCAAATTCATACATATGAGGACAAAATATATATGTGAAGAATTTAGACATACGTCCAATTAAAAACTTAACTTATGTTCTAAAACTTAAAAATTCTAGAATACAAATAGAATACATAACAGAAGTGGGTGGAAATGTCATGAAGAACCTAGGGGTAAGACAGGAATAAAGACACAGACCTACTAGAGAATGGACTTGAGGATATGGGGAGGGGGAAGGGTAAGCTGTGACAAAGTGAGAGAGAGGCATGGACATGTATACACTACCAAATGTAAGGTAGATAGCTAGTGGGAAGCAGCCACATAGCACAGGGAGATCAGCTCGGTGCTTTGTGACTGCCTGGAGAGGTGGGATAGGGAGGGTGGGAGGGAAGGAGATGCAAGAGGGAAGAGATGGGAACATATGTATATGTATAACTGATTCACTTTGTTATAAAGCAGAAACTAACACACCATTGTAAAGCAATTATACTCTAATAAAGATGCAAAAAAAAAAAAAAAAAAAGAGGGCAGGGCTGTTATTTATTTATACCTTGATTTGCTCCAAAAAAGAAAATTTAAGGAGGCTGAGTGCTGACTTTATTTTTGATTCCTGACATGAAGGATTTTGTTATTTTACAGAAACAACTGAACACCTAACTTTCATTAAGATAACATTAAATTAACTAGACTATAACATGAAAAATAAAATTTTATAATCCATCTAGATCCATAGTCCTGCTTTTTTAAAAAAAAAGTTAAAAAAAATACCTTTTCCTTTTTTTTTTCAACTTGATTTTCTCTTTGCTTTTTGCTTTTTTCTTCTCCTCTTCTTCATTTATTCCTGTGTGTTGAGGGGAAAGAATCAGGTCACCATCCGTTTATATACTAATATGGTATGTTTACATTTTTCGATTTTGGTTGTTGGTTGGTGAATTTCACTGTTAGGATATTGCACTTTTTTTGTAACAATGTCCCCTTTCTTGATTATTTTTACTCATTAAAAACATTATAAAAGTACTATATGCTTTTAATACAGATTTCAAATCTACTGAGTACATTAAGTAAAAAATTCAAATATTTCATTTCTAATTCCTAAAGCAAATCAATGTCGACAGTTTGGTGGTTACTATTCCAGGCCTTAAGAAATGAAATAATACAATCGTGTATAATTTTAAAAATCTTCTTTTTCAAGCAAAATTAGGATCATGAAATCCTAAGGTCATGGGACAATAACCACATCTAATATTTATGTCGTTGGTATCTCGGAAGGAGAGAATACATACTATTCTCTATCTTGTTTATTAAATACACAATTTGGTGTGTATTCTTCTAGGCTTTCTCTATACATAACCAAGTATACACAAACATTCACTTATACAAACATAATTACATGTAAGTCCCAAGTTTTTATGTCATTTGAAAAATGGATTGTGGCATATAATACATATTTTCCAACTTATTTCTTTCACTTAACACTTTTTTTGATATTCTTTTATTCTAACACCATTTGCTGCAAAGACTATTCTTTCTATACAGAACTGCCTTTTCACCTCTGTCAAAAATCAGTTGAACTTCTGCTTCTAGGAAGATGAAGTAGATGTACTTTTCCTATTCCTCCCATTAAATATAACTACAAACCCCAGACATTACAAAAACAAGCATAAGAAGACTGTAAAAGGTGGAAAGACAGACACTGGCTAGGGATCTTGAAATCCAGAAAACGACACACTGCTGAGTTCCCTGAAATTTCTTTTTGCTTTATATAGCCCAGACTTACAGCTGAAGAAGCCAGCAACCTGGCAATATCAACAGGTGCAGACAAAAATACCCCAACAATAGCCTGCTCTCTCTAGCCAAAGGACCAAGAAAAGGACAGCCTAGTGACAGGAAACTTTTAGATAGTAACTGCCATTTCCAGCCAAACACCACAGAAAAAAATGGGGCACCACCCCCACCCATATTACCAAAGGCTGAGTGAAGAACACAGACTTCCCCCCATGAGTCTGTGATGAGACATCTCAATCCCCTTTCCTGAGAAGTCTAAGTGGTGAGCCAAACTTTCATCCCCACTGACCAGTAATAAGACCTCCATTAACAGTGTCAGTGGAGACCACGCAAGGAGCCTGGACTGCCAACCCCACCCAGCAGTAATGAGGCACTCCTCCCCTCCATGCTTAAGTATTGTCAGAAGAGAGCTAATGAAAGTCAGTGCTTTCACTGTCACCCAGGGGTAACAAGACTACCCTCACCATGGTGTCAGGGGGCACCACACAGGGAGCTGAAATTCCGACCTTCACCCAGCAGTAAGAAGAAGCCGTGTCCACCTTAGGTTTTGGTAGAGGCTGAGTGGTGAAACTGAACTTTTATTTTCACCTGGCAGGAACAAGTTGGCATCCTCAATTTTCCTTCTGGAGTGGTACCAGAGAAAATCAGATAAAACAAAAGGTTTAAAGAAAAGCCAGAGTTTTATCTATGTCCAAATTTCAACTGAAAAGAAATCATCAAATGAAGAACCAGAAAGACCTCTAATTGAATACAAAATTAAACAACAGATGACAACACCACAATGACAGAAATATTAGAATTATCTGAAAAAGATTTCAATGCAGCCATCATAAAAATGCTTCAATTGGCAACTATGAACATGCTTGAAACAAATGAAAAAACAGAAATCCCCAAAGAAATAAAAAAATCCAAAGAGGAGGGCTTCCCTGGTGGCTCAGTGGTTAAGAATCCGCCTGCCAATGCAGGGGACACAGGTTCGATCCCTGGTCTGGGAAGATCCCACATGCCGCGGAGCAACTAAGCCCGTGTGCCACAATTACAAAGCCTGCACTCTAGAGCCCGCGTGTCACAACTACTGAAGCCTGCACGCCTAGAGCCCATGCTCCACAACAAGAGAAGCCACGACAATGAGAAGCCCGTGCACTGCAACAAAGACTAGCCCCTGCTCGTTGCAACTAGAGAAAGCCCGCACACAGCAACAAAGACCCAACACAGTCAAAAATAAAAACAAATAAATTAATTTTTAAAAAAATCCAAGAAGAAACAAATAGAAATTTTAGAACTAAAAATACAATAAACTGAAATTAAAAACTCAGTGGAAGGGCTCAAGAGCAGAATGGAAACACAGAGGAAATAATCACTGAACAGGAAGACAAAACAATATAAATCACCCTATTTGAATGATGGAGAGAAAAAAGACTTAAAAAGAACAGAGCTTCAGAAACCTGTGGGATAACAGCAAAAGAGCTAATATTTTTGTCATTAGAGTCCTGCAAAGCAAGGATAAAGAAGGCTAAAAAAAAGGTGCTTGAAGAAATAATTGCTGAAAACTTCCTAAATTTGGTAAGAGACATAAACCTACAAATTCAAAATAAACTCAAAGAAATTCATATCAAGACATCATAATTAAGCTTCTGAAAACTAATGACAAATAAAAAATATTGAAAACAGTCAGAGAAAAATGATATGTTACTTATAGAAGCAAAACAATTAGAATGAAAGCACATTTCTTATCAGAAAAGATGGAAGCCAGAATGAAGTAGAATCCTGGAATCCTCTACCCAGTGAAAATACTCTTCAAAAATGAAAAGACAGATGGCTTCACAGGCGAATTCTATCAAACGTTTAGAGAACAGCTAACACCCATCCTTCTCAAACTCTTCCAAAATATAGCAGAGGGAGGAATACTCCCAAACTCATGCTACAAGGCCATCATCACTCTGATAACAAAAACAGACAAAGATGTCACAAAGAAAGAACACTACAGGCCAATAACACTGATGGACAGAGATGCAAAAATCCTCAACAAAATACTAGCAAACAGAATCCAACAGCACATTAAAAGGATCATACACCATGATTAAGTGGGGTATACCCCAGTGATGCAAGGATTCTTCAATATACACAAATCAATGTGATACACCATATTAACAAATTGAAGGAGAAAAACCATATGATCATCTCAATAGATGCAGAGAAAGCTTTCGACAAAATTCAACACCCATTTATGATAAAAACCCTCCAGAAAGTAAGCATAGAGGGAACTTACCTCAACATAATAAAGGCCATATATGACAAACCCACAGCCAACATCATCCTCAATGGTGAAAAACTGAAACCATTTCCACTAAGATCAGGAACAAGACAACGTTGCCCACTGTCACCTCTATCATTCAACACTGGGGGATGGGTAAGCTGGTACAAAGTGAGAGAGAGGCATGGACATATATACACTACCAAATGTAAAATAGATAGCTAGTGGGAAGCAGCTGCATAGCACAGGGAGATTAGCTTGGTGTTTTGTGACCACCTAGAGGGGTGGGATAGGGAGGGTGGGAGGGAGGGAGATGCAAGAGGGAAGAGATATGGGGATATATGTACATGTATAACTGATTCACTTTGTTATAAAGCAGAAACTAACACACCATTGTAAAACAATTATACTCCAATAAAGATGTTTAAAAAAAATGAAAAGAAATCAAGATGTTCTCAGATAAAGGAAAACTAAAAGAATCTGTCACCAGCAGACATTCCCCAAAAGAATGGCTACAGGAAGTTATCTAAAGGAAAGGAAATGCTGTAACATCAAGAAGAAAGAACACAGTAAGCCAAAATATGGGTGCAACAGGCTTTCTTTCTTTTGAATTTCTAAATTTTGTTTGAGGGTGGAAGCAGAAACTATAACAGTGTCTGATGTGGTTCTATGTGTATGCAGGGAACATACTGAGGATGACTATAAATGCGAGAGGGTAAAAGTACATAAAGAGAGGTTAGGTTTCTACATTTCACTTGAACTAGTAAAATGACAACACCAAGTAGATTATGATAAATTATGTATACATAATGTAATACCTAGAGTAACCATTGAAAATGTTATACAGAACACTACAGAAAAAATTTTAAACATTATGGATATATTCAAAGACACTATAGATACATCAAAATGGAACTGTACAAGTGTTCAAGTGACACTATAGTGAAATCAAAGCACTACAGACAGTCCTAAAAAAGTACTCCATGGGAACCCACAGAAAGGTAGGGAAAAAAAAGAACAGAGAAATAAAAATACAGAATAATCAGAAAACAAATAATAAAATGGCAGACTTAAGCCCTAACATATAATTATATTAAACTTCAAAAGAATACCAATGAAATTGGCAGAGTGGATTGAGAAATATGACTCATCTACATGCTGTCTATAAGGCTCTCACCTCAAATATAATGATACAGGCACACTGAAAGCAAAAGGACAGAAATGGAGATGTAACACAAACATCAAAGGAAAGCTAGAATGGCTATATTAATATCAGAAAAAACAGACTTTAGAACAAAGAAAATAACCAGTGAGAGAGATAGACATTATATAACAATAAAGGTTTCAACCCACTAAGAAGACATAGCAATCCTAAGTGTGTATGCACCAAACAACAGAGCTGAAAAATACATGAAGCAAAAAGGATAGACCTGAAGGGAGAAACAGACAAATCCATGATAGCTGGAGACTTCAACATCCTTCTCTCAGCAACTGATAGAAACTACACATAAAGTTAGCAAGGATATAGAAGAACTCAACAACACCATAAATTAACAGAATCTAGGGCTTCCCTGGTGGCGCAGTGGTTGAGAGTCCACCTGCCGATGCAGGGGATATGGGTTCGTGCCCTGGTCTGGGAAGATCCCACATGCCGCGGAGCGGCTAGGCCCGTGAGCCATGGCCGCTGAGCCTGTGCTCCGCAACGGGAGAGGCCACAACAGTGAGAGGCCTGCATACCTCAAAAAATAAAAATTAAAATTAAAAAAAAGTTATACATTGTGACCAAGTGTGATTTATTCAAGGGATGCAAGGCTGGTTGAATATTCAAATATCAATGAATGTAATCCACTGTATTAAGACGCTAAAGAAGAAAAACTGTAGGATCATATCAACTGATGCAGAAAATGCATTTGGCAAAACCTGACACCCATTCATGATAAAAACTCTTTAAAAATAGGAATAGAGGGAAACTTCCTCAACTTGATAAAGAGCTGCTACCTAAAAAACATACAGCTAACCATTAAGGTCTGTATGGTTTTTTCCCCTAGAAGTGGAATCCAGGTAAGAATTCATCTCTCACTGCTCTTTTTCAACATAGTGCTATAAGTTCTAGCCATAGCAGTAAATCAAGAAAGGAAAACAAAAGGCTTACAGATCAAAATGGAAGAAATAAAACTGTTCTTATTTGCAGATGACATGATGGTTTACACAGAAAATTCCAAAGAATCTACCAAAAACTCCTAGAACTAATCAGTGAGTTTAGCAAAGATAAACGATAAACATAAAGTCATTTGTACTTCTATATACTTGTAGTGAACATGCAGACAACGAAAGAAAAAAAACATTTACAATTTTTCAAAAAAAATGTATAGGTATAATCCTAAAACTACACCATGCTGAGAAAAGAAATCAAAGATTTAAATAAACAGAGAGACATACTGGATTTATGGGTTGGAATACTCAACACAGTAAAGGTGTCAATTCTCCCCAAATTGATAAACATGTTTAAGGCAATGCCTATCAAAATTCCAGCAAGATTCTTTGTAGGTATAAACATTATTCTAAAATTTATATGGAAGGGAAAAGAAACTAAAGTAGTTGAAACAATTTTGAAAAAGAAGAATAAAGTAGAAAACATCAGTCCCTCCAACTTTGAGACTTATTATATAGCTACATTAATCAAGACGGGGTGGCAGGATAGATACATAGATCAATGGAACATTATAGACAGCCCAGAAACAAACCAACACAAATAGGACCAACTTATTTTTGGCAAGAGCACAAAAGCAATTCAATGGAAGAAAGATAGCCTTTCAATAAACAGTGCTGGAACAAGTGGTCATTCTTAAGCAAAATACTAAGTGCTCTAAGTTTCACATTTTATACAATAATCAAATCAAATAGATGATGGACCTAATGTAAAATATAAATCTATAAAAACTTTACAAAAAAGTAAAGGAGACCAAGAGACAGGCAAAGAGTTACACTTGAAACCAAAGCACAATCTATAAGAGGAAAAATTAATAAATTGGACTTTATCAAAATTAAAAAACTATTGTTCTGTGAAACACCTATTAAGAGGATGAAAAGAAAAGCTACATATTGGGATAAATATTTGCAAACCAGGCATCTAAAAAAGGACTACTATCTAACGAGGGGAAGATGGCGAAGTGTAAGACGCAGAGATCACCTTCCTCCCAACAGATACACCAGAAATACATCTACACGTGGAACAACTCCTACAGAACACCTACTGAACACTGGCAGAAGACCTCAGACCTCCCAAAACGCAAGAAAGTCCCCACGTACCTGGGTAGGGCAAAAGAAAGAAGAATAAACAGAGACAAAAGGATAGGGATGGGACCTGCACCAGTGGGAGGGAGCTGTGAAGGAGGAAAAGTTTCCACACACTAGGAAGCCCCTTCGGGGGCGGAGACTGCGGGTGGCGGAGGGGGAAGCTTTGGAGCCATGGAGGAGAGCACAGCAACAGGGGTGGGGAGCGCAAAGCGGAGAGATTCCCGCACAGAGGATCCATGCCGACCGGCACTCACCAACCCGAGAAGCTTGTCTGTTCACCCGCCGGGGCGGGCAAGGATGCGAGCCGAAGCTCAGGCTTTGGTCGGAGAGCAGGGAGAGGACTGGAGTTGGCGGCATGAACATAGCCTGCAGGGGTTTAGTGCACCACGGCTAGCTGGGAGGGAGTCCGGGGAAAAGTCTGGACCTGACGTCTAAATAGATATTTCTCCAAAGAAGATATACAGACTGCCAACAAACACATGAAAGAATGCTCGACGTCATTAATCATTAGAGAAATGCAAATCACAACTACAATGAGATATCATCTCACACCAGTCAGAGTGGCCAACATCAAAATATCTAGACGCAATAAATGCTGGAGAGGGTGTGTAGAAAAGGGAACCCTCTTGCACTGATGGTGGGAATGTGAATTTGTACAGCCACTATGGAGAACAGTATGGAGGTTCCTTAAAAAACTACAAATAGAACTACCATATGACCCAGCAATCCCACTACTGTGCATATACCCTGAGAAAACCATAATTCAAAAAGAGTTATGTGCAAAAATGTTCATTGCTGCTCTGTTTACAATAGCCTGGAGATGGAAACAACCTAAGTGTCCATCATTAGATGAATGGATAAAGAAGATGTGGCAGATATATAATACTCAACCATTAAAAGAAACGAAATTGAGCTATTTGTAATGAGGTGCATGGACCTAGAGTCTCATACAGAGTGAAGTCAGTCAGAAAGAGAAAGACAAATAGCGTATGCTAACACATATATATGGAGTTTAGGGGAAAAAAATGTCAGAGAACCTAAGGGTAAGACAGGAATAAAGACACAGACCTACTAGAGAATGGACTTGAGGATATGGGGAGGGGGAAGGGTAAGCTGTGACGGGGTGAGAGAGTGGCATGGACATGTATGCCTACCAAATGTAGAATAGATAGCTAGTGGGGAGCAGTGGCATAGCACAGGGTGATCAGCTCAGTGCTTTGTGACCACCTGGAGGGGTGGGAGAGGGAGGGTGGGAGGGAGGGAGACGCAAGAGGGAAGAGATATGGGAACATATGTATATGTATAACTGATTCACTTTATTGCAGGGCAGAAACTGACACACCATTGTAAAGCAATTATACTCCAATAAAGATGTAAAAAAAAAAAAGGACTAGTATCTAGAATATGTAAAGAACTCAATATTCAGTACTATGAAATAATGTTTAACGTTATTAGCCATCAGGGAAATATAAATTAAAACTACATTCAGATGTAATTGTACATCATCAAAAAGCTAAGATATTTAAAAACTGACAAAATCAAATGCTGGTGAGGATACAGAGAAATGGGGTCACTCATACATGTTTTAGTAGGGATGTAAAATAGTATAGCCACTGTGGAAAACAGTTTGGCAGTTTATTAAGAAACTAA
Organism: Neophocaena asiaeorientalis asiaeorientalis; assembly: GCF_003031525.2. NCBI lineage: Eukaryota > Metazoa > Chordata > Mammalia > Artiodactyla > Phocoenidae > Neophocaena > Neophocaena asiaeorientalis. Next base: position 3,647,287 of record NW_020173964.1, on the reverse strand, counting down.
ACATGCAAATACCATAAAGCCCAGCAATTGTACTCTTGGATAATTATCTAATAAAGATTTATGTTTATCCAAATCCTGTTGATAGCAGCTTTATTTGTAATAGCCCCAAACTGGAAACAACTCAGATGTCCTTAAATGGGTGAATGCTTAAACTGTGGTATCCTTATAATAGACTACTGTTCAATAATAAAAAGGAACAAACTATTTATAAATATAGCAACCTGAGTGAATCTCCAGAGAATTATAGCTAGTGAAAAAAATACAATCTGGAAAAGTATGGTTTCATTTATAAAACATTTTTGAAATTACAGTATTAGAGAAATAGCAAAATTTTGGTTGCCAGAGATTAAGTAAGGACAAGAGGAAAGGTATGGCTATAGAAGGGCAATATGAGTGATCCTTGTAGTGTCAGAAATATTGTGTACATTGATTGTATCAAAATCAATGTCCTGGCTGTGATACTGTAATACAATTTTGGAAGATGAGGGAAACTGGGTAAAGGGTACAAGGAATTCTCTGTATTATTTCTTACAGCTGCATATGAATCTACATTTATCTCAAAATAAAAAGTTAAAAAAAATGAATTGGCCATATATGTATGGTGCTATTCACTTATACTAATCAACTTTTATATCAATAGCACATTGTTGGGATTACTTGTAGCTTTACAGAAAGTTCTGAAAGTAGGCTGTGTTAATCTTACCAACTTTAGCTCTTTTTCAAAGTATTTTGGCTATTCTAGGTTCTTTACATTTCCACAAGAACTTTAGAATTGACTTGTCAGTGTCTAAAACAGCCTGCTTGAATTTGATTGTAATTAGTTTGAATCTATAAATCAAGTTAGAGAGAACTGACATTTTAATTAATTTATTTTTTAAATTTAATTTTTATTTTATATTGATTTACAATGTTGTGTTAGTTTCAGGTGTACAGCAAAGTGATTCAGTTATATATAGCCATTCTTTTTCAGATTCTTTTCCCATATAGGTTATTACAGAATACTGAGTTCCCTGTGGTATACAGTAGGTCCTTGCTGAATATTTATTTTAATATACAGTCGTGTGTATATGTTAGTCCCAAACTCCTAATTTATCTCCCACCCACCTTTCCCCTTTGGTAACCATAAGTATGTTTTCCAAGTCTGTGAGTCTGTTTCTGTTTTGTAAATAAGTTTACCTGTATCATCTTTTTAGATTCCACATATAAGTGATATACATTTTTCTTTGTCTAACTTATTTCACTTAGTATGATAATCTCTAGGTCCATCCATGTCGCTGCAAATGGCATTATTTCATTCTTTTTTATGGCAGAGTTACATTCCATTGTATATATGTACCACATCTTCTTTATCCATTCCGCTGTCAATGAACATTTAGGCTGTTTCCATGTCTCAGCTATTGTAAATAGTGCTGCAGTGAACACTGGGTGCATGTATCTTTTCAAACTGTTTTTTTTCTGGATATATGCCCAGGAGTGGGACTGCTGGATCATGTGGTAGCTCTAGTTTTCGTTTTTTAAGGAACCTCCATACTATTCTCCATAGTGGCTGTACCAATTTACATTCCCACCAACAGTGTAGGAGCGTTCCCTTTTCTCCACACCCTCTCCAGAATTTATTGTTTGCAGGCTTTTTGATGATGGCCATTCTGACTAGTGTGAGGTGATACCTCATTGTAGTTTTGATTTGCATTTCTCTAAAAATTAGTGATGTTGAGCATCTTTTCATGTGCATGTCTGACCATTTTTTGACTGGGTTTTTTTTTTTGATATTGAGCTGCATGAGCTGTTAGTATATTTTGGAGAGTAATCCTTTGTTAGTCGCTTCGTTTGCAAATATTTTCTCCCATTCTGTGGGTTGATTGTCATTTTGTTTATGGTTTCCTCTGCTGTGAAAAAGCTTTTAAGTTTAGTTAGGTCCCACTTGTTTATGTTTGTTGTCATTTTCATTACTATAAGAGGCAGATCCAGAAGGATACTGCTACAATTTATGTCAAAGAGTGAGAACTAACTTTTAAAAAGATTGAATCTTCTAGTCCATGAATACGGTATATCTTGATTTATTCATTTCTTTAATATCCCTCATCAATATTTTGTATGTTTCAGTCTTGCACATCTTTTGTCAGATTTATCCTTAAGTATTTCATGCTTTTAATCCTATTAAAATAGGTATTTTTAAAATTTCAATTTCTGATTTTTCACTGCCAGCATACAGAAATACATTGATTTTTTGCCCATTGATTGATCTTGCATCCTACAACTTGGCTAAACGTAGTTATTAGTTTTAGAACTTTTCTTCTAGGCTTTCTACGTAGATGATCAAGTCATCTGCAAAAAAGACAGTTTTTACTCTTCCTTTTCTAATCTGGATGACTTTAATTTCTTTTTCTTGCCTTATTACATGACTAGAATCCCCACTACAATGTTGAAAATAAGTGGTAGGAATGGACATCTTTGATTTGCTCCTTATGTTACGGAAACATTCAGTCTTTTACCATTAAGTATAGAGTAATCTTTCTGTTTTTTATGGACATCCCTTATCAGGCTGATGAAGCTTTCTTCTTTTCCTAGTGTGCTGAAAATTTTTATAAGAAATGGAAGATGGACTTCCTCAAATAATTTTTCTTAAAATATTGGTTTTCTTAAAATACTACAGATTTTCTTCTTTGGTCTGTTAAAAATAGCAAATTACAATGACTTTTGAATGTAAAACAAATATTGTATTCCTGCAATAAGTTCCACTTGGTCATAATATATTATCCTTTTTATATATTGTTGGATTTGACTAACATTTTATAATTGCTTAGAATTGCTTAAAATTCTCTTTTGAGAGTCTCTGCTTTCCTTGTAATGTCTTTATCTTTTTTTTTTTTAATTTAAAATTAAAAAAAATTTTTTTGACTGAGTTGGCTCTTCATTGCTGTGCGCGGGCTTTCTCTGGTTGTGGCAAGTGGGGGCTACTCTTGTTGCAGTGCACGGGCTTCTCATTGCAGTGACTTCTCTTGTTGCAGAACACAGGCTCTAGGCGCACAGGCTTCAGTAGTTGTGGCACGTGGGCTCAGCAGTTGTGGTGCACGGGCTTAGCTGCTCCACGGCATGTGGGATCTTCCCCGGGCAGGGCTCGAACCCATGTCCCCTGCATTGGCAGGCGGATTCTTAACCACTGTGCCACCAGGGAAGCCCCTCTTTATCTGGTTTTGTTATTAGGGTAATGCTGGTCTTATAAGTTGAGTTGGAAAGTATCCCCTCTTTAATTTTTAAAAGATTTTATGTAGAAGTGGTATTACTTCTCCTTTAAATGTTTGGCAGAATTCATGAGAAGCCATTCAGCCATGGTGTTTTCTTCACTGAAAGTTTTAAAACATTTAACCTCTGTAATAGATGCAGACCACTCAGTTGACCTGTTTCTTCTTGAAAGAGTTTTGGTAGTTTGTATCTTTCAAGTAATTTGTCCAGTTTATCCAAGTTGTCCAATTTATTGGCATAAGATTATTCATAATATTCTATTTTAGCATCTGTGTAATCTGTAGTGTTGTTACTTCATTCATTTCTGATACTGGTAATTTATGACTTTTTTTTTTAACCCAATCAGTTTGGATAGTGAATTTTCACTTTTACAGATCTTCTCAAAGAACCAGCTCTTGGTTTCACTCATTTTTCTCTATTGTTTCTCTATTTTCCATTTCACTAATTTCACCTCTGATCTTTATTATGTCCTTTCTTCTGCTTAATTCAGGTTTCATTTGCTCTTCTTTTTCGAGTTTAAGGTAGAAGTTGAAGTCATAAATTTGAGATATTTCTTCTCTTCTAATACAGGCATGGAGTGCCATAAATTTGCCTCTAAGGGCTGCTTTAGGGACATCTCATAAATGTTATGTTGTATTTTTATTTTCATACAGTTGAAAAGTACTTTCTAATTTCCTTTGGCTCTTTTTTTTTCTTTGACCCAATGGGACATTTAGAAGTGTGTTAGGCTACAATTACTTGGGAATTTTCCAAGAAGCTACCTGTTATCGATTTCTAATTTAATTTCCTTGTGGCTAGAGAAGATACTTTGCATGACTTGAACACTCAAATTTATTGAGACTTGTTTTATAGCACAGAATAAAGTCTATCTTGGTAGATGTTCTGTGTGCACTGAGAAAAAAAGAAAAACTGTGTATTCTGCTGTTGTTGAGTGAGGTGTTCTATAAATGTTAAATAGGACAAGTTGGTTGACATACTGGAATGAACACTGTCCTGGGTGGAAGTCATGAGATGGAACACAAATTCTGAGCCTTTAAGTGACTATGGTCAAGCACACCTTTTAAGGAAGAAAAAGGGAGAAAAGCTAGATTGTGGAAGCCATTCTCAATGTGAGGTTAGGGGAAAGCTGATGCTAATAAGGAAGCTTGACCAACTATTTCCTGTCCTGGGGGTTATTATATGTTAACTCCCTCCCCTTTCTCCCAGAGCAGATCTGTCCCAGGTCTTCTGATTGAAAATCACCTCTAGAATAAACCACTATTCAGGGTGGGAGTGTACCTTATCCTTCAAGATTGATGTAATAAGGAAAAAAAGGTCAAGAACCAATAGACTGGATGATCTCTAAGGTAGGAGAGCAGCACATTGTAATGAAAATGGTACAGGACTAGTAGGAAAGAAACCTGGATCACGGTGCTGGCTCTACTGTGACCAGCTATTGACTTTGGAAAATCACTTGTTCTCATTTTCTTTTTCTACAAAACTGGTTTTTAAACTATTTGTTCTAAAGATTCTTCCTAATTCTAAAGTTTTATGCATCTACTTAAAAAAAAACAGAGCAGTATAGATGAATGGGGTAGAAAGTGTCCTTGTGGAATTAAGAGTTTTAGGCTTTCTGTCCTAGTATCTTTTGTTGTGTTCCTATGTGGCTGGGCTGCTCTCTATTCTGGCGCAGCTGTCTTTCTGGGCTCTCTCTTTACTAGCATGCTACAAATTTCCCTTCTTATCTTTTCTATTTCCTACACTCCTTGTCTTCCTTTTTTCAGTCTATTCCCGTACTTTGGTAGAACACTTATTCCAGGGCTTTTCTAAGAAAGGGTGAGAGGCAAATTGTTTTCTGAGACTTTGAATGTCTGACAATGTCTTTACTCTACTTTCACACTTGGTTGATAATTTGGTTGGGTATATCATTCTAATTTGGATATAATTTTCTTTCAAAAATTTGAAAGCATTATCCATATTCTACTAGCTTCCAGTATTGCCTTAGAGAAGTACGAAACTATTCTGACTCCTGATCCTTCACCTGTGTCCTGTTTTATCCTCAACTCTGGAAGTCTGGATTATATCTTTTTGTTTCCTATGATATGATGTTTCATAATGGTGTGCCTTTGTGTGGGTCTGCTTTTACCACTGTGTCTGGTACTTGTTGAACCTTTTCATCTGGAAACTAATTCTTCAGTTCTTGAAAAAATTTTCTGTTTTCTTTTTCTGGGACTCATTTGAATGAAGTATTTCCTAGAATGACCCTTCAATTGTTCTATCTTTTTTCTCTCTTTTTGCTCTTCTTATTTTTCTTCAACTTTATCTTCCAACTCTATCAAGTTTTCCATGTCTGCTTCTTTTTTAATTTTCAAAAGCTCTTTTGTTGCTTTTATTCTTCTTTATAGTACCTTATTCATGTTTCATGCGTGGTATATCTTATCTTTCTATGAAACTAAATATTAATGATTTCTGTTTTCTCCCTGTACAGACTCATATTTTTCAGGTTGATTTTTTCTGTTTTGGTATCTATATTTCATGTGAGACCCTTTCCTCAGAAATTTAGTGCTCCTCATTGTCTAAAAAGCTGACTGGCAGCTTTTAGCAAGCAAAGCTTGGAAACTGGACTTCACTGATAATGTGGTGAGGGCTTGCCTTTGAAGAATCCCTAATTTCAGTATCCTTATTTCATTCTTCTTAGACTGGTCAGATTTCCCAGAGATGTATCTTCAAATCTTCTGCCTGGGTGATATATGTCTGGGAACCAAATAGGTGAAGATGGCTAGAAGACTCTCACCATTCTGTATCTAACCTTTAACTATTTTCATTTGTGTTTGGTGTGGCCCAGTTTAAAGACTGTCTGCCTTACCTGTCTAGAAAATAGACCTGTGGCAGTCTGCTGAGGCAACAGGGCTTCACAGAGTAGGGAAAGGGAACAGAACATCTAACTACTTCAGGCTTTTAACCAATCCCTGTTTTTAGTGTTACAAATATTCTCAATTCCAGAAATACCCAAGGATACTCATTATCAAGACTTTAGGGGGTTTTATGATGTATAATCAGGTTACTTCTCAGCTTTCCCCACTGTTAAAGGGTTGAGCTCTCTTAAAGTGTTCAGTCCATTATCACTAACCCATCTGCTTTTCAGAAAAATTTTTTGACTCTTATTTTCTTTGTCCTTGTGCTTTTCAGAAAAATTTTTTGACTCTTATTTTCTTTGTCCTTGTGAGTTTATGTCCTTAAAAATTTCTTCTACTACTATTTTAGTGTTGTTTCAGTAGGGAGCAGAAGTAAATATATACCTTTATTTATGTATAAAGATCCTGCTGCATGTGGGATCTTAGTTACCCAACCAGGGATTGAACCCATGTTCCCTGTAGTGGAAGCACAGATTCTTAACCACTGGACTGCCAGGGAAGTCCCTAAAATAAACATTTATATTCAAGCAGCTATCTTTACCCTTAAGCTGTATATACTCATATTTACTGTTACTCTTGTTTGCTTTCTTTGGAACACTATCCCTCTTCTGCCTTCTCAGCTTGTCCTAGTACCCTGGCATTTGACTTTTTCACTTACCTTCACTGGATATAATATGGAAAGGTTAAAATTTTTTTAAGCATTTATTGTTCTCTGATGATCTAGAATAAGTTTAACCTTTTTTGTATCCCTCTCATGCCATGCCTAAACCCATATACAAATAAGTTTCATTTTGCTTCTGTGTGACAACTACCATATAACATTTTGTAGTTTACAAAATATTTTCACATACAGCATCACATTTTATCCCTAAAAACCCCATTGCAAGGATAGGTTATTTTATACACAAGATGGGAAACAAATGGTTAAACAGTGGTCTGAAATCTGTTCTCTTTTTGAGGGGAAAGGAGAATGTCCCAGGAAAGAAAGAAGGTAACTTGGTCAAATCTCTTCATCAACATGCTAATGACAGACTTCCTGGAAATAAATTATTTGCTAGCCAGAGAATCCTTTTTTGTGGGGGGAGGAGGGGTGTGGCTTAAATAACAGAAATTTATTTCCTCAGTGTTCTGAAAGCTAGAAGTCCATGATCAAGCTGTTGACAAGAGAATCCCTATTTATAAACTGCTTATAGCAGGATGTCTAAGATTGTTTATGGCAAATAATCCTGGAATCTAGGGATTTATGGGGCACAAATCCATAATCCCTGGAAAATGTAACTATGGGCATAAAATTGAGATGCTTCATGACCAAAATGACTTTCTTTCGTGTAAGTAATATAGAAACCGTTTATGTTAACCTTGGCTAGAGTGGGTACCTGGGAGATTGTACTGTAGTCCTGAAACTCTTGCTGCTTTGCCTATGCCTCGTGATCACTTGTATACTTGAAATTACAGTTGACCCTTGAACAACGCAGGGGTTAGGGATGTTGCCCCTCTGTGCTGTCCAAAGTCCAAGTGTAACTTATAGTTGCCCTCCATATATGCGGTTTCTCCATATCCATGGTTCTACATCTGCAGATTCCACCAACCGCAACTTATATAGTACTGCAGTATGTATTACTGAAAAAAATCTGCGTAAAAGTGGACCCATGCAGTTCAAACCCATGTTGTTCAAGGGTCAGTGGTATCAGTAAAGCTTGACACTGCTAAGATCTCTGATATGAATGAGTGTGATTTGACAATCCAATCCTTTGTGTTATCCCACAAGGAAACTGAAGTTCAGAGCAGTTAAGTGATTTGCTAAAAGTCACATACTAAAAAGTAGCCAAATAGGAATAGAAACCAAATCTTAAATCAGACTCTTTGTACCACGTGATACATTACAGTGAGATGGAAAAACAAAAAACAAAACAAAACACAATAAAACCTATGTTGTGGAATCAGAAATAGACTTGCCTGTTGGTTCTATCACTGACCAACTGTTTGACTTTGGGCAAAGTACTTAAAATTTCCTTACCTATGCAGTACTTCTTACATAAGAGGCAAAAGGTATCTTAATGACAAATATAATATAACAATAGATAAACATGACATAATACAGTAGAACATTTAGAAACATTTTTAAAGGATGGAGGGGGAAAAAAGTATTGCTTACTTTTTTCTTGTAATGCTTGCAGTTTATTAAGTTCTTCATCCTCTTCATCACTCTCTTCGCTACTTGTGCTGCTGACATCCAAAACTATGTCCCTTTTGGGGTCTACTCGGAGAAAATTGCGGCATTCAAAAGTCAGGTGACCAGCTAAGTAAAACAAACAAAAAATATGAATGACAAAACTATAGATACATTATATTTTTTGCTGTGTTTGTTCACTAAGCGACAAGTTACAATTTTAGTAATATAATGTTTAGTTTTAACTTTTATTCAGTGGGTGGTAGTTTGCTTTACCTGAATGAAACATTCAGAAAACCTTTTCTTTTCTTTAACAGGGCTTCTAATTCAATAAACACACTTTTTGGTTACTTCTTATGGATTTCAGGATATTGAATTAATGTACTTACTATGTACTAAAGAAAATATTTTCAACGTTGGATTTTACGTTTTATTCCTTTCCCATATACCTTTTTGCTTCTCAGCTTGACTACTATACTCATGCAATTACACAGCTGTCACCTAATTAAAGGTGCCATAATAACATAATTGAACATGTTCTTCAAAAGAACACCTAAGATTCTAATTCTGACATCATTCAGTCCTTAAAGATTCTCCCTCTAAGAAAACTACAACAGGGCTTCCCTGGTGGCGCAGTGGTTAAGAATCCGCCTGCCAATGCACGGGACACAGGTTCGAGCCCTGGTCCGGGAAGATCCCACATGCCACAGAGCAACTAAGCCCGTGCACCACAACTACTGAGCCCACACTCTAGAGCCCACGAGCCACAACTACTGGAGCCCGCGTGCTTTAGAGCCTGTGCTCTGCAACAAGAGAAGCCACTGCAATGACATCCCCGTGCACAGCAATGAACAGTAGCCCCCGCTCACTGCAACTAGAAAAAGCCCACGCGCAGCAACGAAGACACAATGCAGCCAAAAATAATTTTAAAAAAACTACAAGTTATCTACTTATTGCATGATGCAATTAAAAAATCAAATATTATTGAATACAAATACCAAAAAAGTACAGGAGATAAAATCACTAATAATACCTAAGTGCTTATCACCCACATGTTAACATTTTGTTTTATTCACTTAATTTTTTTTTAAAGTGAAAAACTGCATGTGTGTGCACATACACATACACAAAGTTGGAGAGCTTGCACCATCCCTGGGAACCCTGCCCCAATCCCATTCCATTCTCTCTTCAGAAGTTGGTATACTGAAGTTGGTGTCTTATCTTTTCAAAATAGCATATTGTATTTTTATTATTTTTTAACATAAACTCAATTATACTTACCTATCATTCTGTAACTTGTTTCTGTCATTCAGTATTATGTTTTGTGATTTATCTATGTTAACATAAGTAGACATAATTATGTGATTTATCTATGTTAACATAAATAGATATAATTACCTCCTTTTATCTGATGAATAATGTCCCATTATATAAAAATATATTTATCCTTTCTACTACTGATAGGATCTTAGGTTGCTTCTAGTATTTTGCTATTATAAATAATGCTGAAATACGTAGCTATACACGTCTCTCTGTGCACACATGGCACAGCTTCTCTAAGGCAGTAGCTTTTGAATTTTTTGACTAGGGCTGACCGATGGTAAAAAGTAACAATGCAACCAAGTATATTCATATATACATTCATATACGTATACACGCTAACCCACAAAAATTAAAATTACATGAAGCATTATGACATGTGATATTCAAAAAAAATCAATGCTGATAGAAACCACATAATTGATTTCACAACCCATTAATGATTCACTACAACTCTGTACTAGGATTTATTTCTAGTTCTCTTAATTAAGGGTGAAGCCTTTTGGAAGACCTAGATTTATACAAGAGCATCTCCTAGTAGGGTACCAATCTTGGGTGGGGCCCTGAACCTTGCCTTTATTCCCTGCACCCTGCCAATACATGATGATAGAAGTTCAAGAACCTTGGGTTCAGCAAATACCCTCAAGACTTACCTCCTAGAGGTTCTGCTTTCCTTTGGTTGCTGGCCTCTAAGTATTCTTTAATTCTTTATTTTCTTCTAGCACACTAATCTAATATGTATTGCACATTTTATACAAGTTTCTTAGTTGTTTACAAAAGGGTCCAGTCTGCCATACTGCTGGAACCAAGTTTTCTCTATTGTGATTTCTTTCAAATGAATCATTCATAAGTGTTCTTTTCAGTTTCCAAACATATGGAGCTTTCAGACTATGCTTTTGTTGATTTCTAAATTTATTACACTGTTATCAGAGAGTGGAGTCTGTATGACATCAGTTTTTTAGTATTTGCTGAGATTTCTTTTATGGCCTATCATGTAGTAAATTTAGGGAAAAACTTGATGCGTATTTTAAAAGAATATACATCACTATTTGTTGACGTCTATTTTGTTGTTCAAATCTCCATCTTACTTTTTTGTGTAATAACTTCTGATAGTATAATTTTAAGTACCTTTATCACTATAGATTTGTCAATTTCTCCGTTATTATTAGTTGAATCACATGAAGTTGCAACTTTTGTGAGTAAAACAGCTGATTATCAACAATATTCAACCTAATATCTATCTGCTCTTTTTTTCCCCATCCATTTTAAAATTTTCTATGCAGTTTTTAGTTTTCTAAGTAGTTTCACTAATAATGACATGTAGCTGGACTTACTTTTTTAATTTACTTTGATACCTGACCAATTTTTTATGTTAATTTCTTAGCTTCGACAAAGAGTACCTGCCTCACTGGGGGCAGTATAAATTCACTCCTCATACCTACACAAGGTATAAGTTCAGGTTACCAATTCTTGATTATTCCTTTTCTTCTAATTATTATTTTATAGGAACTTAAACACAGTAAACTTTGTCATCACTTTCCCTAGACAGTAAACGGAATTTTTCTAATTCCTGCTTCACTGTTTTTTTGAGCAATCTGGCTCTAAACAAGAGCCTCCACTCTGGCCATGCTGCCATTCCACAGGGGTCTAAGGCTTCACTCCGTATCCCATAAATGTCTACCCAGTAGGCCCGTGGACCTCATTGTTTCCAGCTATCATTCTCTGCTCTGGCTTTGAGCTCCTTTTCCTTTCCAACACCTGGGGGTTTCCCTTTATCACCTGGGTTATTTTTATTTTTGTTGTTACTCTATTTTTTTCCAGTATCTCTCTGTTTTTGGAGCAGAAAGGAGGACTTTCTATGTTGCTTCAGCTTGCCATTCTGATCAGAACTCCTGATGATACAATTTTTCCTTTACTTAATCTAGCTTTGCATCCAAACACCTTATGTTGTAATAAATATTTCATATAAACAAAATACATAATAACCACACTGGCAGCAGTCTGTCTCACACCCATTTTAGCCTTACTTCAATGAAACTGACCCTAAACTGATAAGACAAGTTGCTTGTGAACAAACTTAGAAAATTATTCCAAAATATAGTTCTTGTGACCTCTTTTCTACATAGACTCTCAGGAGACAATGAGCAGAAAATTCTTTAAAAAAGAAAAAAAACAAAACAGGCTGTGGACCTGCTTGGACATGGTGACTTCCAGCAGGTCCCGCCTCAGCCACGTTCTCCTGCCAGCAGCTCCCACCCCCCGGGGCCAACATCCTCTTCACGTTTGCTTATTGATTATTTATTTATTATTTTTGGCTGCATTGGTTCTTTGTTGCTGTGTGCAGGCTTTCTCTAGTTGAGGTGAGCTGGGGGCTATTCTTTGTGGTGGTACGTGGGCTTCTCATTGCAGTGGCTTCTCTTGTTGCAGAACACGGGCTCTAGGTGCACGGGCTTCAGTAGTTGTGGCACGCGGGCTCAGCAGTTGTGGCATATGGGCTTAGTTGCTCCACAGCATGTGGGATCTTCCGGGACCAGAGATCGAACCCATGTCCCCTGCATTGGCAGGTGGATTCTTAACCATTGCACCACCAGGGAGGTCCTCAGCAGAAAATTCTTAGATGACCAGAAACTTAAATTTTGACCACAAATATGTAGAGACATTTCAAGTTATAACATTTTAGTAGCTGACTGTAAAGAGTAACCTGGCTTTTTCAGAAATGGAAAAGCCAATCCTTAAATTCATACAAAAATGTAAGGGACCCTGAACAGCCAAAACAATCCTGAAAAAGAATAAGGGTGGAAGACTCATATTTCCTGATTTCAAAACGTACCACAAAGCTATAGTAATCAAAACAGGGTGATAGCGTCATAAGGATAGCCATATAGACCAATGGAATAGAATTTAGAGTCCAGAAATACACCCATACATATATAGCCAATTGCTTTTTGACAAGAGTGTCAAGTCTATTCAGTGGGGAAAGAACAGTCTCTTTAGCAGATGGTGCTGGGACAACAGGATTTCCACATGTAAACGAATGAAGTTGAACTCCTCACCTCACGTCGTATGCAAAAACTGACTGAAAATGGATTAAAGACCACAACAATATAAGAGCTAAAACCATAAAACTCTTAGAAGAAAGTATGGGGTAAATCTTCTTTAACTTGGATTTAGCAATGGATTCTTACATATAAAACACCAACAGCACAAGTAACAAAAGATAAAACTGATAAGTTGGATTTCCTCAAAATTTAAAACATTTGTGCAAAGAAATTATTATGAAAGTGAAAAAACAACCTACAGAGTGGAAGAAAAGATTTGTAACTTATATATCTGATAGGGTTAACTATTTAGTATATATACAATTCCCGCAACTCAAGAAGAAAAAGACAACTCAATTAAAACATGGGCAAAGAAACTGAATAGACATTTCTCCAAAGAAGATATACAAATGGCCAGTAAGACCGTGAAAAGATACCCAACATCATTAGTCTTTAGAGAAATGCAAATGAAAACCATGAGATATCCCTTCACATCTATTAAGATGGCTACAATTTCTTTTTTTGTTTGTTTGTTTTTTTTTGTTTTGTTTTGCGGTACGCGGGCCTCTCACTGTTGTGGCGTCTCCCTTTGTGGAGCACAGGCTCTGGACGCGCAGGCTCAGCGGCCATGGCTCACGGGCTCAGCCACTCTGCGGCATGTGGGATCCTCCCGGACCGGGGCACAAACCCGTGTGCCCTGCATCGGCAGGCAGACTCTCAACCACTGCGCCACCAGGGAAGCCCAAGATGGCTACAATTTTTAAAAAAGAAAAAAGAAAGGAAAATAAGTGTTGGCAAGAATGTGGAGAAACTGGAACTCTTGTACATTTCTGGTGGGAATATAAAATGATGGAGCTGCTGTGGAAAACAGTCTGGCAACTCCTCAAGAAGCTGCACACAGATGACCCAGCATTCCACTCCTAGGTATATACCCCAAAGAATCAAAAACGGGGACTCAGACACTTATACAACAAAATTCATTGCCCATTAATCACAATAGCCAAAAGGTAAAAATAACCCAAGTGTCTATCAATAGATGAATGGATAAAGAAAATGTGGTGTATCCATACAATGAAATATCATTCAGCCATAAAGAGGAATAAAGTTATGATACATGCTAAAACATGAATGAACTTTAAAAACATTATGCTAAGGGAAATAAGCCAGACACAAAAGGACAAATACTATATGATTCGACTTACATGAAATATCTAGAATGGCCAAATTCATAGAGATAGAAAGTAGATTAGAGGTTACCAGGGTCTGGGGGAAGGGAGGAGTGGGGAGGTACTGCTTAAGGTTTATAGAGTTTCTATTTGGGGTGATGAAAAGTTTTGTAATAGATAGGGGCGATGGTTGTACAACATTGTGAATGTAATTAATGCCACTGAATTGTATACTTAAAATGGCACATGATGTTATATGTATTTTACCACAACTTATTTATTTCGTTACGCGGGCCTCTCACTGTTGCAGCCTCTCCCATTGCGGAGCACAGGCTCCGGACGCGCAGGCTCAGCGGCCATGGCTCACGGGCCCAGCTGCTCCGCGGCATGTGGGATCTTCCCAGACCGGGTCACGAACCCGTGTCCCCTGCATCGGCAGGCGGACTCTCAACCACTGCGCCACCAGGGAAGCCCCCACAATTTATTTTTGAATTTTATTGTATTTATTTTTTTATACAGCAGGTTCTTATTTGTTATCCATTTTATACATTATTAGCGTATATATGCCAATCTCAACCTCCCAATTCATCCCACCACCTCCCCCCACCGGCCTCTTTCCTCCCTTGGTGTTACATACATTTGTTCTCTACATCTGTGTCTCAATTTCTGCCCTGCAAACTGGTTCATCTGTACCATTTTTCTAGGTTCCACGTATATGCGTTAAAATACGGTATTTGTTTTTCTCTTTCTGACTTACTTCACTCTATATGACAGTCTCTAGATCCATCCACCTCTCTACAAATGACCCAATTTTATTCCTTTTTATAGCTGAGTAATACTCCATTGTATATATGTACCACATCTTCTTTATCCATTCGTCTGTTGATGGGCATTTAGGTTGCTTCCATGACCTGGCTATTGTAAATGGTGCTGCAGTGAACATTGGGGTGCATGTGTCTTTCTGAATTATGGTTTTCTCTGGGTATATGCCCAGTAGTGGGATTGTTGGGTCATGTGGTAATTCTATTTTTAGTTTTTTAAGGCACATCCATACTATTTTCCAGAGTGGCTGTATCAATTTACATTCCCACCAACAGTGCAAGAGGGTTTCCTTTTCTCCACACCCTCTACAGCATCTGTGGTTTGTAGATTTTCTGAAGATGCCCATTCTAACTGGTGTGTGGTGATTCCTCATTGTAGTTTTGATTTGCATTTCTCTAATAATTAGTGATGCTGAGCAGCTTTTCATGTGCTTCTTGGCCATCTGTATGTCTTCTTTGGAGAAATATCTATTTAGGTCTTCTGCCCATTTCTGGATTGGGTTGTTTGTTTTTTTAATACTGAGCTGCATGAGCTGTTTATATATTTTGGATATTAAGCCTTTGTCCATTGATTCGTTTGCAAATATTTTTCTCCATTCTGAGGGTTGTCTTTTCGTCTTGTTGGTAGCTTCCTTTGCTTTGCAAAAGCTTTTAAGTTTCATTAGGTCCCATTTGTTTATTTTTGTTTTTATTTCCATTCCTCTAGGTGAATCAAAAAAGATCTTGCTGTGATTTATGTCAAAGAGTATTCTTCATATGTTTTTCTTTAAAAGTTTTATAGGGATCAGTTTTACATTTAGGCCTCTAATCCATTCTGAGTTTATTTCTCTGTATGGTGTTACAAAGTGTTCTAATTTCATTCTTTTACATGTAGCTGTCCAATTTTCCCAGCACCACTTATTGAAGAGACTGTCTTTTCTCCATTGTATATCCTTGCCTCCTTTGTCACAGATTAGTTGACCACAGGTGTGTGGGTTTATCTCTGGGCTTTCTATCTTGTTCCATTGATCTCTATTTCTGGTTTTGTGCCAGTACCATACTGTCTTGATTACTGTAGCTTTGTAGTATAGTCTGATGTCAGGGAGTCTGATTCCTCCAGCTCAGTTTTTTTTTTTTTTTTTTTCTTCAAGATTGCTTTGGCTATTCAGGGTCTTTTGTGTCTCCATACAAATTTTAAGATTTTTTTGTTCTAGTTCTGTAAAAAATGCCATTGGTAATTTGATAGGGATTGCACTGAATCTGTAGATTGCTTTGGGTAGTATAGACATTTTCACAATATTGATTCTTCCAATCCAAGAACATGGTATATCTCTCCATCTGTTTCTATCACCTTTAATTTCTTCCATCAGTGTCTTAAAGTTTTCTGCATACAGATGGAGTGTTCCTTCCTCTGCAATTTTTTGGAAGAGTTTGAGAAGGATGGGTGCTAGCTCTTCTCGAAATGTTTGACAGAATTCCCCTGTGAGCCATCTGGTCCCAGACTTTTGTCTGTTGGAAGATTTTTAATCACAGTTTCAATTTCATTACTTGTGATTGGTCTGTTCATATTTTCTATTTCTTCCTGGTTCAGTCTTGGAAGGTTATACCTTTCTAAGAATTTGTCCATTTCTTCCAGGTTGTCCATTTTATTGGCATAGAGTTGCTTGTAGTAGTCTCTTAGATGCTTTGTATTTCTGTGGTGTCTGTTGTAACTTCTCCTTTTTCATTTCTAATTTTATTGAGTCCTCTCCCTCTTTTTCTTGATGAGTTTGGCTAATGCTTTATCAATTTTGTTTATCTTCTCAAAGAACCAGCTTTCAGTTTTATTGATCTTTGCTATCGTTTTGTTTGTTTCTATTTCATTTATTTCTGCTCTGATCTTTCTTTCTTTCTTTCTTTCTACTAAGTTTGGATTTTGTTTGTTCTTCTCTCTCTAGTCCCTTTAGGTGTAAGGTTCGATTGTTTATTTGAGATTTTTCTTGTTTCTTGAGGTAGGCTTGAATTGCTATAAACTTCCCTCATAGAACTGCTTTTTCTGCATCCCATAGGTTTTGGATCATTGTGTATTCATTGTCATTTAGCTCTATGTATTTTTTGATTTCCTCTTTGATTTGTTCAGTGATCTCCTAGTTATTTAGTAACATATTGTTTAGCCTAATGTGTTTGTGTTTTTTACGTTTTTTCCCCTGTAAATGATTTCTAATCTCATAGCGTTGTGGTCAGAAAAGATGCTTGATATGATTTCAATTTTCTTAAATTTACTGAGGCTTGATTTGTGACCCAAGATGTGATCTATCCTGGAGAATGTTCTGTGTGCACTTGAGAAGAAAGTGTAATCTGCTGTTTTTGGATGGAATGTCCTATAAATATCAATTAAATCTATCTGGTCTACTGTGTCATTTAAAGCTTATGTTTCCTTATTAATTTTCACTTTGGACGATCTGTCCATTGGTGTAAGTAAGGTGTTAAAGTCCCCCACTATTATTGTGTTATTGTCGATTTCCTCTTTTATAGCTGTTAGCATTTACATTATGTATTGAGGTGTTCTTATGTTGGGTGCAAATATATTTATAATTGTTATATCTTCTTGGATTGATCCCTTGGTCATTATGCAGTGTCCTTCCTTGTCGCTTGTAACATTATTTTATAGTCTATTTTATCTGATATGAGTATTGCTACTCCAGCTGTCTTTTGATTTCCATTTGCATGGAATATCTTTTTCCATCCCCTCACTTTCAGTCTGTATGTGTCCCTAGGTCTGAAGTGGGTCTCTTGTAGACAGCATATATATGGGTCTTGTTTTTGTATCCATTCAGCGAGCCTGTGTCTTTTGGTGGGAGCATTTAGTCCATTTACATTTAAGGTAATTATTGATATGTATGTTCCTATTCCCATTTTCTTAGTTGTTTTGGGTTCGTGATTGTAGGTCTTTTCCTTCTCTTGTGTTTCTTGCCTAGAGAAGTTCCTTAAGCATTTGTTGTAGAGCTGGTTTGGTGGTGGTGAATTCTCTTAGCTTTTGCGTGTCTGTAAAGCTTTTGATTTCTCTGTCAAATCTGAAAGAGATCCTTGCTGGGTAGAGTATCTTGGTTGTAGTTTCCTCCCTTTCATCACTTTAAATACATCATGCCACTCCCTTCTGGCTTGTAGAGTTTCTGCTGAGAAATCAGCTGTTACTCTTATGGGAGTTCCCTTGTATGCTATTTGTTGTTTTTCCCTTGTTGCTTTCAATAGTTTTTCTTTGGGGGCCTCCCTGGTGGCGCAGTGGTTGAGAGTCCACCTGCTGATGCAGGGGACATGCGTTCATGCCCCGGTCCAGGAAGATCCCACATGCAGCTGACAGCTGGGCCCGTGAGCCATGGCTGCTGAGCCTGTGCGTCTGGAGCCTGTGCTCTGCAACGGGAGAGGTCACAACAGTAGAGGCCCGTGTACTGTAAAAAAAACAAACAAAAAAAATAGTTTTTCTTTGTGTTTAATTTTTGTCAATTTGATTACTATGTGTCTCCGCATGTTTCTCCTTTGGTTTATCCTGCCTGGGACTCTCTGTGCTTCCTGAAATTGGGTGGCTATTTCCTTTCCCATGTTAGGGAAGTTGTCACCTATAATCACTTCAAATATTTTCTCAGGTCCTTTCTCTCTCTCTTCTCCTTCTGGGACCCCTATAATGCAAATGTTGTTGCGTTTAATGTTGTCCCAGAGGTCTCTTAGGCTGTCTTCTTATCTTTTCATTCTTTTTTTTTATTCTGTTCCACAGCAGTGAATTCCACCATTCTGTCTTTCAGGTCACTTATCTGTTTTTCTGCCTCATTTACTCTCCTATTGATTCCTTCTGGTGTATTTTTCATTTCTGTTATTGTATTCTTCATCTCTGTTTGTTTGTTCTTTAATTCTTGTAGGTGTTTGTTCTTTAATTTTCTAGGTCTTTGTTAAACATTCCTTGGTTCTTCTCGATCTTTGCCTCCATTCTTTTTCCGAGGTCCTGGATCATCTTCACTATCATTATTCTGAATTCTTTTTCTGGAAGGTTGCCTATCTCCACTTCATTTAGTTGTTTTTCTGTGGTTTTATCTTGTTCCTTCATCTGCTACATAGCCCTCTGCCTTTTCATCTTGTCTGTCTTTCTGTGACTGTGGTTTTTCTTCCACATGCTGCAGGATTGTACTTCTTCTTGCTTCTGCTGTCTGCCCTCTGGTGGATGAGGCTATCTACAAGTTTCCTGATGGGAGGGACTGGTGGTGGGTAGAGCTGTCTGTTGCTCTGGTGGGCAGAGCTCATTAAAACTGTAATCTGCTTGTCTGCTGATGGGTGGGGCTGGGTTCTCTCCCTGTTGGTCGTTTGGCCTGAGGCAACCCAACACTGGAGCCTACTGGGCTCTTTGGTGGGGCTAATGCCAGGTTCTTGGAGGGCTAATGCCAAGGAGTACTTCCCAGAACTTCTGCTGCCAGTGTCCTTGTCCTCAAGATGAGACAAAGCCACCCCCTGCTTCTGCAGGAGACCTTCCAACACTAGCAGGTAAGTCTGGTTCAGTCTCCTATGGGGTCACTGCTCCTTCCCCTGGGTCCTGATGCATACACTACTTTGCATGTGCCCTCCAAGAGTGGAGTCTGTTTACCCCAAACCTGTTGAAGTCCTGCAATCAAATCCCACTACCCTTCAATGTTTGATTCTCTAGGAATTCCTCCTCCCATTGCCAGACCCCCAGGTTGGGAAGCCTGACGTGGGGCTCAGAACCTTCAGTCCAGTGCGTGGACTTCTGTGGTATAAGTGTACTCCAGTCTGTGAGTCACCCCCCCAGCAGTTATGGGATTTGATTTTATTGTGATTGCACCCCTCCTACCATCTCACTGTGGCTTCTCCTTTGTCTTTGGATGTGGGCTATCTTGTTTGGTGAGTTCCAGTGTCTTCCTGTCGATGATTGTTCAGCAGTTAGCTGTGATTCTGGTGCTCTTGCAAGAGGGAGAGAGCGCATGTCCTTCTGCTCCGCCATCTTGAACCAATCTCCTACCACAATTTTTTTAAATGGGGAAAAAAGCACCACGGCACAGTATGAAGTCTTACTAATAACCAGATTTCAATTTTCAGTTTTCCTATTTAATAACAGAGTAATCCTCTTGAGCCTGTTTTCTGATTTGTCACAGTAATTATTTGTAACAATAATAATAATAATGATTTTTGGCAAAGCATTGATGTAAAACTTGAATTAACTAATTTAATCTTTACAACAAGTCTATGGAACTGAGTACTATAATTATCTCATTTTACCAACACAAAACTGAAGCAGAGTGGTTAAGTAACTTGCCTAAAGTCACACAGCTAGTAATTGCCAGCTAAGGTTTGTACCTACATGCCAGACCAATGGTTTTCAATGTTCATAAAAATGGAGACTATGAAACCTACTTCACAGGGTTGTTTTAGGAATGAAATGCAATGAATCGTTATCTTTGAACTGCTTAGTATAGACCCTAGCACCAAGCAGATATTCAATACACAGTACCAGGTTCTTACCAGTTATTGTACCAATAAAAGCAAAGGCATATTCTCTCTTGTTCTCACTCAAGGAGTGGCTATGTGGGCAACTCTAAGTGTCCAGTAACAATAAAACCTACAGTTTCATTTAGACTGTGCAGATAAAAATGTGTCAACGCATTAAAAAAAACTCTTGTTTTATACTTAGGGTGCCCATGCACTTCTTCCTTGGCCTACAGAGTGTACAGACTAGGCTAACAAGTATTAATTTTTACCAGGCTTTGTCTGTACCTAAGGTCCTGAGTTTTGAGATGATGAAAGCTACATTATAAACTTCTGAATTCTTAAACCTAGTTAATTCCCCAAACTTCACATCCCTATCATTTTGGTTCCCACCCAAAAGTGCAGGCCTCTGTATTCATATTACTTCCCTGAAGTCTCATCCACACATTGCTCTTTCTGTTCCTCTGACTTAACTAATCATCATCCCCTTCTCTCCCCATCTTTTTATGACAGCTTCTGAAACCTGCAATCCCTGGTGAACAAACTGCTACCTGTTCACAGAATGCTCCCTCTACTGCTTTTTTTAAGGGATACTTGGCTCTTTCCTGCAGACGCTTCTTTACAGCTTACCTCTGTATTATTAGCATCCTCCAGGCTCCTCAACACTGCTTCCACATAGCAGTCCCCTACGCTCCCCTGCAGCTAGCCCTCTGCTGCTGTGTAACAGCCTCATCCACCAAAATTGTTGGAGCCTGACTCACACTCTAGTTCTTTACCTTAAGACCTTCCATAGCCTGGACAGACAGCCTATGGCTTTGGATGGCTTTTCTCAGCCCCTTGACATTCTAGATGCCATGGCCACACAAGGCTCCTTGTCATCACCTGGAACTGTTTCATGTCTGAAATTTTAAACTCCAATATTATAGTACTTTGACTATAACCTTTTATCCTTCTAGCTTCCTTATTCCCTTACACCCATGCACAGATCTGTTTCTGAATCTCGTTAAGACCTTCAGTCACTTAATCCCTTCATTTTTCTCTTAGTCTATCATTCCTGACCATCTGAACACTCTTTTATAAGCCTCATCTGACTCTTTCATATTTCTGTTCTACTGTACCTCACTGTAAAACAACTAATCTGGGTCAAAGCTATCCTTTCTTTGAGTCGTGCCTACCCCTGAGCAGCCAAACAATGCTTGAACACAATCACACGTTCACGGACACGAGCACAAACACAAACTTTTTCATTTTTTGTTTGTCTTTGGTCAACTTCCTCTATTTCCCTCAATGACTTTTCCAAACTAATGCCTGACTTAAATCATTTCTTCGACCATTCCCTGGCCCACTCAGTGCCTCCTCCCAAAACAGATGATTCTGCCTCCTAATTTACAAAGAAAATTAAGATTAACAGGCAGCATCTCCTTCTGCTTTGTCTCTGCACCTGAAAACAACCATATTTTTCTCACCTAGTTTCCTCCAGACTTAAGAGGTATCCTTGTCATACCTCTTAAGAGAAACTTCCATAATCTTCTCCTGTCTCCAATATCTACAAGATCTCTTCTAATATCCCCTTGGTCTATATATACATTTTATACTTCAAATATAAAACCCTCCATTTATCCCATATTCCCTTCTAGGAATTATTCAATATGATATGAATGTTTGTGTCCCCCAAAATTTATATGTTGAAATTCTAACCCCCATAGGTGATGGTATTAGTAGGTGGGGCCTTTGGAAGGTGATTAGGCTCTGAGGGTGGTACCCTCATGAATGGGATTAATGCCTTCTAAAAGAGACTCCAGAGAGATCCCTAGCCCCTTCCGCCAATTGGGGATACAACAAAAATCTATGACTTGGAAAAGGGCTTTCACCCAACCATGCTGGTATCCAGAACTCCGGCTTCCAGCTTCTAGAACTGTGAGCAATACATTTCTGTTGTTTATAAGCTACCCAACCTGTGTTATTTTGTTATAGCACCCCACATGGACCTTAAGACAGTACCCTACTTTCCTCATGTAAATTTCTTGAAAAATGGAAATAACATAGGCCCTATCCCTCACTATTCAGGCCTGAATCTACAAAGTTTGTTTCATGACCTACAACTCTACTTAAACTGATCTTGCTAAGGTCAGCAAAGCATTCTACCTGGCAAATCCAGTGAACATTTTTCAATCTATTTCTCACAAATCTTATCTGTTACACCTGACATTTCTCCTCAACCTTGAAAACCCTTACTCCTTTGGCTTATATGATGCTGCCCAGTCCTGCTTCTCCTGGCATTGTACCTTCTTGATCATTTTTTCCTCAGCTCATGCCTATCTATTTTACTCCATCTGTTGATATTTTACTCCACCAAGAGCCTGTTATTCATTGTTCCAAAGTTTGTTTATATAATATCATGTAAGTAAAAAGATACGAATGTGGAAAAAAAAAAAGAGTAGTTGTTTCCATGAAACAAAGCAGTACTTCTGGAAAGGCTTGATTTAGACGAACTGCTTTAAAAAAGCAGTTTTCAAATTAGGTCTTGGTAAGAAGACTGTAAAGATAGGAGAAAAAACCCTAAAACAGTGAGAAAAGGTATCTTTTTTTCTCAAAGGGGGTGTCATTGGCATTTTGGGCCAGACAATTCTTCATTGTCCAAGACACTGCAGGAGGTTTATAGTTCCTGGACCCTACATACTAAATGTCATACTGCTCTTCTCCGGTATGACAGTTGTTATGGGCAACTAAACAAAAAAACCTTCACAGATTTCCAGGGAACCTGTATCACCTCTAGTTGAGAACTAATGATAGAAGGATTCTGCACTCAGATTTCTTTACAAGTATCTTAACTGCTTGCTCATCTTTGAAGAAACAAACTACAAAAAGTAGAAAATACATTTCAAATATGATTTCCACTCAAAAGATTGTGTGTAACACCAATCAGCAGACCCATGGCAAAGAAAATGACATGACTGTACATTATATCAATAGATTAGCATTTTTAAGTTAAATAAAATGTTTTTATTTCCTATTGCTGTAATCAAATGCTCAACTAGTGAGTCTACTGTATTGAACCTCATTTTAGCATATTTTCTGAGAACTGTTATAATTATCTGAGACATTTATTGCATGGGCAAAGGCTTAGCGTCCTTGTAGCTTTTAAATATTCAGAAGTTGCCAACTTCAAAAAAATTCAAATAAAAACTCATTATAGAAATGACCATTCTTCTAACTTTGCTGAGGAAATTCTGCCATGAAAAAGTGAGATCCATGTTAACTTAGCAACACATTCATGTTTAATTTGAAACTTTTAAAAAACAATATAACCATTATTGAAACATACTGACAATATTTTTCAATCAAGTATTAAAGTTTTAAAAAGTGTACAATCTAAACCACTCTTTTCACAATAATAGAGAGAAAATACTCTTTCGTACCTCACTGACAAATATTCAAATTCTTAGGCATTAAAAACATTTTGAAGAGTTTTGTTGACCTTTGTCTTACCTCTACAAGCAACACAAAGATTCTGGCCTCCAAATAACAGATAATTTTTAAAATGTAGTTTCTATTAGAAAGAGGTGTACACTGAGAAGACTTTCATCTCTAGCAGCTGTAAGATGTAAATTTAACCCAGAAGGGAAATATTACTAAATTTCTCCACAGGAGACAAATTAGAAATTGTTTATAATTTAATCACCAAAATCAAAAGAAAGATTTGAATAATATAGCAGAAGGCACTAAACTTGGACAGACAGTCAAAACTATTTGCTTACTTGGCTTCTCTAAATAAATTATAATTACTACAGATGCTTCCATTATTGTCTAATATAAAGTAGCAATGAGGAAACTAGATCAACAAGAATTCTATTTCCAAAAAAATGATTTTAATTGCTTTCCTACAAGTCTTAAGTTAAAAGGAGTCCAAGTAGATGAACTGATATTAGTAGACAGACTGGGAAATCCATTCTAGATTGTGAAGTGAATACAGCATCGATATATATAGTACTTTCTTAAGTATTTTTTAATGTAAAAATTCAAACAATCTTTATTATTAAGTGCATCATACATAGAGAAGAGTATATACAATGAATATTTACAGTTGAAAGAGAATTAATAAAGTAAATAGCTGCATACCCATCTCTCAGGTTAGGTAACAGATTGTTACCAGAACCCTAATTAATCTTCTGTGTGCCCTCCCCTCCACAAACCACTTGCTGTCCCCCACTGCCTCCAGATAACCACTAGCCTCACTTATGTATGTCTTCTTTGCTTTTCTTTGTGGTTTTACTCCTTACGTATGTACTCCTAATCTTAAGTCTTGAATAAAGAAATGAAGTTAGCAAGGATTGAAAGAACATAAACAAAGCATAAATAAATATAAGCAAATTTAAAAAACAGAAAAGACATCATTGCACTCATTTCTTGCATGCAAGCACATTCTTCAGGAGTTTTTATTTATATGAAGGGTATGTAGACTTATACGTCCACTTTTGCTAGTTGAGCATGCTTCAACTGAGCCAGGTTTCAGCCTTTGCTTGAAGGCATGTGACTTGGTTCTCCTAGCATGCTTTTATTCTTAGCCCTTCTACTGGAGATTCATGCCCCGAGTGCTCTCTTATTACATGATTTGAAAAAATAAATTTGTTTTTCCATACAAGAACATCTTTATTTCGTTACAAAATAACTCTGCTATGAATGGGAGTATTAACAACAATCCAGGCTCATTTGCATGATCTCCAAACAACTAAGAAAACAGTGTAATGCTACTGTTAGAGCTGTTATGAAGTCTTTAGGAATTGTTACATTTACCTAGGGAAATGACTTGTTTATACTACATAAGTACAAATTTAGACAACATAATTGCTCATGCTGAAGTTTACTTTTCCACTCCATTTCACTAATCATAATGGAGGTTGATTGTTTAAATCAAGGTTTCACCAGTGAGCAGAAATTCTGGGACCAATTTCACCCTTATAAAGAGTTAATTCAATAAACAGGAAAACCTTTCATAAATAGTTTTCATTGCTTTCACCTCTTTGCCTAGTATCTATAAGGATAAGGAATAAAAGAATAAGTATCTATGTACTTTTTTGGGGAATATACTTTCGCCAGACTCCTAAGTCTACTACTCCATTTGTACTTCATGACATTTTTGCTAGTCACCAGATATATAGTCACCTGTCACTGGGTGCAGAGCAGGGAAGAAAAGTGAGTATTTGGTGCTGGCAGAGGAATTTCTGAATTATCTGCAAACCTGAGCTAAATAACAGGGCTAAAGGACTATGCTCAGGGCCCTGAAATCAGGATGCTAAATCATATCGCCCAAAGGGGCAATGATTCACTGCACAAAATGCAATTTTTTAATGTACTTACGATAGCCACATTTTTTACAGCCTGCTCGGACACTGTCCTTGTTGCAACCTGAAATACAGTTGGATAACATTTTAGGAGACATATAGATAAGTAATAAGAACAAACATTTCATCACATGGAAAAGCTGAGAAAACCACTTGTTATAGAATTTATTTCTTAAAAAAAAAAATCATCTCTGACCTAGCTTAGAATACTACTCAATTATTATAATTATTAGAAATCAGTGGAAAAGCTAATTTACTCAAATTATTTCCATGACAAATACTTAAAGAAGATATTTTTCTCTAATTCAACAGAAATGCTGTACTATAGTCAAGAGCTTCAACATTCTAGGAATTCTATAACACTGCAGAAAAAATTCCGGGGTACTCTGGCCTGTCTCTCAAATGTAAAATAATTAACTGACTAGATATATACGTAAACATGCAGGTTAACAAATATTTTTCTGCTTACTCTTAAAAGAAAAAGAATTCTGTTTCTTAAAGGAATTGGTGAAATTCCAGAAACATACTTTAATTGCTAGGTATTGTAAGAAACATCTCAATTCAGCACTCAAATTTTGACAAGAGAAAAAAACTAGTCACATATTCAGTGTGATCAATGTTTAGAAGTATTTACAGTATCTCTGTATAAATAGTGGTACATACAGGTAACGTTGAAGATACAAATAACAGAGGAAATAAAACTGATTTTTTATTGTGATAACATACATATAACATAAAAATTTACCATCTTAACCATTTCAAAGTGCATAATTCAATGCTATTAAGTCCATTCACAATGTTATACAACCATCACCACTATCTATTATTTCCAAAACTTTATCACTATCATCCCAAACAGTCACTGTGCTCATTAAACAATAACTGTCCATTCCCCTTTCCCTCTAGCTCCTGGTAATCTCTATTCTGTTTTCTGTGTCTATGCATTTGCCTGTTCTAGGTATCTCATATAAGTGGAATCATACAATATTTATCCTTTTGTGTCTGGCTTATTTTACCTAGCATAAAGTTTTCAAGGTTCATCCATACTGTAGCACACACCAGAATGGCATTCCTTTTAATGACAGAATAATATTCCATTGTATGTATATGTAGTTGAAACCAAATTTAACCTCCAATAAGGGCTTCCATTAACCAATCAGAGGGCCAGTACAGTATTACTCTATTTCTTAATTAAGGGCATCTAACTCCTAAGTCCTTCAAATGGAGATATCTCAGCTTAATAATAAAGTACATATAGTGCAAATGTAATACATTTAATTTTAAGAGAAAGATCATTTTTAAACCATTTCTTTAATGGTATAAAGTCAAATATTAGTCATTTCCCCCTAAAATATTCATTGTTGAGTTGTTCTAGTAAAAATACAGTCCGTTCTGCTACGATGCTTTTTAAAAAAACATAAATTTGTTCCAATGCATCTGATATAAGAGGGAACAATTTGAGGGCAAAGTGTCCATGAAATACACTAGGTGAATACAGAAACTTGCATCCAGTTGCTCTGAGCCTCAAAACATACATGGACACATCTCAAACATTTCTAGCAACTTCAGTTCACCACGTGTGCTGTGAGCAGCACCCACCCACATCTGGTGTTATAACTTCCCATCTGATTTTGTATTATTACCTTCCTACCACTACTTCAGAACAACTCATAAGCTACAATTCTTCTGAACTCCTCTTCCACAGCAAACTTCAGGTCTTTTTTTTTTGCAGTACGCGGGCCTCTCACTGCTGTCCCCTCTCCCGTTGCGGATGCGCAGGCTCAACGGCCATGGCTCACGGGCCCAGTCGCTCCGCGGCATGTGGGATCTTCCCGGCCCAGGGCACGAACCCGTGTCCCCTGCATTGGCAGGCGGACTCTCAACCACTGCGCCACCAGGGAAGCCCAACTTCAGGTCTTTTAAAAGGTACAGTGTCCTGTTTATTGCAGTATTTATGTATCTTTTAACCAATTAACATATGCAGATAGGTTCCTATGAGTTTTTATGTATCACGGTACGCGGGCCTCTCACTGTTGTGGCCTCTCCCGTTGCGGAGCACAGGCTCCGGAAGCGCAGGCTCAGCGGCCATGGCTCACGGGCCCAGCCACTCCGCGGCATGTGGGATCCTCCCGGACCGGGGCACGAACCCGTGTCCCCTGCATCGGCAGGTGGACTCTCAACCACTGCGCCACCAGGGAAGCCCAACTGATGAAGTTTTTAAGTGCTGTGCCCCAACCTCATTTTTTTTTTCCATAAACCTTGTGGGGTTTATTGCAGACTGTAGAAACACATAAGCCGCATTGTAGCAGAACTGTGGTATAAAACTGGATTAATAATACAATCAGGCTCTTTCATTATGAAATAACTGCACGTTGAAAAAGATGCTCAGAGAATCCGGGTCAATGTTAAGTCCGTTCCCACAGAAACCACAGACACTGAATAATACTGAACAAAACTGTGCTAAATGCACCATTACCTCTCCTACAACAAACTCAAAATGTTGCAGTGGACAGATTCGAAATGATCTCATCTCAGCATGTATCAGAAATTAACTCGTCTTTGACTAAAGCCATGGATAAAACTTATCATTTAAGTATCTCCTATTTTTAGCATGAACAAAATATGAAACTTTTTCAGAGCAGTTCATCTTCTTTAATAAGGTTGTAATTTTTTACATGAAAGGGAAGTATAACAAGAACTCTAAATAATTTCATACCAGCTATTTCCTCACCAGCCTTTGGCTAAATTAAGATTTCAAGCTTCATTTGTCTATCATTTTCACAACTGTCTGGCCAACTAAATACTTTTACCTGGAACTTTGAATCCGATGCAACAGACACAGTAAATCTGAGACAAGTGACAATGAAATGGAGACAGTTAGTTCATTCTGCTGTCAGGATCCAGTTTCTAGTGGTAGTAATGCCACTGGCAGCAGCAGCCCTAACCAGGTCTAGGCCTGTGCAGGATGTTGGCTACGGGTTCCCTTGCTCTTGTTTATTTTCTGAGCCTCTATTATCCACCCTTTTCTTAGAGTCTGTGAGCTTCCTGGTATCTTTCCTTTTCTGCTTAAGTTAACTAGTCAGTTTCTGTTGTCTAGAACAAGAACTCTGCTGATACAATGGTACTTGAGATCTATGTCAAACTGAATAGCAAGACTATAAGGGAGGCCCTGACTCTGACAAGTTATCCATTTCCCCATCTTAGGTTCCCATGCTGTTCTTTGTTCCACTCCTCTTCAAAGTTTGCTAGACTAATAGACCCTGCCTCCCTCGAAATGTTCCTACAATCCGAAAGCCATTAAATAATCACGACCTATAATTCAAAAGCCATCAAATAAAAACTTACAAATTTGGCTGCATATCGGTAATATATTTCCCCCTAACCCCCACCTACACCTCTGAGGGTGGCAGGGCAGCAACATACCAAAGAGATATGCTGCAAAATTCCAGAGGCGCCTCGGTGAGTGAGACATGGGACAGGTGACCTAGGTCTTGAAGGTGTGGCAAGAGGTTCTGGAATGAGGATTCTGGGCCAGTCATAGAGAACCGGAAGCTACAGCAGAGATGATGGAATTCAAGGAAACACCCTTGCTTTGGTGAATGGAGATTTCTTCAGCGGACACTTGGTACCAGCTTTGAGAGCCCTTACCCCTGCCTATTTCCTGCCATGATGTGGGTCAGATGTACGTATTCTCTATCACATCAGAAGGACAGTGCTAATGTGTCTCATTTTTGTGAGAATCCTAATAAAGAACACATATACTCATTTAAAAAAATTGGCTACATAACAAAATCTGAATGGCAAAGCCCACCAAAAGCAAACTCAAAAGACACATGAAAACTTGGGAAAAAACATTTGCAACTCGTAGCACCAACAAAGGGCAATTATCCCTACCCTATAAAACCCACCAAAGCATTAAGAAAGCGATCAATGACCAATAGGAAAAAAATGCGCAAAGGAACTGAACAGAAAGTTCACAGAAAAGGAAATAGAAACAACTCTGAAACATACAGAAAGATGCTCAGCCTTATTCATAATAAATGAAATGTACATTAAAATCTAAACTGGGATTCCATTTTCACTTATCAGAACAGCAAAAATTGAAAAGGTTGAAGAGGGTGTGGGGGGACATATGCACATGTATCGCTCGTAGGAGTAAAAATGAGTACCATCTCCATGGAAAGTAAGCTGACAAAATCTATCAGAACTACCAGTGTACATATTCCTTTGATACAGCACTTCCACGTCCAGGAATTAATCCACTCAATTTACTTGCACCAATGCATACAGGCTTATGTGCAAAGTTATTCACTGCACCATTGTTGGTAATAGTAAAAAAAAGCAGAAATAATTTAGTCACCAATTTTGGTATAGAAGAATAAGGATGTTCTTTATTTAATGATATTCAATGATCTCTAAGATATAAAGAGAAAAAAGCAAACTGTAGAACAGTGTTTACGGAACGTTGCCATTTCTATAAAAGATAGGAAATTATATATATATATCCCTACACGTTACATATAATATGTGTTATATATAATATATATATCCCTACACACTTACATATACGATAGATTATATATAGATTATATTAATAGATAGAGATATGTAAAGAAAAAAATCTCTGCAAGGATATATACATTGGTTACCTGAAGAAAGGGTGAGAGACACGTCACTAATAGACCTTCTGTATCTCTAAAATGTGAAACATGAATGAATTGCCTTCTCAAAAACCAAACCCAGAAACTTCCCTTAGCCCCAACACTAAGAAACGGTGTTGTCATGCAAGCATTCTTTGACAAAAGGCAATGATTGCACTTGTAAATTCTTCAGAGAAGCTACATTGCAGATTTTCAACAAAATTTTATTAACTGATAGTTGAACAAATTGTAGAGGTCTTTATTTATTGTATTTGTTATATGTTAACAAAGTCTTACTCTGATCTAGAATTCTGTTGAACTTGAGTGGCAGGGGTCCTTCCTCTCCCAGTAACTTAAAGGACTAGAGAGTGTCAGTTTCTCTAGATTTGGGACCATGCTACATTTTGTATACAACTTGGTGCCTAGCCTGGTGTAGAGTTGCTAGGGGGTCCTCAACAAGTCTTTGTTGCTTTGAGGTTATAAATTTAAGAAAATACTTCAACAGCTGGGAATCAGTAACTTCTATTGCTCCCAATTGCCAGCTATGAAACTAGTGCCTGCAGTGTCACTGGTCCACCTGAGGCATGACAGGCACTAAAAGAAAAGGAATAAAAGGGCAAAAGAAATGAAAATAATGACTGCTGGGAAGGGGGAAATGACGGAAGCACAGGGAACTTTCTGGGATGATGGAAATATTCAAAATCTTTATTATATATACGATTCTTCAAGCTGTACATTTGTGATTGTGCATTTTATTTTCACATATATGAATTATACTTTAGTAGGTAGCATAAAATGAAAAAAAAGTAATAGTAGGACAAAGAAGGAAGTGAAAAGAGAAACGTTAAAAAAGATGAAAAAGCAGAGACAAAATAAAAGGAATGAGAAAACGTGAGACAAAGGGATGGAGTGTTCCTGACAGTAGCCTCAGGCTGTTCACTGGCCCCGAAAGGTATGGCAAGCTATCATACTGACCTCAATTTATTCTCTTGAAATTTCACATCACCTGTTTCCAAAGTCAACAATTTTGTCACTGGGAACTTTAACAGTGATGCTTGGAACTTAATATTATATTTCTCTCATGCTGTATATTTTAGATTTTAGGAAAGCCTGTAAAAGCTTTCTTTATAATTAAAATATTTTCTGTAATCATTTAAATTTAAAAATAAAGAGCTTAAGTAACTAAGTTTTCGTTGTAGTAAGTAATTAGCAATTGTAATCACCTCTGTCCATTCTTTTCATTTTTAACTTGATTAGATTCAAATTAGATTCCTTTTCTGTTTTGTAAGACTTTAAATTTTACATTTGGTTACTCAATAATAATTTTAGTTATAATTTGGTGACCCTTAAAGATAACTTCAATTTCTTCTGCTTTTAAAATTCAAATCGTGGCCAGATTTTATACCACAGAGGTGCTATATAATATGTATATAGCATATGTACTCTGCTAAAGTTGAATGCAGAGTAAAATGCCATGTATTTAAACTTTTCCACTGCTTTATATTAAGAATTTATAGATATAATCCTTTCTTTGGGATCCCCAAAGATTATACTGAAGGCAAAACAGAAAGAACAGCAGAAATAAAAAATTCTCTGCATACTAAAAAAATAGGTTAAATGAGTTCCCTGATGTAAACATTTTAACCATTTTTTTTTTTTTTTTTGGTGTACGCGGGCCCCTCGCTGCTGTGGCCTCTCCCGTTGCGGAGCACAGGCTCTGGACGCGCAGGCTCAGCGGCCATGGCCCACGGGCCCAGCCACTCCGCGGCATATGGGATCCTCCTGGACCGGGGCACGAACCTGTGTCCCCCGCATCGGCAGGCGGACTCTCAACCACTGTGCCACCGCGGAAGCCCCCCTGATGTAAACATTTTAAAAGAGCAGATGTCCCCACCTTCAGTTAAAAATGCCTTCATAATCATTTGACCCTCAAAAGAAGAGATAAAAGTAAATCAAAGAATTTCTTATTTTACACTACTGGCATGAAAGAGCTAACATTTAAGTAAATGTATTAAATGCTTTCACTTGCTTGCCTCACAAAATACAAATAACCTGTGAAGAAAAAGGCTATAGATATTACCAGTTTAAGATAAGAAGAGACATGGAGAAGTTTAATTCACTACCTAATGAAACAGAATCAAAACTGCTGTCTAGTTTAGTCTGTTTACTTTAGTAACAGATTCTGCTCAGCAGCAATTCTAGTGATCATCCCTCTAAATATTATTTACTTATAACAGGCATAACTCTGAAATAGATGTGAGAGAAACCATAAACATGAATAAAGTTCCTATACTAGAGGAAACTTACAATATACTAGGTTATCTAGGCTAAAGCATCCACAGCTGTAAGGCATGCTAGACTGTGCCAGTTTAAAGACATATAGCTCCATTAGTAAGCAGGAAGAACTGGCTGGCATAACTTTCCATTGAGAGATCAGGAAAGCTTCCCACAGGTAGACATGGACAATAGAGCAGGGACAGTGATAACAAAAGCATGTAGGTAGAAAAGCACAGAGGTTCTGAGAATAGTTGGCCAGGTCAGAAGACTGCAGAATGCATGAGAGCAGTGGTGGGAGGAAAGGGCAGCAAGAGTGATTCAGCTGTGCTTAGGAAGTGTGTACTTCATTCTTGCAGAGATGGGGAGCTTTGGCATTATAACAGTTTAGAAGCGAAAGAAAGCTTAGTCATCAACTCCTTCATCAAAGAGACAAGGAAACTGAGCCTCTGAAAGGTTAAGGTGCTTGAAAAGAAATACAAAATTCACAGATATGGGTCAAGAATTAAGTTCCTGTCTCCCAGGAATGACAGGATCAGGTACATGACTTAGGAAAAGTATTTCAGGAGAAACGTGCCACATAGACTAGAGAAAAAAGAAATTGTGTAGAGTATAGTTTAGGAGTGAAAAGAATTTGGATGTAGCATAATTTAGAATCCTTCTATTACTAAGTTGCAATAGTAACCTGTTAAGAATTTGACACACTTTGATAGCCGAATGTAATGTTAATTTGGCTATAGGAAATTCACTATCTTGGGTATATAGATTTCACTGAAGGAGGGAGGGAGGGAGGGAGGGAGGGAGGAAAAGAGAGGGAGAGACAGAGAGAGAGAAAGAGAAAGTTTTCCTGCCAACCACATCAATAACATACATTGCCACTTGTGCCAGGTAACTCTTCATTGGGAATGGTTAATTATTAACATGAATGTCAGAACTAATTTCAACAACTGTGAATGGTAAAAGCAGTTTTAAAAGAAAGTAAACTTCACTGAGTTTCAGTGTCTTTAAATGTCATTTCTTTAATAACAACTATAAGCCTATGATTTCTCTAAGTAACAGAGTACACATTTCACTGTGTTACTGACACAATAGTTACACACACTGCTATGGAAAAACAGCTAAAGTAGGTGACCGTAAAATAGATGAGGCTGATTATCGTTTGTGGAAAGCAACCTCAGTACTTTATAGTCATACCTTGTAATAATCACTAGCAGGACTACCCAAAAAAATGCCATGCTGGATCCATATGAGCATTATACCTAAACATAAAAGAGCATTCTTGTCCTTCTTGATGATTATCTCCAAAGATTTCTGATGGAGCCCTATTTTCCTGTAATATACTGCCTGGATCAATCATCCAAGAAATTACCTTAACATTTTCCGTATTTTCTAATGGCACCTGCATTGTACTTTTACAGTGCTTTCATGCCTATTATTTCAATTTTTTCTGGGTTTAAATAGTTTATCTATGTCTTACCATCTACCTTAATGGCACAATTTAAGATTATTACCCTTAGAAGCATTATTTTGAATTGAAAGAAGGTTAACATATCTGTAACACTAGTCTAAGTTTAAGGGAATTTCAATAAGGCCTAAAAAAAAATCACTTTTGTCTTCTTTCTTAAGCAGCACATTACATTTTCATTACTAGACTTAAGTTTTATGAGGACACAGATTGTGACATACTATACCCTGTAGATGCTCAAAATGCTTGCTCAAATAATGATACTAACAGTGACAGCAAGTTAACTCTGGATGCATTTGTGTGTGGCCAAAGTCATCAGGGCTGACTTGGCCTATCAGGATGCCTAGGCAATCTACTGTGCAGACTGGACTTCCTCTGCTGGTCCCTTACATGTTGATACTCTCAGGGCTCCAGCCACAGACCTTCCCTTCACACTCTATGCACTCCACCTGAGCAAAGGCTTCCATTCCCATGGCCTATTACATGTATGGATGATACCAAACTGTTCTTTGATTCTGGCTTCCTTCCTAAGCTACAAATTTTCTCTCTTAGTGTCTATTAGATATTTCCATTCCTATCTCTTACTCTTAGATATTTCCATTCCTTGAGTACATCTCAACACAAGCCCCAACTGAAGCCATCATCATCCCCCCTAAATACTGTTCCTTCTCAGGTGTTGCCTATATTAGTAAATAGCCCCACCCAGCCCCACTAACAGTGAAACCCAGGTATACCTCATTTCCAATCTTACTCACCTACAGTGAATACATCGCTGATTCCCAGTGATTCTACCACCAGAAATATATCTCCAATCTATCTGCTTCTCTCCTTTTCTAATGAGACCATCCCTGAGGCATCATCACAGCTTACCAGAGTTACTACTAACTGGCGACTCTGTCTCCAAACTAGCTCTCATTCAATCTACTGGGCAGCCAGAATGCTCTCTCCATAATGTGAATATGTTTAAAAATCCTTAAATATCTTACTATGGTCCTTAGGAAAACATCCAAACTCCTTGTCATGGCTTAAAAAATCCTGTAAGAACTGGAAATTGCCCTGTAAGTTATACTAAAACACAGCAAAATGGATAAGCACATGGGGTCTAGAGGAGCCAGAGTGACCCGTCACTTCCTAGCTATTGCAGTCAAATTTCTTGATTTCTCTGTCCCTCAGTATCCTCACCTGTAGAATGGAAATAGTAACACTGAACTCACAGTGTGGGTGCAAATGTTAAATGAGATAAAATACAATGCTTGACAGTGTCTGACACATCTGACACATAGTAAATGCTTAGTAAATATTAGCTACTGTTATCACTCTAGTTAATTTCTCACTTCTCTTCCATTTGTATTCTTAGTTCCATCCATAGTGCACATCTTTCATTTCGTCTTCTCACACATTTCTTCTTCCTTTACATATCCAGTCCCTCTGGCTACAACTCCCCCTCCACAATTCTTCAGGTCTCATCCTAAATGCCACATCCTCTGGAAAGTCCTTCTGGCCCCTCCAGTCTCCTGTTAGGTGCCCTTACTATGTGCTCCTCAAGTGTTTGTA
The DNA here is from genome assembly GCF_003031525.2 of Neophocaena asiaeorientalis asiaeorientalis. Taxonomy (NCBI): domain Eukaryota; kingdom Metazoa; phylum Chordata; class Mammalia; order Artiodactyla; family Phocoenidae; genus Neophocaena; species Neophocaena asiaeorientalis. The sequence continues at coordinate 3,611,915 of NW_020173964.1, read as the reverse complement.
TTTTCCTTGCCTTACACTTGTCAGACTTTCCGGTACTTTCTTTTCATTGCTAAATTGTAAGTTCTGTGTGAAAGGCAAGTGTATTCCCAGTGCCTAGCACAGAGCCTAGCATGCAGTATACCTTTAATAAAAAGTTATGTGTATGAATAAGTGTGTCTTTCCTCTCCTACAATGCCCGCCCCCCCCACCTGCCGTGCTCCTCCTAAAACTGCAGTTGGTAGAACAGCACTACCTTCCCATAACAGCTATCCATAAAATACAGTTCAGAAAAGGCTGCCACAGAACAAACATGGTCAAATAATACTGGGAAACAAAGTTGCTTCTGAACCACAGCAATTCTCAGCATCTTTTTTATACTATAGGCATTGTGAATCTCCAAGTTGTGTGAGTGGGGGAGTGGTGTGTATTTCTCAAAATATCTCCTGCAACCAGTACTGGAAGGAACCCTACGCATAAATCAAAAAATCTCCTTTTACAGATTCAGAAACTGAGGCCCAGAAGGGCAAAGCGACCTGTCCAAGGCCACACAGCAACTACATACAACAAGGAAGAGAGAGAAGTAGAACCCCAGACGCCCATTTTGGCCCTTCCAGTACAAACAATGCCTCTGGCTACTTGGGTTCGCAGGTGTTGCCACCTCAAATTTTATTATCAAACCGTACTAAAGGTCAGTTTTCCTCGGCCAACTGCCTCCTAGGCCTACAGTTTCTAGTCTGTCTGCAACACCCCTCCCCCTCCTCCACACTATATATACTTGCCCTGTGGTCCATCCGGTGCCCTGCGAGACTGACTGGAGTGGGGGAGATAGTTTCTTTCCTTCTGTCTTTCCTTCAGAGTTTATTTTTGGACTGTAAACTTTTTCCCGTAAACCAAGCGAACCTGCTAATTTTAACGCCTTCGCCTTTGAGCTCTACTCGTTACCCCAGCGCACTCCACCCTACCCTACCCGCTCCCTCCCTCGCCCAGACCCTGGGTCTTTACCTGGAACTGCCATGGCGCTGGTAAGAGGGGTCTCGGGACCCCTGGGCTTTCGAGAGGGCGCTCGCTTCCCGCTGGCCGCGAGGACAACACACAGCTAGGACGGCTTTTTCCTCCCACCGGCGCCGCGGCACCCAGGTGACAGTCTGGGAAGGCCCTAAAAGTCTCCGGCGATAGCGGAACCAAGTAGCTGGTGCTCTAGTTTCTGGGGGAATTGTATTGTAGGCTCACTCGGTCCGAACCATTACTGCCAGCTTCCAGGGGTTTAATGGATTTGCACACGCGTTGAGTGAAGTAAACAACACAAAGACTTACGAATTGTTGTCTTAAAAATTGTAATGCAAATTAAATTAATCTATAGGGGCTTAATAATCTTTTTCTCGATTCCCTGCATGCTACTGGAATTCCCCCTTCTCAGGATTAGCGGTGCTCGGATCCGGGAGCAACATGGCAGCATCCGTGAGGCGCTAGCTTTAGGAAAAGAGAGCGTTTGGTGTCGCTGCTTTGCGGGATTTTGACAGGTTGCAGCTTTCCACGACCTCCCGATTTAAGGAAGTGTGTACCGATAGGTGGACAGCTTTAGTTATCGACCGTTCGCTCTCATCCCCACTTAGGAGCAGAGTCCTGAGCGCTGACCAGCATGAGCAACATTTACATCCAGGAGCCTCCCACGAACGGGAAGGTGAGCGTCATCTAGGGTACCTGGGCTCCCCAAAGCGATATCTCACTGGTTAAAGGAATTCTGGGGTCCTAGGGTTGGAAGAGATTAGAAGTCTTGTCCTTACCCCTGCCTCTGAACAGGATTGCATCGAAAGCCATATACTGGCACTTCTCAGCACGTAATTGAAAAAGTCCTCAAGTGGAGATTCCTCCATCTACCAACCTCCTGGCCCTACTTGGCTTCAACCTAACTCTGCAGGCGTTTTCTAGGGTCGTAGGTAAAAAGCAAAGTATATTTTATAAATTGACTTTTTTTTTTTTTTTTTTTTTTTTTT
>NW_020173964.1:3582641-3609917 GCF_003031525.2 Neophocaena asiaeorientalis asiaeorientalis | reverse complement strand
TTTTTTTTTTTTTTTTTTTTTTTTTTGCTTAATTTGGAGATCGCCTTTTCTCCATTTGTTCTACAATCCTTTATTGAATGCCTACTAGGCACCAGGTGCTGGGGATATAAAGATGGATGGATAAAACCTAGTTGTTGCCCTAGAAGAGCTAATGGTTTAGTTTGAGAGGCAGGCAGGTAAAGAAAAACCTTATATGTTTGGTAGGCGTTCTAATGGAGAGAAGAGCATATTGCTTTGGTAGTACTGAGAAGTTAGCAACTGGGAAAGTAGGGAAAGGCTTCATGGATGAAGTGCCATTTGAGCTGGTCTTTGTCAGAGAAAGTGGGGAATGGAAAATGTTCCCACATTAGAATGAGAGAATAATTTCCTGATTGATTTTGATGGTCAAGGTATGTCAATTCCTATTCAAAGTGTTTATATGCAGTATGAGGCAGTCAATAATGTAATAAGTATCACTTGAATTCTTGAACTGGGACCTAGTCTGTATCACACACAAAATATGATGAACCAGCGTAATGGAGAAAATAAAATGAGAATGAAAGCATAGAGGTGAATTAGGATAAACTGAATTTGTATCAGATACAATTATGTTGCAATCTTGTTTATTTACATTTTGTAATACAGTGAGAGCAGTTTGAAAACAAAAGCAAAAATGCTGTAAATGATACCCCCAGCAAACATTTTAGTGGGTTTTTTGGGCAGAGCAATTCTTTCAGTTCTGCTGTTTGCACTTTTCCCCCTCCTCACTCCTACCCTACATCATTGTGAAAACCCAGAATATCTATCTCTTACTTCCAAATGTTTCTTGAGAGTGATATCACCCCCAGTTGATAAACACTGGTAGAGATAGAATACATTGCCCATCCTGCTAGGCAGGAAGCTCACACTTGTTTTTCCTTTCTGTAGTATACTCTAGCCTGCTCAAATGGCATTTTAGCAGAGAGGGCTTTCCTATCAACTCTCTATAATACAGCAAACCTCATTCGTATCCTGCATTCCAGCATTCCCTGGCCTCCTTAACCTCTTTAGTTTTTTCTCCAGTACTTTTTTTCTTTTTCAGTACTTATTTTTTATTGTTGTATCGTCCTCCACTACTCTCGCCCATGGAATGAGCATTATGAGGGCAGAGACAGACATCTAGAATGGTGCTTGACACATGGTAGCAGCAGTTCAAATATGTACTGAATGAATGGGTGGATGAATTAATACTGTATTTCTCTTAACTTCTGAGAAGTACAAAGCATCAGTGAGTTTGAGGTTATACTTCTACTGTCAAGGGCAGACTTATTTGTTTTACTCTGGAGGAAGATTCAACATGGTCATAAAGATGAGAAGCTTTAACAAAGATATATGCCTGAACAGAAATCTTTCATTCAACAAATATTTACTGAGCACCTAGCATAGGCCAGGCTCTATGCTAGGTTTTAGGGACACAATGGAAAGGAAAACCAGCATTGTCCCTATTATCAGAGAGTAAGTTGAGTGAAATATACCGTGGTGAAATAATCATGCAAATAAGTGTATGCAAACTGTGGTGAATATTGTCCTTCTGAACAGAATTGGGCTGAGGGAGAATATGAGGCATAGCCCAAGTTTTCCTTCAAAACAAGTTTGGGACTTTTTCCAGCATAATAAGACTGATTGAAGACATTGAGGCTTCAAAATTTTGTACCATAGAGAGCATGGCAAGAATTTTGGCCTGGAAGGAATTTAAAGCAGATGTAATAAAAAGTTTCCTTAATGAAATGTTTGTTTAGTGGCTGTACTGTCTAATGCTACATTAGGTACTGAAAGGATTCAGAGATATTCCAAATATGTGGGACAAAATTTCTCTCTTCAAAGAGTATAGTATCAACTTGGGAAGTAATTGACACATTATACCGGTGGTTAACCCCTGGCAGTAGTCTGTAAATATGCTGTGTTATGTTATAACTCTGGCCTTTGAGGATGAGGCACAGAAATGTAACCCTTGACAGAAGTTTTCTTATCTACTGAAAATGAAATTTCCACATATTATGATGATTTAATCTGAATTTTATATTAACCCATGTATTTATTCTTAAGAGACATTTTATTATCAAAGTATTGTCTTACTTGTAAGCTTTAAGAAAAAGAGCCACTGATGCTTGACATAGTAGTTATGGCTAATGGGAATGCATGGCCAAAGGAGGAGCCATGTGCCTTTTTTTTTAATTCAGTAGTTAATCTTCTTAAAAGATTAAGAAAACTTGGTAAACAAGGTGGCCCAACCATATATGCGTTCTTTTTACTGGGAATAAGTTTCCTGTGGTCAAAAAATTTTATAAGAATAATATTTACAACAATAATAGCTATCATATTTTGAGCATTTACTATTTGTCAGGTACTGTTCTAAGCAGTCTGTGTATAATAACTCATTTTGTCCTTACAACGAACCTATGAGGATATTATTATCCCTGTTGTTTTTAATTGAAGTATATGTGACATACACTATTATATTAGTTTTGTGTTACAATATAATGATTTGACGTTTGAATACATTGCAAAATGGTCACCACAATAAGTCTAGTTACCACTTGTCAGCATATAAAGTTAATACTATGTTATTGACTGTATTCTCCATGCTGTACATTTCATGCCCGTGACTTATTTATTTTTTAACTGGAAGTTTGTACCTCTTGATCCCCTTCACCCATTCTACCCACTCACCTCCCACCTACTTCCACTCCTTCTCTCCTCTGGCAACCATTTGTCTATTCTCTGTATCTAAGAGTCTAGGTTTTGTTTTGTTTTGTTTGTTTGTTTTGTGTTTTAGAGTCCATATGTAAGTGAAATCATGCGGTATTTGTCTTTCTCTGTCTGACTTATTTAGCATAATACTCTCAAGCTCCATCCATGTTGTGGCACATGGCAGTATTCCTTTCATTTTGTTTTGTTTTTTTTTTTTTTGGTTACAATGGTAAATTTTATGTTATTTGTATATTATCACAATTTAAAATATTTTAAAATTCGAAACGCTTCCACCTAAAAAAAAATAAAATCTACCTGATAGTGTTGTTGTGAAGATTAATAATAGATGAAAAATATTTATGATTTGTGGGCTTTTATTAATTTGCATTATATTTTAATTAAAGTTTACACACACACACACACACACACACACACACGAAATGTGTGAAGTGCTCAAAGCAGCGCATAGTAAGCAAGCACTGTGTGAGTGTACAGCGTGATTACTGCTCTGTAAATGTGTCTGATTCCCCAGCTGGGCTGTGAACCTTCGAGGACCCAGACTGGCTCATCCACCTCTGCCTCCCTGGGACCCAGCACAGTGCCTGGCATATACTATAACAGCAACAACAATCAATAAGAACAAATAGCAAAATAATAGCTAGTATTTACTGGGTTCTTACCATACACCAGGAATCATTGCAAGTGCTTTACTTACATCAGACCATTTAATCCTCGCAGTAATCCTATGAGTTATGTTCTATCATAATTCCCACTTTACAGAAGAGGAAGCTGAGGCCCACAGAGATACAACATTTGATGCATCAGAGGACTTAGGCGGCTTATGACCCGCTGTGACAGCATCTACTTTCTGCACCTGCCTGGAATGTCTCTTTGCCATTAAAGTCGTCCTCATCCTTCCTGCCCCAGCCCAGGCACCATCTGCTCTCATCTATCCCTGACTCTCCTTCCCCCACTCTTTTTTTTTTAACATCTTTATTGGGGTATAATTGCTTTACAATGGTGTGTTAGTTTCTGCTTTATAACAAAGTGAATCAGTTATACATATACATATGTTCCCATATGTCTTCCCTCTTGCGTCTCCCTCCCTCCCACTCTCCCTATCCCACCCCTCCAGGCTGTCACAAAGCACCGAGCTAATATCCCTGTGCCATGCGGCTGCTTCCCACTAGCTATCTACCTTACTACGTTTGTTAGTGTGTATATGTCCATGACTCTTTCTCGCCCTGTCAAAGCTCATCCTTTCATTTTTATGGCTGAGTGGTATTCTAGTGTGTATCTTCTTTATATTCATCCATCAATGGACACTTAAGTTGTTTCCGTATGTTGGCTATTGTGAATAATGCTGCAGTGAACAGAGGGGCACATATATCTTTTCTAGTTAGTGTTTTCATTTTCTTCGGATAAATACCCAGAAGTGGAATTGCTGGTTAGTACAGTAGTTCATTTTTAATTTTCTGAGGAACCTCCACACTGTTTTCCATAGTAGCTGCACCAGTTTATATTCCCACCAACAGTACACAGGGGTTCCCTTTTTTCCACATCTTTGCCGACACTTGTTATTTCTTATCTTTTTAATAATAGCCATTCTGTTGGGTGTGAGGTGATACCTCATTGTGGTTCTGATTTGCATTTATCTGATGATTAGTGGTGTTGAGCATCTTTTCATGTGCCTATTGCCCGTCTGTATGTCTTTGGGAAAATGTCTATTCAGATCCTTATACCCCTTTTTTAATCAGATTGTTTTTATGTTACTTAGTTGTATAAGTTCTTTTTATATTTTGGATAGTAACCCTTTATCAGATATATAATTTGCAAATATCTTCTCCCATTCAGTAGGTTGTATTTTCATTTCATTGATGGTTTCCTTTGCTGTGCAGAAGCTTTTTAGTTTGATGTAGTCCCATTTGTTTATTTTTCCTTTTGTTTCCCTTGCCTTTGGATCAGATACAAAAAAAAAAAAATTGCTAAGACCAGTGTCAAGGAGCTTACTGCCTATCTTTTCTTCTAGAATATTTATGGTTTCAGGTTTTATATTCAAGTCTTGAATCCATTTTGAGTTTATTTTTATATATGGTGTAAGATAGTGGTCCAGTTTCACTCTTTTACTTGCATCTGTCCAGCTTTCCTAGCATAGTTTATTGAAGAGACTCTCCTATCCCCATTGTGTATTCTTGCCTCCTTAGTTGTAAATTAATTAACTGTGTATGTGTGGGTTTATTTCTGAGCTTTCTATTCTGTTCCATTGATCTATGTGTTTTTTTATACCAATACCGTACTGTTTTGATTACTATAGCTTTGTAATATAGTTTGAAATCAGGGAGCATGGTACCTCTGGCTTTGTTATTCTTTCTCAAGATTGCTTTGACCAATTGGGGTCTTTTGTGGTTCCATACAAAGTTTAGGATTATTTGTTCTGGTTCTGTGAAAAATGCCATTGGAATTTTGATAGGGATTGCACTGAATCTATCGATTGTTTTGGGTAGTATGGACATTTTAACAATATTCTTTCAATCCATGAGCACAAAATATCTTTCCACTTATTTTGTGTCTTTTTCAGTTTTTTCATCTATGTCTTATATTTTCATCTATGTCTTAATTTTTAAAGATCATTTGCCTCCTGGTTAAATTTATTCCTAGGTTTTTTGTTTTTGGGGTTTTTCTTTTTTTTTTGATGCAGTTGTAAATGGGATTCTTTTCTTGATTTCTCATTCTGATAGTTTATTATTACTGTATAGAAATGCAGTAGATTTTTGTATATTAATTTTGTGTCCTGCAATTTAACTGAATTCATTTATTAGTTCTAACAGTTTTTTGCTGGAGTCTTTAGGGTTTTCTATATAGTATCATGTCAACTGCAAATAGTGACAGTTTACTTCTTCCTTTCCAATTTTGATGCCTTTTATTTCTTTGTCCTGCCTAATTGCTGTGGCTAGGACTACTGGTACTATGTTGAATAAAGGTGGGTAGAGTGGGCACCCTTGTCTTGTCCCTGATCTTGGAGGAAAAGCTTTTAGCTTTTCACCATTGAGTATGATACTAGCTGTGGGTTTGTCATATATCACATTAATCACATTGAAGTACATTCCTTCTATACCCACTTTGTTGAGACTTTTTATCATAAATGGATGTTGAATTTTTTCCAAAGCTTTTTCTGCATCTATTGAGATGATCATATGATTTTTATCTTTCATTTTGTTAATGTGGTGTTATACATTGGTTGATTTGTGGATTTTGAGCCACTGTTGCCTCCCTGGGGTAAATCCCACTTGATCATCCTGTGTGATCCTTTTAATGTATTGTTGCATTTGATTTGCTAATGTTTTATTGAGAATTTTTGCATGTATGTTTGTCAGGGATATTGGCCTGTAACTTTCTTTTTTTGTGGCGTCTTTGGTTTTGTTATCAGGGTAATGCTGGCTTTGTAAAATGAGTTTGAGACGGATAGGTATTAAATCTTTCTTGAATGTTTGGTAGAATTTATCAGTGAAGCCATCTAGTCCTGTACTTTTGTTTGTTGGGAGCTTTTGATTACTGATTCAATCTCCTTACTAGTAATTGGTCTCTTCAGATTTTCTATTTTGTCATGATTCAGTCTTGGGAGATTGTATGTTTCTAGGAATTTATCTGTTTTTTCTAGGTGGTCCAATTTGTTGGCATATAATTGTTCAGAGTGTCTCTTTGCTCCTCTGTGTTTGAGTGGTATCAGTGGTATCAGTTGTAACTTCTCTTACATTTCTGATTTTATTCATTGGAGTCCTCTCTTTTTTTTTCTTCATGAGTGTGGCTAAAGGTTTGTCAGTTTTGTTTATCTTTGCAAAGAACTAGCTCTTAGTTTTTTATTAGTTTTATTGATCTTTTCTATTGTTTTTTAGTCTCTTTTCATTTATTATTATTTCCTTCCTTCTACTGACTTTGGGATTCACTTGTTCTTCTTTTTCTAGTTCATTTATGTGTAAAGTTAGATTGTTTTAGATTTTCTTGTTTCTTGAGATTGGCCTGTATTGCTATGACCTTCTCTCTTAGAAACACTTTTGTTGCATTGCATAAGGTTTGGTGTGTGGTATTTCTTTTTTTAAAATTAATTTTTATTGGAGTATAGTTGCTTTACAATGTTGTGTTAGTTTCTGCTGTGCAGCAAACTGAATCAGTTATATATATACATATATCCACTCTTTTTTAGATTTCCTTCCCATTTAGGTCACCACAGAGCATTGAGTAGAGTTCCCTGTGCTATACAGTAGGTTCTTATTAGTTATCTGTTTTACACATAGTAGTGTATATATGTCAATCCCAGTCTCCCAGTTCATCCCACCCACTCCTCCCCACCTTGGTGACCATAAGTTTGTTCTTTACATCTGTGACTCTATTTCTGCTTTGCAAATACATTCATCTCTACCATTTTTCTAGATTCCACATGTAAGCAATATTATACAATACTTGTTTTTCTCTTTCTGACTTTCTTCACTCTGTATGACAATCTCTAGGTCCACCCATGTCTCTACAAATGGCACTATTTCGTTCCTTTTTATGGCTGAGTAATATTCCATTGTATATATGTACCAAATCTTCTTTATCCATTCCTCTGTCGATGGATATTTAGGTTGCTTCCCCTTTTGTTGCATCCCATAAGGTTTGGTATGTGGTATTTCTGTCCCTAGGTATTTTTTAATTTCTCCTTTGATTTCTTCAGTGATCCATTGGTTGTTCAGTTGTATTTTTAATTGAAGTATTGTTGATTTACAACGTTGTGTTAGTTTCAGGTATACAGCAAAGTGATTCACTTATACATACAAGAGCAAGTCTCTTGGCATCATTTTTCCAATAGCATTTGCTCACTTTGTGTCTCTGTGTCACATTTTGGTAATTCTTGCAATATTTTAAAACCTCCACCAGGGAAAAGATTATGACTTGCTAAAGGCTCACATGAGGATTGGCAGTTTTTAGTAATAAAGTATTTTAAAATTAAGGTTTGCACATTGTCTTTTTAGACATAATGCCATTGCATACTTAATAGACTACAATATAGAGTAAACATAACTTCTATATGCACTGAGAAACCAAAAACTTTATGTGACTCACTTTATTGCAATATTCATTTCACTGTAATGGTCTGGAACCAAACCTGCAATATCTCAGAGGTATGCTTGAATATGAAATGTTCAATAGGCAAATCCATAGAGACAGAGAGTAGATTAGTGGTTGCCAGGGGATAGGAAATATGGAATCTTGTCTAGGTTCTCTTTAACAATAGAACTTTATTTCAAGTATACAAGGGGATAATGAGGTAGGAAGGACATTTGTTATGTATACTGTACTTCTAAGATTGGGATATATATCAGGCCTTGTGGAAAATCAAAACGTGTTACACAGTGTTGTTTTAGATAATACAATCTGAGGTAGAGGGAGTTACTCAGCCTCTCATTTTGCATCCCACATGTATATTTTCCAGGAGAATGAGAATCCACTTGGATTGGTGTGTCACCATTCAATATGGAGAATTTCTTTTGGGTGTTGTTTCATGCCAAGCCAAGTTAGAAGGCCTTTCTCATGTCCAACCAATATATGAATGCTTTTGACTTAGGCACTTTTCTCTACTCAAATCAGTTGTGGCCAGAGTAACTTGGGGATTTATTTTGTGACATGTGGCAGGGCCCTAGAGCTTGATGGGCTGTTTTTACAGTATAGTGTGGAATTTATGGTGAACTTTGTGGAGGCAGTACAGGGAGATAGAAAAGGCATGGGCTTTGCAGCAGACAGCCTTTGGCTTAAATTGTTCACCATGAGACCCTGGATAAATTTACTTTATCTGAGTCTGTTTCTTCATAAGTATAATAGGAGTAATGATACCTATCTTGTAGGTGAGGATTAAATGAGGTAGGATATGTAAAGTGGCACAGAAGCTAACACCTGGAAGGCACTCAACAAATGTCCCTTCTTTTTGTAGAGGAAGTGTAATGGATTGAGAAAATCATGCACATTTGCATTTTTAGTTCTTTTATATTTCTTTAAGGGTTAAGAACCATTTTAAAATCTACCACAGTATAGATATTTTCACCTCTTCCACTCCCATGGAGCATAATTGTAAGAGAACTATGTAGCCAGTAAAACCCCAAAAAGATACAATAAATTCATCAATGTTACATAAATTATGGCAATTAATTTGAGCTTCTGAAACAGAAACTGAAAGGCAATTATAGCAAAAGTGATGGTGATGGTCATATATCATTGACCATTGATCACAGATTGACACTGATCTACTTTGGCACACTGTGGGGCGGGTGTGTGTGGGGAGTGATACTAGAGAAGTTGGATTCTAGCTGTGCCACAGTGTTCAAATTTAGAGCTTTCCGTTCTTTTTGGTTATTTGTGGTTATTAATAAGACTGTTATGAGTTGTCTCCTCCTGTGGGCTCAGTAGGGATTTTGGTTGCTGCAAGATGGCTGGTTGCACCAAGGAGTAACTGCCTTCATGAGCTATGGAAAGAAGGCTATCAAAGGATTCCATTTACCGTAGATGGTAATTTTAAGGCACACCATTTTAGTATTATACAACCCAGAATTAGATTAAGAATGTTCCTTTGTAAGTTAGGAATGGCGTGATTTTGAATGAAAAAGTAGAGTGTTTATATGTTGAAAGGTAATTGTAAAATTGTCCTACAGTGCTGTAATTTCATGGGATTGTTCTTTAATTTCTTAATTTGCTACACCAATTTTATTGGAAGAAATGCTGTAGAACACTTTTTAAATTAAAACAAGTTTATATTACTGATTTTTAAATGAATGAGGTTTTTTCTGTGATTCAAAAACATATATGCTATTTTTTCTTAAAGCCAAAATTATTTCTGAAAATGGTATTTGAAAGGTATAAATGTACAGTGACTTGTACTGAATATTTGAAATTTTTTGAGTATAACAAAAACCAAGCAAAGTTTCTAATTTTTATTTTAAAATTCAGTAGTGAATACTTTAAGTTGAGCAGCCAATCAACTCATCATTAAGCAAAATGATAATTAACATAGTGGTTTTGTATGCTTTCTACAGGTTTTATTGAAAACTACAGCTGGAGATATTGACATAGAGTTGTGGTCAAAAGAAGCTCCTAAAGCTTGCAGAAATTTCATTCAGCTTTGTTTGGAAGGTAATCATAATTCTTGAATTTTATTCTGTAGGAGAAATTTTGTTAATTTAAAAATAAACTGCAGGGACTTCCCTGGTGGTCCAGTGGTTAAGACTCTGTGCCCCCACTGCAGGGGGCATGGGTGCAATCCGTGGTCAGGGAACTAAGATCTCACATGCCACACGGTGTGGCCAAAAATAAATAAAAATAAAATAAAATAAACTGCAGTGTATTTTTCCATAACATTGAAGACTGGTGTTAAATAGTGGTAATGGATGCTGGGAGTAGATATAAATGATACCATCTTGAGCTGTGTGTCAGGAAATGGAGAGAGGAGATAAAAATCCTTCCCCCCAATAAATCTCTATATCTTTTTTTTTTTAATCTTTATGTCTTTAACAGAGATATTTATCTCAGCAAATAATACTTTGATCTTTTTTGATCTCCTTGGCTGTTTTCACTTCTTTCTTTCATCCTCTAAATATGGGTATTCCCTAAGATTGCCTTTAGTTCTCTATTGTCTTTACTCTTCAATTGTTACTTCCAACCAAGTGACTGTCAAATATAGAATTCCAGCCATTTCTCCTCTTTTGAGCTCTAATTTATATATCTAATTGCCTAGTGGACTTTTCTACTCAAATCTTCTACTGTCAGCTACAACTAAACTGATGAAAACCAAATTTACCAGTTTCTTCCTCAGACTGCCTTGACTGTCACCAACGTGATTGTAATTGCCTTTTACCTGGTCTTGCATTTTCTCATCTTCGATCTCTTTACCCTCACATTTATTCATCTGGTATTTGAATCCTCAGGCAGCTTAGCTTCCTTGCTTTCCAACTTTATTTTTCATTGCATATAACCACATGGTTTCAGTTGACTATTATCTTTATTTCCTGAGCAGTTCTTTCCCATTTCCACTCATACCTCCTTCATATCCTGAATCTTCTCATATCCTCCCTCGCCTTTTTGGAATACTTTCCCTTCTCTTCTTTTTCTACTCAAGTCACTTTTTTTTTTCTTTTTGGCTACACGGTCTGACTTGTAGGATCTTAGTTCCCCCACCAGGGACTGAACCCTGGGCCCCAGCAGTGAAAGCACTTGAGTCCTAACCACTGGACCGCCAGGGAATTCCACCACTTTTTAATGTCTATTCAAAATTCTACTTTCTCCACAAAGCCTTCCAGCTAGCTTTCAGTGATGGTATTATCAATGTCACTAGTAACTCTTAGATTTGAGTAATGAAGTTCAAGGTATAAGAAAACAGCACTTTGAGTCAAAAGCAAGATGTGAAAGAGCATACAAAATAACCAGTAGTATGGTACAGTGAGAGTTCTCCAAATAGATAACTAAACAAGCAAAATTACCAGGGGAAGATTTAAGGAATAAAACCACCCAGACCAAAACAAAAACAACCGCCTCTCCAAAACAAAAAATAAATCGAGCTGACAAAAAAGAAAAAGAGAAAAGAAGACATCTGTAAAGACCATTATTAATAATTGCTATGGCAGGCAGGAAGGAAATTGAATCAGACAGGCAGTTCAGTCAGAGAAGCCTCAAATAACTGTCAACAGAGCCGAGAAACACAGTAGACACTGAAAAGTAAGACTTGTTTCTGGAAAGAAGTTTTGAGGAATCAAAAGCTCAAATTTTACAGAAGAGTGAAAGTACAAAAACATTAGAAAGAATAAATGGTAAATTATAATCCATGACCAGGTGAATGGAAGAAACAGAAAACATCTGGATATAATATAACAATGAAAGAAGAAATAAGGTTCTTAAGTTAGGTGATGATGAAACAATTACAACATTAAAAAATTATTTCCCTATTTATGAGAATACAATAAGAAAGAAAAAAGAACAGAAAAATAATAAGAAAAAATAATTAGAACAATTCTTTTAATTGAATAGGTGAGAAATAGAATTATTATTGCAAAGGCTAACAAGAAGCCTGAGAAAACTAATAAAGCTCCTAAATGAATAAAGTCAAGGTTTTAAAATTTTAATTCAGAGAACCTCATTTTAATTCTCTGATTGTATGATTTAAACAAGTGATGATATTTCTAGATCTTGTAATGGTCATATCAATATTTTAAAAAAAGGACATGATTTCCAAAATTAAAAAGCAAATAAATAAAAATGAGCAAGTGGGAGCACAGCCTCAGATACTGCTCTTAACTAAAATGGTGTTCACAGTTAAAGGGAAATTCTTAGTATTTTTTTTCCAGCTTTACTGAGGTATGATTGACAGAAATTGTATATATTTAGATTATACAACATGATTTTTTTAAAGGTGTACAATGTGGTGACTTAATATATGTATACATTGTGAAATGATTACCACAATCAAGTTAAGTAACATATCTGCCACCTCACATAGTTACCTTTTTGTGTGAGTGTATGTGGTAAGAACATGAGATGTACAAATTTCTAGTATACAATACAGTATTATTAACTAAGATCACCATGTTGTGCATTGGATCCCCAGAATTTATTCATCTTATAACTGAAAATTTGTATCTTTTTGACCAACATCTTCCCATTTCCCCCATCACCTCCAGCCTGTGGCCACCACCATTCTACTCTCTGTTTCTATGAGTTGAACTTCTTTAGATTCCACATATAAGTAGGAATATACAGTATTTGTCTTTCTGTGTCTGGGGGGAGTTTTTAGTTTTTATGAAAACAAAACATTTACAGTTACACAGACTTAACCTTGGATTTCAGGTCTTTGTAGGATAGATAGGTAAACATTTAAAAATGAGTGAAAATTTTAAAAAATTGTAAGTTTAAAAAGTAGGTTAAAAAAGAAGAGAAGGAAAGGGAAGCTTGTTATCTTTGAAAATGTTGTTAGTTCTTCTGAAGAATGAGGAAGGAGAAGAATTTTAGGTCTGAAAAACAAAGTGGGGAGCAGAAAGAGAAGTAGATAAGAAAATCCAAATTTTTATACTTTATGTGACTATTAACTCCTGTGAAATTTTACCTCAGCCCTGTCTCCTGAATGTCCGTGCTTCATCAGTTATCTTTTATCGCCTTCCTCCTTTAACAAGAATTTTAATAATTTTTTAGAAGTTACAAACGTAAGTATATAGTAAGAGATTTAAAGAAATATCTTACAAAACTAAAATGTTTGTTTAAAAAAACCCAAGAGGCTAAAATAGAGAGCTCACAAAGGAGATTTAAATAAAAAGTTATTAATGGTAATATTTACAAAATTAAACACAAAACAAAATTCTAGAAGAACCAGATATATATGACTTTAAAATGCAAATATATATTCCTGTGTGTATTAATACTTGGGCAGAAATATAATTAGTCAAAATATGTCATGATACCCATACATTGTACAGCCAGAAATAAAAAACATAATGACAAATAGCAGACTCATGGCATCCGAATAGAAACTTCATTTCCTATTTGAGGTACATGTAAATTTCTTTTTTTCAATACTGGAGAAAATTCAGGAGGATATTATGAACACACATAATGAGATAATAAAACCCCTTCAAAATACTTATGGGAATGATGCATAAACATTTAAGAAGGACGTCAAACATTATTGCAAGCAGGAAGATCTTTTAAGCACATGGTAAGCTGTAACTATAAATGCATAGTTCAACAGTGATTATTAATAAATTACAAGGAACTGGAAATAATGGATATGGAAATTATTTGGAAATTTGCAATTCTAGGCACAATAGAGTACAAAATTTAAGGTGTAGAGAAATTATAGAAAATTTCTACCCAATATATGTAGTAGTATAATAATTTCATTTATCCAACAAGAATATAATTAGGAAAATAAAGGAAAGCTTAAAGTTAAAATCCAACATCACTGAAATACTTGTTAGGAAATAGGAAAAAAAAATAAGATGGGTAATTTTAAAATTTGAAAGCACAAGTAATAAAGACCTCTTTCATGTCCCCCTTCCCTCATATCTAATAGATCTCTGAGCCTTATAGATCCTGCTTCCTAGAGAATTCTTGAATCTGTGCCTCTCAAAATAAGCCATAGTCAGGTCTTGACTCTTAGGACAACAGTTGCTCTCTCTCTCTCGCTCAACCTTGTTACTTCCAATCAGTTCTCCATTATGGAGTTTAAGTGATCCTTTGAAAAAGTAAATCTGATCATGTGCTCAAAAACTGTTGATTGCATGCACTATTTACAATAGCTAGGTCATGGAAGCAACCTAAATGCCCATTGACAGATGAATGGGTAAAGAAGATGTGGTACATATATACATTGGAATATTACTCAGCCATAAAAAGGAACGAAATTGGGTCATGTGTAGAGATGTGGATGAATCTGTCACAGAGACTGTCATAGCAAAGTAAGTCAGAAAGAGAAAAACAAATATCGCATATTAACGCATATATGTGGAACCTAGAAAAATGGTACAGATGAACCCGTTTGCAGGGCAGAAATTGAGACACAGATGTAGAGAACAAACGTATGGACACCAAGCGGGGGAAAGCAGTGGTGGGTGGTGGTGGTGGTGTGATGAATTGGGAGATTGGGAATGACATGTATACACTGATGACTAATAAGAACCTGCTGTATAAAAAAATAAATAAAATAAAATTTAAAAAATAATAAAAAAACTTGATTGCATATTATGGGCATAAAGGATTATTTTTATTTTTTGATACAGACTCAGGTAAGTATGCAAATTTGAGTATGGATTTGTAGAATTTAAGTGAAAATATTAAAGTCTGACCTCACATTTGTTTTGACCTTGAAAATTTAAAGGTTGCCTCCACATTATCTTATTTAATCTTCAGAACAGCACTGTGAGTGAATTTATATTATTAGTTTTATAATGAGAAAATTACATGTGCAGTATGATGACTGTAGTTAATAATACTGTGTTGCATATTGGGAAGTTGCTAAGACAGTAGATCTTAAAAGTTCTCATCACAAGAAAAATAATTTTGTAACTATGTATGGTGATGGATGTTAACTAGTTTTATTGTCCGTGAACATTTCACAATATATACAAATATTGAATCACTATGTTGTACATCTGAAACTAGTGTAATGTTATGTGTCAATTATATCTCAATTTAAAAAAAGAGAGAGGAAAGAAAAGAAAAAAAAAAGAAAGAAAATTGAGTTTAAGGTTGCACAGCTAACAAGAGGCAAGGCTCAGAATTCCTGACTGCTATATACATTTTTAATCAGAGTAAATGGTTACTTAGGGATACAGGAGAAATACTTGTAGACTTCTTGAGTTTTATAGTTTCTGGTTTGTAACCAAGGAGAACTTGTCTGTACTGGGGAGTTCTTGTGAACATAGCCTAACAGCTCTTCACTGGGAGAAGCGATTGAAAAAAATCCATTAATCTTCCTTTCTGCTTCTTCCAATCCATCCTATGTTAAGATTACAGATTACATTTTTTAAAATGTGGGTTTTATTTCCAGTTATAGCTTGCAAATGTAAATAATTATGAGGGTGCCTGCAAGCCACAGTATTATAGTATAGTACTTCATGAATTATGATAAACCATAGTCATGTTTTGACTAATAAAGTATCACAAAGTACTCATGCAATTGGTGTTTTATGAATTATGTCAGTAATTGTATCATTACAGTGTCTGGCCCACAGTAGGCACTTGATAAGTATCTGTCATTGAATGAGTTGGGTTGGTTCAGTTTCAAGTAATAGAAGACTCAACTCAACTCAAAATTATTTAATTAATGAAGACATTTATCATCCTCTTTGATAAGAAATCTGGTGTCCAGAAGTTCTGCAGCTCAGTAAAGACTTTAGTGAACTATGCTCTTTCTCTTTGCTTTGCATTCCTCAGCATGTGATTAAATTATGACTATGCTCAATAACTGAATCCAACTCAATAATTAGGAGATCACATATGATCTCTCTTGTATGTTTATAGCTTCCCATTAATATATTTATATATAAATATAAGTAATTTTCTTCATTTAGCAAACTTACTGAGAGTCTAATTGGACTCATGTATTGTGTTAATTTATTTATTGAAAATTTCTTGAGGACGGTGCATTGATGGTGCTAGACCTATAATCAGTGAGTAATTTTGATATATCTTGGGTTTGTATGTTGTTTGTATAAGTTAATTTTCTATGGGGAGAAGAGGAAGAATTAGGAAATAAGGTATTTATCTCTATGAGGGTTTCTCAATCTCCAGGACTGTTGACATTTTGAGCCAATAATTCTTTGTTGTAGGGGCTTCCTGTGCTTTGTAGGATGTTTACCAGTATCCCTGGCCTCTACCTACTAGATGCCAGTAACATCTCCCATGTGTGAAAACCAAATATTTCTAGACATTGACAAGTGTCCCCTAGGGAAAAAATTGCTGCTTCTCCTCACCGCAGTTGAGAACCACAGATCTATACCAAAACTCTCCAATTTTTATTTTGAAAACTGTAATCCAGAGTTTAAGAGAATCCTGAAAGTAGATACGAAACAACCACTACCATGGTTTCTATAGAAATTGTTCTGTTTTGAGTAGATTTTTTTTTTTTTTTTTTTTTTTTTGCAGTACGCGGGCCTCTCACTGTTGTGGCCTCTCCCGCTGCGGAGCACAGGCTCCGGACGCGCAGGCTCAGCGGCCATGGCTCACGGGCCCAGCCGCTCCGTGGCATGTGAGATCTTCCCGGACCGGGGCACGAACCGGCGTCCCCTGCATCGGCAGGCGGACTCTCAACCACTGCGCCACCAGGGAAACCCCTTGAGTAGATATTTTATAATATGGAAGAAAAGATTTTGGTTTAGGAGCCTATTTAACGTTCTGGGGGAAAAAATCTTGTGACTAGTTGTATTTACTCTGATAACTATAGATACACTTAGTTTTAGGCATTGATAAATTTTTCTTTTATTAAAGTATGGTTGATTTACAATGTTGTATTAGTTTCAGGTGTACAACAAAGTAATTAAGATATATATATAGATATAGGTAGATAGATATTCTCTTTCAGATTTTTTTCCATTATAGGTTATTGCAAGATATAGTTTTCTGTGCTATACATTGGTCCTTGTTGTTTATCTATTTTATATATATAGTAGTGTGTATCTGTTAATCCCAAACTCCTGTTTTATCCCTCCCCACTCCTTTCTCCTTTGGTAACCATAAGTTTGTTTTCTATGTTTTCTATGTCTGTGAGTCTCTTTCTGTTTTGTAATTAAGTTCATTTGTATCATTTTTTAGATTCCACATATAAGTGATATCATATGATATTTGTCTTTCTCTGACTTACTTCATTTTATATGATAATCTCTAGTCCATTCATGTTGCTGCCAATGGCATTATTTCATTCCTTTTTATGGCTAATATATATATATATATGTGTGTGTATATATATATATATATATATATATATATATACACACACATATATATATATACCACATCTTCTTTATCCGTTCAGCTGTTGATGGACACTTAGGTTGCTTCCATGTCTTGGCTATTGTAAATAATGCCGTATGAACAATGGGGTGCATGTATCTTTTCAAATTTCAGTTTTTGTCTTTTCTGGATATATGCCCAGGAGTGGAATTGCTGGATCATATGGTAACTCTATTTTAAGTTATTTTAAGGAACCTCCATACTGTTCTCCATAGTGGCTGCACCAATTTACATTCCCACCAACAGTGTAGGAGGGTTCCCTTTTTTCCACACCTCTTCAGCATTTATTATTTGTAGACTTTTTCATGATGGCCATTCTGACTGGTGTGAGGTGATACCTCATTATAGTTTTGATTTGCATTTCTCTAATTACTAGTGATGTTGAGCAACTTTTTATGTGCCTGTTAGCCATCTGTATGTCTTCTTTGGAGAAATGTCTATTTACATCTTCTGCCCATTTTTGATTGGGTTGTTTGTTTGTTTGTTTATATTGAGCTGTTTGTATATTGTTGATATTAATCCCTGTCATTCTCATGTTTTGCAAATATTTTCTCCCATCCTGTAGATTGTCTTTTCACTTTGTATATGGTTTCCTTTGCTGTGCAAAAGCTTGTAAGTTTGATTAGGTCCCATTTGTTTACTTTTGCTTTTATTTCTTTTGTTTTGGGAGACTGACCTAAGAAAGCATTGCTATGATTTATGTCAGAGAATGTTTTGCTTATGTTCTCTTCCAGGAGTCTTATGGTGTCATGTCTTCCATTTAAGTCTTTAAGCCATTTTGAGTTTGTATTTGTGTTTGGTGTGAGGGAGTATTCTAAGTTCATTGATTTACATGCAGCTGTCCAACTTTCCCAATACCACTTGTTGAAGAGACTGTCTTTTCTCTGTTGTGTATTTTTGCCTCCTTTGTTGAAGATCAATTGACCATAGGTGTGTGCCCTCTATTCCTTTCTCTTGATCCATATATCTGTTTTTGGGCCAATACCACACTGTGTTGATTGCTGTGGTTCTGTAGTATTGTCTGAAGTCTTGGAGAGTTATGCCTCCAGCCTTGTTCTTTTTCCTCAGGATTGCTTGGCAATTCTGGGTCTTTTGTGGTTCCATATAAATTTTAGGATTATTAGCTCTAGTTCCATGAAAAATGTCATAGGTAATTTATAGGGATCACATTAAATATGTAGATTGCTTTGGGTAGTATGGTCATTTTAACAATATTAATTGTTCCAGTCTAAGAGCATGGGATATCTTTCCATTTCTTTGAATCATTTTCAGTTTCCTTTATCAATGTTTCATAGTTCTCAGCATATAGGTCTTTCACCTCCTTGGTCAGGTTTATTCCTACATATTTTATTTTATTTTTTTATGTGATTTTAAAAGGGATTGTTTTGTCAACAAAAGAAAAAACAAAAACCACATGATCATCTCAATAAATGCAGAAAAAGCATTTGATAAAATTCAGGATCCATTCATGATAAAAACTCTCACCAAAGTGGGTATGAAGTGAACATATCTCACCATAATAAAAGCTATTTATGACAAACCCACAGCCAACATAATACTCAGTGGTGAAAAACTGAACGCTTTCTTGCTAAAATCTGGAACCAGACAAGCATGCCCACTCTCACCACTTCTATTCAACATAGTATTGGAAGTCCTAGCCATAGCATTTAGACAAGAAAAAGCAATAAAAGGTATCCAAATTGGAAGGGAAGAGGTAAAATTGTCATTATATGAAGATGACATGATACTCTATATAGAAAACTTAGACACCACACAAAAACTATTAGAACTGATAAACAATTTCAGCAAGGTAGCAGGATACAAGATTAACATACAGAAATCTGTTGCAGTTCTTTACACTAACAATGAAAAATCAGAAAAAGAATGATAAATTCTTTTTATTTTCTTCCAGCATATTATGACAACACCATATTTCATAGAGTTGTACCTGGTTTTATAGTCCAAGGGGGAGATCCTACTGGTACAGGGACTGGTGGAGAGTCTATCTATGGAGCCCCATTCAAGGTGAGACTGAATATTTTTTATCTATTTTCAAGTCAGCTTGGATTGCTTAATCAAAAATGATTGTGCCCCATAGAAGAAAATGCATTTTACATTAGTGCACAAAATCGGGTCTATCATATATTTAGGATTATACAGAATAAGAGCAACACTTACCCCATCAAGCATTCTTTCTAAGTTGTCTTGTCACAACGTTTTACGCTAGATTGAATTCAGATGGAGCTAAAGGTGGTAGTGAGGAAAATGTGAGTCAGAAAAAAAGACTATATAACAGATTTCCTGATATCTGACTGTATCTGATCTCGGCAACTTTGTATGTGTAAAACATTTCTAGAACATTGCATATGCCATCCTATTTTAAAACATTTTATTTAACACTGTATAGAATTTATATTAATCTGCTTGAACTGCTATAACAAAATACCTCTGACTGGGTGGTTTAAACAATAGGAATTTATTTCTCACAGTTCTGGAGGCTAGGAAGTCCAAGATCAAGGTGCTAGCATACAGTTCTGTGAAGCTTCTCTTCCTGGCTTACAAATGGCTGCCTTCTTGCTGTGTCTTCACATGGTGGGGAGAGAACATCCTGGTGTTTCTTCCTCTTCTATTAAGGGCACTAGCCCTACTGGATTAGGACTTCACTCTTGTGAAGTCATTTAACCTTTTTCATCTTCTTATGGGCCCTATCTCCAGTACAGTCACATTGTAGGTTAGCGCTTCAACATATGAACTATGAGAGGACACAATTCAGTCCATAGCAGAATTCATTTTAAATTGTACACAATAGACCTCTATAACACAAAATGCATTCTGTAACAAGAAGTCAGAAGGGGAAACAGAAGGAAGAAGCAACATAAAAGTTAGAAGAGGTGTGGCTTTTAATCAAGAATAGGTCAGTGTTTTGTTAACTGCCAACATAGATCTAAAAAGAAAAAAAGAGTTAATGTCATAATTAAGATATAAAGGATAACAGGGGGTTCAAGTAAAAGCTAAAAGCAGGGTTATTTATTAATCTGATGGTATCAATATTATGTTCTTTTAATGAGTAAGCATCAATAGCTCTTAAAATATGTGAATTTTTAAAAACTTCAAATTTATACTAATAAGATAGAGTATCTGGAATTTCCTTTAATTTTATACTGGGTTACTGTATGATTCTTGAGAAAAATACTTGAACTGTTTGCTTTAATTTTCATATGATAGTGGCCTTAGAGCATGTGAAATGGTTATAAAAGAGTCTCAAATGTCACTGTTAGACTATTTTATATTTTACAAAATTGAGATATCTCATTATTTTAGAGCCTCCATCTGGTAGGAAGCATTCCTTTATTCTATTATTTGGTTTAACAGAATAGCTCTTTGTGACAATTCCTTTCTAAATTGAGATTTTTGCTCATTATATTCAAATGATACAGATATCTTGGTAAGTTTTTCAATTAGGTCATTTTTAATACAGTATCCAGAGTTATGATCCTTTGAGTTCAAATCCCTTGAGATGAATTTATTAAGGAAACAGAACTTCCTTTCTGAAAAACATTGATTACATAACATGGCTGTATTATAAATGAGTCTAGTATCAGGTCTTCTATTAACTAAGAGACTAATGTATATGTTATGTAACCCTACCCTAGCAAGAAAACCACCTTAGAATGGCTTGCTCCTGCTCTTTCGAAAACTGTCAAGTGGGACCAGTGCCAGTTCAGAGAAGATTCAACTTAGGACTTTAAAAAACACAGTGAAGCACATAACATAATCATACTAGATTCCTTGAATTAAAAAATAAGAAGAAAACAATTGTTTCATGACATTTAGAATGGGGTCAGGAAGGGAATAGTTGAAGACTCTGTAATGATTCAAAAGTAGTTATCCTGGAGAAAAAAAATAGAAGGGTCTAAAAGCTTAGATGGCTTTGAGGGATGAGAAGAATAGGGAAATGACTCAGAAATCCATTCCACTTGAGTACCCTTTCTCTGTGTAAGTAGTAAGCTTTCCACAAAATAGGCTAAATTTGTGGCTGAGTATATTTAGAAGATACTTACAGGCTAGTGAAGTTTAATAGAATTGAAGGAACCGTAGATATTGGATTTGATTATATATGAAAATCAGTTAAATAAAACTTCAGCATTTTTGGTTAGAAATTGTATGGGACCTTGCTTGTTAGCTGAAATATGAAGGGCCTTATAACTGAGGACATTCACTAAATCTTTTTTTTTTTTAATGCTTCAGGATGAATTCCACTCACGGTTGCGTTTTAATCGGAGAGGACTGGTTGCCATGGCAAATGCTGGTCCTCATGATAATGGCAGTCAGTTTTTCTTTACACTGGGTCGAGCAGATGAACTTAACAATAAGCACACCATCTTTGGAAAGGTTCGTATCCAGTTATCTTAAGCTTCTATGATATATATGATCAACTTATCTAAGAGCTGCCTTCATAAAAATATTCCCTAGGATATTTATTTATTATTTCTAAAAATGATGGAATACTGTATATTCCTGTTATAATAAACTATGAGGAACCACCTGAATTTTTGTGTGTGTTTTTCAAACAAGTCATTGGTTTTAACTTTAAATTTTTCTGTTTTCTAAAATTGTATTAATGGTATTATTAACTATTACGTCACTCAGCTGATACTGTTTTAAAATTTTTAGAAAGACACCTAGGTAATAACATTTAGTAGTTTACAGTTTATTTTGTTAATGATGAATTCCCTTCAGTTTAAAGTGGAACTTGTGTTAACATTAAAACTTTTTTTTTTTTTTTTTTTTTTTTTGTACGCGGGCCTCCCACTGTTGTGGCCTCTCCCGTTGCGGAGCACAGGCTCCGGACGCGCAGTGGCTTCAGTAGTTGTGGCTCGCGGGTTCTAGAGCACAGGCTCAGTAGTTGGGGCACATAGGCTTAGTTGCTCCACGACCTGTGGGATCTTCCTGGACCCGGGATCGAACCCATGTCCCCTGCATTGGCAAGTGGATTCTTAACCACTGCTCCACCAGGGAAGTCCCAACATTAAAACTTTTTACCTGAAATATTACTTTGAACAATACCTATTTAATCCTGCTTACATTTAACATCATATCAGAGATTATCATTTCCATAGAATTTTCAATAGTTTTCTTTAAAAGGGATTCTGAAGATTTTTTTTTCTCATGCTTCTCCCTTTTCATAAATATTCCAGTATTTTCCCAGATAGTTTTATTAAGTCTTAGGCGTGTTAGACATCACTAGTGCATCAGCTCCCTCTGCTGGTTCAATAAGAATGGTTTCCCCCATCCTAGACAAAAGATGAAAAGGGAAAGAACACACTTAGCACAACTGGAAAACTGGTATTATTTTAGAACTTTTGAGAAATGTTGAATAAGAGGAGTCATGCCAAAAACATGCAATACAGTATTGTTGCTTAATACTTAACGTGGATTAAGAAATATGCATTGGCGCATTTGAGCCACTCCAACACAGGTTGTCTGATGTTCACAGATTTTCCTTCCTATTATTTACAAAAAATAAGTATATAATAAAATGAGATTTATGTTGCCATTCTGCACCACTGTTTACAATTGATGTTATATAACTTACACATTAGAGACAATGTATAGCATAGTGGTTACAAGTCAGAATGGCTGTCATTGTCGGCTGTATAACTTCTTTGAACCGCAATT
This sequence comes from Neophocaena asiaeorientalis asiaeorientalis, assembly GCF_003031525.2. Classification (NCBI taxonomy): domain Eukaryota; kingdom Metazoa; phylum Chordata; class Mammalia; order Artiodactyla; family Phocoenidae; genus Neophocaena; species Neophocaena asiaeorientalis. The sequence goes on along the minus strand of NW_020173964.1, from coordinate 3,587,012 downwards.
TTCTTATCTGGAAAAGCAAGATAATGATAGTACCTACTTTTAGGAGGTTTTGAGGATTAAACGAGATAATGTCTTTTTTAAAAATTCCATTTCTCTTTTATTTGATATAACTTCCAGGGCTTAGAAGTTATCTGGGTTATATTACTCTTTCGTAACCTTACTAAAAGTAAAACAAACCAAAAGTGGAATCATTGGATGTTCTGTATAGGATTCCCTGAAATATGTATTTAGGCCACTCTAGCAGACATGGGACGACCTCTAAAAACAATTAACTTTATCTCTTTGGAGAATGCCTTTAATAATGTCTGCAGAGCACTTACCACATTGTCATTGTTATTTGCTTGTTCTACCCTATTCTAAAGTGTAAATTTGTTTATAATGTTTGAACAAAAAGTAGTCATTCAGAAGGAGGTTATTTGGCATTATATTTTTAATAAAAACTGACATTAAATATATATTGGAAATTTCTCAGAAATCTTACTGAGGGATTAAACTTCATCAATGCCTTTTCCCCTTAGGATGATGTTGCTTTTTTATACTATTTAATGCATATACTCTTACATAACAATATGAAATTCCCTTTCAGTTATTTAAAAAATATTTTCAAAAGTCCTCCCTTATTTCAAAGAATGAATTTACTATTTTTCAATTAAATTTTCTTTTTTATTTGTTAGATTACAGGGGATACAGTATATAACATGCTGCGACTGACAGAAGTAGACATTGATGATGAAGAAAGACCACGTAATCCACACAAAATAAAATGTTGTGAGGTAGGAGCATGATTATTATGAGATACATTACTTAAATTATCACTTAAGAGAAATTGATTATTTGTATTGTTAAATTATCAGATGAAATTAACATCACTACTTAGACTTTATCTCTGTAATTTAGTCACAGTTTCTGATTAAGAATTTTTTTAATTGAAGATTTCAAATTCAAAGATAAAACTTCAGCTGGTGATCCAATGAGTGTAATACTGGACTCATAATGGAAAGCTGGATGAATTAGGTTTATTTAGCCCAGTGAAGTGATATCTTAGGTAATTTAAGAGTGATTCTTCATTGAGGAAACAAGGACCTTAGAGCATTTGATTTGGAGTCAAAATACCTGAGTTTGTCTCTCTTACTATGTGTTATGTTTTCTTGAATATTTTTCCCTTTTGTAAAATAGGGATAAAATACCTTTTACTTAATAGCATATTGGATTACTGGGAGAATCCAGTGAGGCCATGTAAGTGGAAGTATATATCATTATGCTTGTAGTGGTTATGTGAGGAAAAATTATAGACACTAATGGCAACATAATTAAATATTGGTTTTAAGTTTTTGTGAAATTTTATAAAATTGAATCATGTTTTCAAAACATTTCTTTCCATAGGTTTTGTTTAATCCTTTTGATGACATCATTCCAAGAGAAATAAAAAAGCCAAAAAAAGAGAAACCAGAGGAGGAAGTAAAGAAGTTGAAACCCAGAGGCACAAAGTAATAATCAGAGTAGAAAGATTTTCTCCTCAGCTTGAAAAGCAACACTGATTCATTTAGTTCACTTTATTTCCTTTAGTAACAATTGTTTAGTAGTGAGGGGGAGGTCAGTTTGGACCAAGAGGTACTATCTAAATTATGTTGTGTGTGTGTTTTTCTAAATGTACATTTCTTATATTCAAATACAATATATAACTTTAAAAACTTAAGGTAAATAAGTATTGTCTGAGATGTCCATATGAAATCTGTGTTAAAAAGTAGGTAAATATTTATGATCACTACAAGACTTATTTATGTAAATGAGTTATTGAGAAATTTTTTTTTGTTTTTTACTTGTTTTTCCATTAATATATGCTCAGGATAAAGAACTTGGAAAGTGAAGTATGAAGGATATAATGACCACCTAGTTACATTATTTAACTTTTCACTCTTATTTTTTGGTGCTATTAAAATAATCTTATTATAAATATATTTAAACATAGAACTGTTTCTGTATTATTTCCTAAGGATAGTTTTCTAAAAATAGAAATTTCTTCTTTTAATAAATTTCAGTAATTTGTGAACAATATTCTTTACATTATTTTGTCTATTTTATTAAAATAGATATCAGAGAGTTGGATTTCAACTTTTTTACTGAACTGTAGCATCATATTAGGGATTTTATTGTACTTATAAGTGTTAGAGTCAGACAGTTTTAAGTATAATACTGCCTACCCCAGTTATAAGAAGCAAAGTTTATTAATCTTTCTGAGCTTCAGTTTCCCCATCTTATAAAATGGAGATTTATAATACAACACCTGGTTATAATGAAGATTAAATGAGAAGGGGAATTTGAAAACACCCAATAGTGTAGGTATTTAATATATATTCATTTCTTTTCTTGATATCCTACAATGTAAGTAAGTTAAGTTGCTATTATTAAACTGTCACATATGAGCGAGACACTTTAATAAGCAGTTGATATCTTGTGGCAAAATAACTTCTTATACAGCTTTATATTTGATTTCCTTTTATTTTTAATTATTTATTTTAACTAATTTATTGGTGAAAGGTCACTGTCACTATATTCAGATATAATATTCCATAACTGTGATTTATCTTGATAACAAGCCCAAAAGTTGGATGTTTTTGTTTATAATTCATAGCAAATATAATAGGGATGATGTGGTAGTTATTGATTATATCTAAGTTTTGAAATGAAATTCCTCTTTTGTGGCCAAATCTTTTATTTTTCCAATATTTGAAAGGAGAGTTTTAATAACTTATTATTTATCTTCCTTGTGATATATTAATTTGAAGGCTCAAAAAAGACAAACTTGATTTTTCTTCCCATGTACCATTTGGTTAGCTAAATTTATTGCTTTTTTTGACAATTTTGTTTAACTTATTAATTTTAAAATATTAAGATTGTTTTGGCAGACACTAGATAAATTGCTTCCCATTTGTAGTACTCTAAGAGTTATATGTTTATTAGTTTTTTAGAAATCCCCATTTTGCTCACCAGTTTTGGTAAATATAAAAAGCTTTAATTATTTCTGTCATGCTTGACTTAGTGTATTTAATGGTTCTATTGCTTTGAAAGTAGGATATTTATAAGTTTTGTTTAACTTTTTCTTCCTAAATTTTCTTTCTTTAATTCTTTTTTCCTTTTTTTTTTTTTTTCTTTATTTCTGATCAGAAATTTTAGTTTACTTTCATTTGGAGAGGAAGCTGAGGAAGAAGAGGAGGAAGTAAATCGAGTTAGTCAGGTAAAACTCTTAATTTGCCCTTTGTTCTGAATTATAAAAGAGATTAGGGTCTATATCTCACTCATTTTTTAATCTCCTGTTATACATAGCACCGCATGTTTTACATGGTACACATTCAGTAAGTGTTCATTGAACCAATTCATAAAATGATTAGTGGTCCGTAATATTTGCAACTTCTGAGATGATTTGAGATAGTTTTTTTTTTTAATCTGGCATTTTTAAAAATCAGTTACAACTAGAGTTAAAGAATGATTTAATTTTGTGATTCAGATTTTAATTATGCTTGGTTTAATTGGATTGCCAGATGATTTTGTAATTATCATTACTGTAATAAACAGTGACAGACCAAAGCTCTTGTATTCATTTTAGTATTATTTATATGTATTTAATCATTTCATTAATTCTCATCACAGCTCTTTAAGATAGGAATTATCATTCCCATTTTACCTATGAATAAATTAAGGTATTAATAGGTTGTAATTTGCTCAAAGTCAAATAACTAATAAGTAGCTAGAGCTGGGAGTTGAACCTACATCTGTCTCACTATAAAATCCATGTCTCAAGATTATACATTGCCTCCTGTCCTTTATCCCACCAATGCTCGCCATAGGCCTTTAAGTATGGTTTTCCTCAATATCACTTTCATCACAGTACTCATTGCTGAAACACCTACAGTGCCCCACCATTTTTTAAAGCAGTGATTCTGACAAATATGCCCCAAGAAAATCATCTTCAAGGGTTTTTACTCCCCCAAATTTTCGTATGTTTCTTTTTTTTTTTTATATGTCTTTCTTTCTTAAAAATTAGTGAACACTGAGACCTAAAGGATAAGATTCAAAGTCTTTACTGTAGTATGTAATTAAAACTCTGTAGCCTAGTACTACCTTACTTGCTTGATGTAGTCACCTGTTTCTTACTGACACTTAAAATAGCATCGACTTAAAAGTACATTATTTTTACCCTTATCTTTACTTCTTTATCCACATGCTTCCCTCATCGTTGAGCCTGGTTTTGGTAGGCTAATATTGGGCATATAGTAAGCACTCTATTTATACCCCTTGCATTAAAACTGAATTAAAATGGACATGTATAAGAAATATTTAGTCTTTTTTTTTTTTTTTTTTTTCTTTTTTTAT
>NW_020173964.1:3514845-3582129 GCF_003031525.2 Neophocaena asiaeorientalis asiaeorientalis | reverse complement strand
TAAGAAATTTGTTTTTTTTTTTTTTTTTTTTTTTTGCTGTCTTCAGTATCCTTGATTGATCTATTTGATAGCATGGATTCAGTTACCACACGTATACTAACATTCTGAACTCTAGGAGACAAGGCCAAATATTTCTTCTGGGCTCTTGTCCCTCATTCTGAGTTGCCTTTAGGAAACATCTCTATTTTAGATATCAAAATTAAATCCATCTTTACATGAAAACCTCCTTTTCCTATTCCTTATCAACATCACCAATCACTCTGTCACCCTGGTATCTCAGAAGTCATAGTCAGTATACTAGTCTTATATTATTCATGATTCAAATTTGTCCCTAATCAAAATGAAAGATTCACTGTATGTCATGATCCTGCAGGTATATTTGTAAATGGAAAAAATCACGAATGTTAGATCTGGGAATTGCCAGGATTCCTTTTCACTGATGTTTTGTGAAGATGTCAAGTTTCCTTGCATATCCATGCCTTCCCCAGTGTCCCCCCCACCCCTTTTTTTCTTTTGCTTGGAGTGTGTGCTCTCCTTTATTTGGCTAATTTTTATTTTTCCTTTTAAAATTTACCTCCATTATTAACTCCTCACTACCTCTACCTCCCTCCCCAAGACAACTTTCACCCAGGCTGAGCCATCAAACACGTGTTATACTGCGTTGTAATGATTTTTCTTCTTATCTGTGCTAAGTATTTATTTTATGTAATCTCTATAACAACCATGTGATATGGATGTTACTGTTCCTGTTTTGTAAATGATGAAATCAATACTGAGATGTTAAGTTGCTTGCCTAAGACTGTGTAATTAGGAGGTCGTGGAATCAGAATTTTGACCTTAGGTTTCTATAGCTATTAAAGCGTCTAATGTGATTTTGAATGCTGCCAAAGCTGCCTCCTTCTAAGGGACTTCTCTGGCGGTCCAGTGGTTAAGATTCTGAGCTTCCACTGCAGGGGACCCAGGTTCCATTCCTGGTCTCAGAACTAAGATCCCATATGCTAAGCGGTGCGGCCGGAAAAAAAAGCTGCCTCCTTCTAAAAGGCTGGCAAGAAATTTCACCGGTAGCATAGCATTCTGGGGTGGGGGGCAGCTCAATGCAGTCAGCCCACTGCCCTTCCCTAACTTCCGTAGGGTCTTGGACAGTACTAAGTTTAGCAGCCTTGTAGAGCAAGTGTAGGCAAAAGGAATTTTTCTGTCAATCCTTTGTTGAATTAAATTTCTGGTCTAAGATAACTTTTGTGCACAATTACTTTGAGATTGACTCTACTAGGAAATTAGTTTGAATTTTTTCTATTGGTAGCAACAGCATGTCTTAAACGTTTGAAGCATATCTTCCTCCTGCTGCTTACTTTTGCACAAAGTAAAAAAAGAAAAAAAATAATGTTTAACTTCTACTGAATTATAGTGAACTGGATACTCCAAAAGCAATTTGTGTTTGCTACAAGGTTGAAATGTGAAAGATACCACTGTAGATAGTTCTAGCTTGCTTTTTATGTTTGCTCTTAAACCTGTAAAACACTTTAAACAGTAGAAAGACCAAGTAAATTCTTTCCTCTCTGCCAAGAAAATTGCAACCCACAGTCCATTATCAAATAAGTAGGATAACTCTAGTATGGTGTCATCACAATTCTCTTATCTGACTTTTAAATTGAGGGTGCTCTGTGATAAAATTATCAAATGTTTGTTTCAGACTCTCAAATCTGTATCTCTAGGCTGACTTACTTTTCTTTTCTCCAGCTGCCTACTAGACATCTCTATATTTAAATATCTCACTTGTTACCCAAGCCCTAGCCAAGGCTTAATTCATTATCTTTTCTTCCCAAACTTCCCCCTGTTCTGTGACTTCTCTTTCTAATTCCCTGGTATCAGTGCCCCCTAAAGAAGAATTTTGGATTTATTTGACGTTTTTCTTATTTTTTTTTCTTGCACAACCAGTTAGTTGAACTGTTCTACCAATTTTTCATCCATGGCGTATCTCAAATCTGTTTTTTCTTTTTAATTTATTTTACTATTACCCTTGTTCCAGGCTTTATTATCTCTAGCCTGGGCTGCAGCCCTAGTCTACAGACTGGTCTCCCATCTCCCTTCTCTTTTTACCCTTCCACTCATTACTATCAGAATAGTCTTCCTGAAGCCTGATTAAGATGTTATAGTTGCTTTCTGTTGACTATAGAAATAAGGCCAAATTCCTTGGCCTATTATTTCAAGCTTCTTCTTTCATGACTCCCCTTTGCCAACTCTGTCCTTCAGTCTAATGCTTCTTAAACTTCCTTAGTAATAAAAAAATCACTTGTAGTACTTTAAAAAAAAATTAAATTCCTAGACCCCATCTCACACCTACTGAATCAAAATCTCCGAGGGAGAAACCTGAGAATCTGTACTTTTAATGAATTCACTGGAAATCTTATCTGGGAAATGTAGGAAACACTGTGTTAACAGATCTGAAATATTTGCTGTTCTACATATATGCCTTGTATTTTCCTTTTTGTGTGTCTTCATTCATGTTCTTTCCCCTGCCTGAAGTGTTCTATCCCACTTCTGAATGTCGAAGTCATATTTATTTTCAACACCTAGAACACTATCTTTTCTAAATGTCTTTTCCAGTTTTTCTTAATCTTTTCTTTTTCTGATCTAATGTCTACCTTTCTTGTGATACTTATATTTTGCTTTTAAAAACATTCTTTTTGCTTTATTACACAAGAAATGTATGACTGTGTTCTTGTTGTATAGTATTCAAACATTATACCCTTTTCTTTCTGCCTTATTAATTTTGTAGGGTCCTAGGCTGTGAGCTCCTTCATGGTAAACTTTGTGTCATCTTTGAGTGGCAGTGTGTTGCAGTAGAAATAGCATGGATTTGGGATTATACAAACTCATATTGGCACTTCACTTTCTATAGATAGTCTGCGACCTTGAATAACTTAGTCTCTCTGAGTCTCCATTTTCCTTTGTAACATGGCAATAATATTTACATTTACATTTACAGTTGTGAAATAAGGATACAGATAGTCTTTATTTTGATGTTATGCAATCGAAAGATGGTTTCAAAAGTCAAATGTCTTAAACTGTATGTTATAAATTGTATTTTATTCTCAGAGAGCTAAAGAATATCAGTCACTAATATGATCGTGATTATCACACAGAAGCTGCTGCCCTCATACTCAAGTAGTCTAGAGGGCTAGTGAGAAACTTCACCAGTTCAGCTTCCTGAGAGAGGAAGCCCTAAGCACAGCAGTGCGGATGCAGTGCCCTTCCTGAGCGCTCCCACAGGGTTCTGAATAGTAGCTTGAACGGCCTTGGAGAGCATGGGTGTATATCTGTACATCGTGACCCACCAACAATCCACTCTCCATATGTGAGTGGGTCTTGAAGCACCATGCAGCATCTTTGGCCTACCGAATTTAGCTGTTTTGTGTGTTCATATAATGGAGTCATGGGTAAGTTTAGCTTGAGAAAAGAGAGCAACAATAAGCAAAAATTGTTGAAATTTACTGGCTTAAAGAAAAGGACATTTCTCTAGAGGGCATGAGATAAATTCTAGAGAGAACAGAAAAGGGAGTGTGTTTTGTTTATTTTGCTTTTGTACTGTTCTTCAGACTATGGGCATCCTTCAAATACATTTTACCTTTTGGGTGAAATGAAACTTTGACCAGAAAAGGGAAGGAAGGCTAGCCTGAGTATTGGAAAAGTGTGACTGAATAATATATATATTTTTAATTTAACCTTACTGTTTTTAAGTGTAAATAACTAGAGCCAAAGTCAAGTCAGTGTCTTTCACAATGACTGAGAACAATTTGCAGTTTCAGTGGTTGCATGAAATTAAATATTTCTAGAGGGCTTGAAAATAATTGTTTCATTATTCATTTGCTTATCAAGTTTCTTTTTCCAGTGACTCCACAGTGTTAATCTTTATTCCAGAACCTAACATCACAAGTTAATAATTGGTAAAGTCTGAATTGAGGCTTTACTTTATGTGGAAGGAGAAATAAGATAGAGTCCCCTCTGGTTTATGGATTACCAGCATGGGATTACAGACACTGCTTCACCCCACTCATTATTCATGACAAGGTGCCTCTCTCCCATGGCTTAGCTTTCTTTCGTTATTTATTTCAGTATCTTTCTACTACCTGATAAAATCTCTTTTAGAATAATAGAATTTTATAGCTCAAAGGGATCTAGTCCAACTTCCTTTCTTTATAGATGAGGAAACTGAGACCCTGGTTAAGTGACTGGCCAGACTGACTTCATTTCCTTTTTGATAGGATTGCGTGATAGGAGGATGCCATAATAACATATCTTGAGTTCAGGAAAGCACATTGTCAGAGTCTCTCATGATATTCTTGTGGACAACATGAGGAAATGTGATCTGGGAGATAGTACAGTCAGATGGATTTATAGCTAATTGAATACTTCTGCCCAAAGAGTGCTTTGTTGTCAACCTGTGCCTGATTATTTGAACGAATAAGTTAAAATGTAATAAGAGTACGTGTATATTCTGTACTTTAGTTTAATGAAATCAGCTGAATAGGTGTAAGACTTAATAGCCTGTAAGCCCTAGTTGAATTACTAAGAATGAAGTCTCTGGAATAAGGAATTTAACATTCTTTGCATTTGGGGGGGATCACATTTGCAGCATTTTGTTCAGTTCTGAACACATTTAAGAAGGATACTGACAAACTAGATGTGTCCAGAGGAACACAGGGTCATGAGGAGGATGGGGATGATGCCAAAAAACATCTTACTCGGGGAATGCTTAAGGACTAGATATACTTTGGTGAAGTAAAAACTAAGTGAAAATGTGATCCTAAGGCTTCAAATATTTGAAAGGTTTTTATCTGGAAGATCCTCCCCTTCATATTGCTTTCTTAAATAACAGTTTCATTCAAATGTCTCTGTTGGTTTCAAGTTCATCCCTGAATCTTTGTGTATGACTTAAATACAAATGTCAGAAAATATTTTTCAAGTATAAGCTACAATCAGACAAGTAGTTTTCTTGAGGCGGGTTAAATGGTAGGTGTAGTATAAAAGTGTCTCAATAGCTAAATTTGAAAATAGTGATTAATTTGTGCCACATTCACATTGATACACAATATTTCTTACTACAGTATATGTTAGCATTTTAACTTCAAATCCAAAGTTATAAAAAAGCTATTTTCTTACCCAGAAAAAGGTATATCAATAGAAAAATGCATCACTTTTGAGAATAAAGAAGGTCTTTATCTTATTCTCATTTATCCTGTGAAATTTAAGTTTCCCCAAAATTTGGGAGGTGGGTTGGGCATGACTTGGAGAGTGCTGCTAGGCCATTTGTACAGAGGTTGTCAGAAGTGTTAAATAGTCCCTTTTTTTAAAAAAATTTTTTAATTTTTTGGCTGCAGTGCATGGCTTCCGGGATCTCAGTTCCCTGACCAGGGATTGAACCCGCACCCTCAACAGTGAAAGCACAGAGTCCTAACCACTGGATGGCCAGGGAATTCCCCAGTCTATTTTATAAAATGTTTTTGCCCCATTAAATTGTATTAAACTTTGAGTTGCTTATCTTTCTAGTTGCTTATATTTAATTTTTTAAATGTTAATATATTTGTAATCGTTTCATATTTCTGCTGTAGCAAATTACCATAAATTTAGTGACTTGAAGCAAAACAAATTTAGTATCTTACAGTTCTGGAGGCCAGAAGTCCAAAACAGGTTTCACTGGGCTAGATATCGAGGTGTTGGCAGGGCTGCCTTCCTTCTGGCGGCTCTGAGGAGAATCCATTCTCTTATTTTTCCAGTTTCTAGAGACTGCCTATATTCCTTGGCTTATGACTCCATCTTCAAAGCCAGCAATAGCAGGTCAAGTCTTTCTTATCTTTCATCATTCTGCACCTGACTCTCCTGACTCTCTCTTTCTTATAAAGACTCTTGTGATTACCTTGGACCCACCCTGATAATCCAGGATAATCTCCTCATCTCAAAATTCTTAATTTATCTACAAGATCCCTTTGGCCAAGTCAAGGAACATACTCACAGATTTTGAGGATCAGGAAGTGGACATCTTTAGGGGCTGTTACTCTGCCTACCAATTTATTTGTATCTAAACTACACTGTATGGAATATTCCTGATAACAGCAATTGTTTGTAGTTCATGTTTAGTTCTAGAAGGTACAACTAGGATTAGTTGGATGGTTGAAAATTACACAGATTCTTTTTTTCTCCAATTAGAGAGAGAGTTGTCCAATAATAGAAGCCATTTTAAAAGGGGTGATTTTCGTGTGTGTGTGTGTGTGTGTGTGTGTGTGTGTGTGTGTGTGACTATTAAGCTCCTTTCAGGTGTGGAGACACTGGTTGATAGTCAGCAGTAATGTTAAGGAGATTCCTGCATTGTGTGGAGACTAGATTAAGTGGCCTGTAAGATCTTTTTTTTCCCCCCAAACTACTAAATTTTCTGGTTCTGTGCTAAAGGTCACAGAATGTAATAGGGTTCATGAGAGAAACAGTGTGTGTGTGTGCGTATATATATATATATATATATATATATATATATATATATACGCACACACACATATATATGTGTGTGTATATGTGTATATAAACACACACATATAGGAGAGGGGGAGAAGTAGAGATTAAGATTGATTGCTTGAGTTTTAGGAATTGGCTCGTATGTTTGTGGGGGCTGGCAAGTCTAAAATCTGTAGAGTAGTCCAGCAAGCTGGAGACTCAGGGTGGAGTGAATGTTACAGTCTTGAGTCCAAAATTTTCAGGCTGGAAAGTCAGGCATAATTTTTGTGTTACAGTGTTGAGGCCAAATTGCTTCTTGCTTGGGAAAGTCTTTGCTCTTAAGGCCTTCGACTGATTAGACGAGGCCAGCCTACATTTTGGTGGATAATCTGCTTTACTCAAAGTCTACTGATTTAAGTGCTAATCACATCTAAAAAAAACTGTTTCATAGCAACATCTAGGCTGGTGTTTGACCAAACAACTTGGGTACCATAGCATAAAATTAACCATCACACAGAGGTAGTTAGAGGTTGAGACTCAGACCTTCCCACTTCTTGACCAGTGTTGTTCCTCTGTACCACTATGCCTCTTGCTTTCTTTCTTTCCACTTGTACTGTTTAGTTTCCACTGTTTCACTGCCTCTATGTTCTTTGGTGTGAAGTGGCAGATAATATAATTTTCCCACATCCCCTTTGATGTTCATTTTCAGATTTGCTTACAGTTTTGAATTTACTGTGGCACTTCTTACATTGTGTTCACTAAATATATTTAGTATTTTGTTCATCCCTAAACTCTTTAATGAGCCAGCTGCTTTTATGTAATTTTTTCAAAAATTGTTTTAAAATATATTAGGTGTTCTTCCTCTAAAATTATTGTTACCTGATGGTATAAATAACAACCTTGAAATAGGTCATTCAGAAGGAGTAGGCATGAAAGAGAAATATCTGAATTCATTTTTATCCTCTTTGAGACTAACTATCCCCAATTTCTACAGCTCTTCCACAATTTGTTTTCTCTGCCTGCAGGATTCAAAGTCTACTGTAGTAGGAAGGGACATCTAAAAAATGGCTTTTGATCATATATTTCTATGTTAATTTAAAACATTAATTAAAATTTGAAATGGTAATGATTATTCAGATTAATTAGTTTCCTTCTATTGTAAAGCTGGCCTCTCACTGTGTGGCCTCTCTTTGCGGAGCACAGGCTCCTGACGCGCAGGCTCAGCAGCCATGGCTCACGGGCCCAGCTGCTCCGCGGCATATGGGATCTTCCCAGACCGGGGCACGAACCCGTGTCCCCTGCATCGGCAGGTGGACTCTCAACCACTGCGCCACCAGGGAAGCCCTGTAAAGTCTTATTTAAAGTTAATGTAAGACAAGTTTCTTTTTTTCCCTTTAAGCTGGTTTAAGTTTTGGGAGATAAACAAGAACCGATTTTTTTAATGTTAATTAAGCTAACAATTGTAAACAAACATTTACAAGTAAATGAAATAGTAGAGCTTGTTAATGGACCAAGAGCCTGGAGACCTGAATTCTAATCTTACTCCTGTTATTTATTAGTGCAACTCTCATTTTCTGATATGTTACTAAGAGTCTGGACAAGAGGGCCTGAGGCCAACTCTGGCTGTAATGTCTTTGAGACTCCCATTAGGGAGGCACATGGGGAGAATTAATAAGGGACTATTTCTTAGAATAGATGAAAATAAACATTGATGGCTGAAGACACAAGAGGAAGAAATTTTAGGAAGGAAAGCATGAAAAAAAGATATTCAAGTTTTATTCTAGTTGAGGTCATTTTATATTCACTTGTACACTTTTGTACATATCTCGTTTAGTTCTCTTGTATGAAGTAAGCAAGGCTGCTATTATTATTTCCATTTTGTAAGCAGAGTTCTGAGGTCGGATGAGGTCATTCTCTTTCCTCAAATGGTACACGTTTTGGACTAAAACCCATAGAATTACTGAATACTAGATTTTGAAACTCATTTGGTCCAGCTCTTATCTTCTTTTCCTGTGTTTTTTGTACTATACCATCTTCTGGGTTTTGAACAGTTTTCATTGTTAGACAGACATCAAGTAATTCTTTGATGTTTTGTCTTTTTATTACTCCTTGGTTTGTGTAAGGTTATGGAATTAGAAATATATTTTAATTGCATAATTCAGATTCTACGACTTTTTTAAATTACAGATAATAAGATCTTTAAATTGGGCTTCCCTGGTGGCGCAGTGGTTGAGAGTCTGCCTGCCGATGCAGGGGACATCCCCAAAAAAAAAAAAAAAAAAAAAAAATAGTATCTTTAGATTAACTGTTTGAGAAAAATTTTTGTTTTGCCTTGTGAAACTAGACTATAAGCATGTTTAAACTTATTAGGTCTTGAAAATGTGGAGTACTCCATGTTAATACAGAAATTTAAAAATCCATTATTTTCATCATGGAAATAAATTTCAGAAAGTATACATCTGCCTCAAAGTAAAGCCTGTCAAATTTAGAAGTCTGTGGGGCTAAAGGGAAAGAGGTATTTTTACCTCTCTGTATTTTTAGTTAACACATTTTGTGATGAATTTTTCAAAATAAAATGTTCCTTCAAAATAGAAAGAAATTTTCCTTCCTGTCAATTCTAACCTCATACTCTTCCCTCTTACATGATTAGTTGAGGGGTGGGGATGGTGAGCAGCTTTCCACCTCGAGATACAAGGTATAAATTTGAAGTTTTCATACCTTGTGGTGAAGTCTGTAGGATAGTCTGCAGCTCTGAAACCAGGCCAGCTGTTCTGGGTCCATAGGGGCCTCTAGGAAAAGAAAAATGGATTTATTATATCATTGTGAGACAGACCAGGATTTAAATCCTAGATCCTATACCACTAGCTTTGTGACCTTCAGTAAATCGCTAATCTCTCTAAGTCTTTACTTTCCCTCTGTAAAATGGGGCTAATCGCCCACCTTATTTACTTTCATTTGGGGACAGGAGGAATTGAAAGGTGGGAATATTGTACTGTAGCACAGTGCCTGACACAAAGTATATATTTAATAAATTAGAATAATAGTAGTAGTAGTTTTTTTAATAGTTCTACTTCTTATATCTTACTATGTCTTGTTTCCCTACTAAAATATAAATTTATTGAGAACATGAACTTTGAAATTAAAGTATTTAATAAATATTAGGTCATTGATGAATATTGTCATACATGAAAGGCTCTTTTACATATGTTAAATAGCACCTTGTAGGTGCTCTCATCTGGTTGCTTGGGTACATTTTTAAAGTGATTCTATGCAGTATAGACAGTATATTTGAAGAATAATAGTGTGTGTTTATTTCAAATTACTTTTGTGATCTATCTTCCAAGTTTTAATATATCGGTCAAAAATTAATTAGTGGTAAATCACAATGAGGGTTTAGTGTTTGGAAATAGTAATCAAAAACTTATTTTTAAGGGTATATCACTTTTTGAAAGAAAGATGTTTCTAAAATATTTTTAGTCAATGGGAGAATAAGATTGCTATTTATAAAGCTTTTGTTTATACTCAAATTTTCAGGAACATATATCTTTTGTTAACCACATTATATCAGTACTAGATTTTTACGTAAATGTGTTAACTTGTCCTTTTGGAAGACTATTTTTCTCCACTCATGATTATATCATACATTCCTTTCTAGAGCATGAAGGGAAAAAGCAAAAGTAGTCATGACTTGCTTAAGGATGATCCACATCTCAGCTCTGTTCCAGCTGTTGAAAGGTTAGCATGGTGCTAGTGTGATCCTAAGTTCTTATTGTCTGGCTCAGATTATTTTCTTGCTTCCTTTGGAAGTAAACAGTCAGTTCTCATAAGTCAAATTTTGTCAACCCAACCAAAAAACTAAAGCATTTTGATAATGGGGGTAGTGGAGCTACTAGCATAATGGAGAGAATCACTCTAGTCACATTCACTCTCCTTGCTATCTATCAACCTCTGCTGAACTAATTAAATTTAAAATTAGCTGTTAACCTTTTAAATCTTGGGATAGTTTGAATACTAGGAAACTGTCTGCTTTAACAATTTAATGTTTAATTGAAAATTTCTTTGCTAACTTTTTCTTTGCATAATTTTTGTCTCAGAATCATGAGTAAGCAAATCAGATTTGAAGGGTTTTGTGAAGAAGTCACCACATTTTGGGCCAATTCACTGAGTATTATTCCTTACATATTTCAGGAGTTATCAGAAAATTTTTGCTGCTTCTCTTTGATAAGGGAAGATGTCTTACTGTTAAATATAATTGCACATGATTCACTGGGCCAGTGTGTCAAAAGGGGACTAAAATTGTACTCACTATTGTAGCTCATTTTAAAAAGTTCTATATTAAAACAATCTTTTCTTAATATCCTTTTATTTGAAGGATTTGGCTTCTTCAGCCTGAATACATCAAGCCAATAGAAGAAATTGTTGTCTGCAGCCTTTTGTTCATGAAAATAACACTATTGGTTGTTTGCTTTTTAAAAAAAATTCAAGTGAATTTGTATTTGTGTTAATGGAGCATACCTTTTATTCTATGTATAGAAACAACTTCCCTTTAGAATGTTTCTATTTGCTCTACAATGCCATTCTGAAATTCCTGTGTTGAAGTGTTTTTGAACTATTAATCCCAGCAAAATATTCTAAATTTTTGGATAATTGAATAATTTTGTTAGTCTCATTTTGAAGCTAAAATTTGTTTTCCTTATTTTTTTGTAGTGAAAAAGGGGATGCAGCAGGAGATTCAGATGATGTAAGTATTAATTTTAGTATAAATATAGTTGAACAATTTATAGAAAATTCAAAATCTATACAAATTATTAAATTATTTTTCCTAAAAGGTAATATGTATTACCTTTTATAATTATATATGGAAAATTTTGAAAAAAAAAAGGAAAGATTTGAAAAATATTTATTTTGATATTGGAATTTGCCTTCATAGTATGTGTGTGTTTCCTTACAAAATCAGAATCTTACATATGAATTTCTAGCCTGTTTTTTCTCCCTGTCATGTAACATAACATGAATACTCAAAATTTAGATGTCATTGATTTTATTTTGTTATGATAAAAGTTTAAATGTTGATGCATGATATCCTACATGATGTATGGGAAATACTTGGATACCAGTCATTTATGGTAGTTTCCTTCTTCATACACACATTTTGGAAGATTCTCTCTCTCAAGACTGTAGTGACCTTTCTTCATTATTTGTACTGGCTATTAAAGCTGATAAAACAGAAGGCAGAGTTTCCTTTATGTATAAGAGGTCAAGTTTTTCAAGTCATTCGTTTACCACTTTATATAAAAACCCATTGATCTGTGTATTGTACAGAAGGAAGTACATAACTGTCCATGCAAGAACACAGCTTCTTCTATTACCATAGTCAAAAGAGAGGATTCTCTCTGACTATATATAATAAAGGATGGCTATCTAACCTGGTCAAGAAAACCTTCCGGGAAGAGATGATGCTGTGTTGTGTCTTATAGGAGAATTAGGAGTTAACTAGATCAAAAAAGAAACTGGTGAAGGGTGGGATTCCTCAGAGAACAGCATATGCTAATGCATGGTAACAAGGAGAGAGTATACCTTATTTAGGAAGTACAAGCTAAGATTAAAGTTTGAGAAGGAACTTGCCTTGTGAGGAGCAGTGAAGAGTGTTAAAGGTAGAGGGAACTACATGTGCAAAAGGCTCTGAAGTAGGAGAGCTTGATGTGTTCCAGGAGCTGAAAGCAAACTAGTGTGACCAGAGCATCATGACAGGAGGGAGAGTGGGTGAGGTTGGAGTGGGAGGAAGAAGCCAAATATTACAGAGCTTCCTGGGCTATGGGGAGAAGTTTGAATTTCATCCTCAAAGTAATGAGAAACAGCTGAAGGGTATTAGTTAAAAGGAAGAGTATATGGTCAACTTCGCATTTTAGGAAGATCACTGTTGGCAATATTAGAGAGGACAAATTAGAAGAAATAGGCTGGAGTCAAGGAGACCTATTGAGAAGCTATGGCAGGAGGAGAGCTTGATAGAAGACCACAGGTGTGAGATGGGAGAGAGACAGATTTGAAAGAGGTCTAAGAGGTGACTGATTCCATACTATGAGGTGAGGGAGAAGGAGGAGTCTAGGACAACCACAAGGTTTCTGATTTGGGCAACTTGTGAGATGGGTACAAAAGATAGGTGGGGAGGGCTTCCCTGGTGGTGCAATGGTTGAGAGTCCGCCTGCCGATGCAGGGGACATGGGTTTGTGCCCCGGTTCGGGAAGATCCCACATGCCGCGGATTGGCTGGGCCCGTGCACCATGGCCGCTGAGCCTGCGCGTCCGGAGCCTGTGCTCCACAACGGGAGAGGCCACAACAGTGAGAGGCCTGTGTACCGCAAGAAAAAAAAAAAAAAAAAAAAAGTATAGTGTTCAGATCAAGGAAGTATAGTACTTGGATCATGGGGGATTTTATAGTCCTTTTATCCTGAGACTAGCAGAGCATACCCAGAATGTATATTCAGTTCTAAGCATGGAACTTTTAAAGGATTTTGACACTCAAAAATGTACATAAAATGGGCAACAAAAAGATAAGGAAGGTGGGAACCATCTCATAAATAAACTATGGAGAGAACTGAGGAATTCAGCCTGGAAGACAAAATGCTAAAAGGGATTATACAATAGCTGTCTTCAAATACTTGAACTGCTGTGCTTTTTAAAAAGGCACGAGTTTTTTCTTTGTGGCTCCAGAAGACAAACTAGGAAAACAAGAGTGCTCAAAGGGAATGAAGGAGTGTTTACTATCTACTACACCCTTCTGTACCATTTGAAATACTTAACACAAATTTAAACAAATTATCACATTAATTACACTGATAACTCATAAGGAGGCAAAGGCTGAGATGATAATCCAATGACTTTATCACAAAAGAGCATTACTGGCAATCCCCAATGTACCCAGTCTGAAATTTCTTCCAAGGTTATTAGTTTTAAACTCTTCGTTTCCTTTATCTTGCTAGCTACTTCACGTTATTAACTGTTACCAAAATTAAAAATCAGGGCTTCCCTGGTGGCACAGTGGTTGAGAGTCCGCCTGCCAATGCAGGGGACAGGGGTTCGTGCCCCGGTCTGGGAAGATCCCACATGCCGCGGTGCGGCTGAGCCCGTGAGCCATGGCCACTGAGCCTGTGCATCCGGAGCCTGTGCTCCGCAACGGGAGAGGCCACAACAGTGAGAGGCCCGTGTACTGCAAAAAAAAAAAAAAAAAAGATAGGTGGGGAGAACAATGAAAAATAATGTGCTTAATAATGTGCATTTTGAAATTAAGATAACTTGGAGACATCTGTGTGACATTAATATGAATCTGGAAGATAGGCTCAAGGCCTAATGTAAAATTATGTTCTTACGGTCTTCAGGGAGTGAGGTCATCTAATGACACTGTATGGTTTTTAATCTGTTTTGTGTCCCAAGATCCTTTGCAATCACTAAGACTGCAGACCTTCTTCCCAGGAAATATATTACATCCACAAACAAAATTTTATGAATTTGCAGGGCATTTTTTTTTTTAATATCTCCTGAGGACCAAGTATGGAAGACCTAGGTCAGTGGTTATCAAGTTTTAAGGCTAAAGAATTTCTTAAACATCTCATTGAAAACACTCAAAATTTCCATCCCTAGAGATTTGGTTCAGTAATACTGAGATGAGGGCTAGGATTTTACATTTTTAGAGCCAATCCATTTTTTATAGCCTGAGGACTAGACTTTGAGAACCACTGCTCTAAGGTCCACAAGCCTCAAGTTAAGAATCCTGCCTCACCATGACTCACCTGGTTAGAGAATCACAAGAGAAAAAGATCCACTTGGGTAGTTTCTTCCTTCTCCTTCTCTACCCTCTTCCCTCCCTCTTTCCTCCTTTCTCCCTCCATTGCTCACTCTCTTGATGCTGGGAACTTTTCTGGAAGTTGAAGATTTAGCAATAAGCAAAACAATCCAGAATTTTAGTTCTAATGGGCTCCTTCCTCTGATTATGGGAGAGAAGACAATAATCACATAAATAATTAAAATGTATAGTATGAGTCATAAATGTTTTGAGGAAAAGTAAAATAGGGGAGGGGAATAGAGAGTACTGGAGGTGGGTGGGCGGCTCTGCCATTTTATTCAGGGGATCAAGAAAAGTGTCACCAAAAGGGTGGCATTTGAGCAGAGACCTGAAGGAGATGAAAGAGTCAGCAATGCAGATACATGGAATAGGAGAGTTTCAGGCTGGAGAGAAGAGCAACTCCAAAGTTGGCTAGTGTTGCTGGCCTGGAGTTGTAGGAGATTATGTCAGGGAGGTCCGGATTGTGTAGGGTTTGAGTGAGTTGGGAATCCACTGGAGGGTTTTGAGCCGAGGAGTGATTGCTATGACTTAGATTGTAGGAAGAAATATCAGTTTCTCTACCTCCACCTCTTTTACTTGCATTAATCCCTGGGTGAGGTCAGTATGCTGGCCAACTGCCTCCAAAAGCCACATTTCCTACTGGGAAGGAATAGGAATGTAGATAGACAATATCCTGGGTGATCCAGAGGGAGCATAGTCTGCTGTGCAAAGGAGCTGGGTGTGGATCGAGCAACAACCCTTACTGGGCTATACAGTACTTACATAGCCGGCCTAGAGCAGATCCCAGGGGGTATTCCCGCCTGTAGCAGATTCTTCAAGCCCTCACTAGTTCAAAACAAAACGAAACAAAAAATAAACCTGGCCTAGAATGCAACAAGGAGAGTTTGAGATGGACCTCTGGAAGTGAAAGAAGAAAATGGAATGCCCAGCAAATAATCCATTTCAATTTTTACAGGATGGAGAATATGGAAGTGCAGAGCATGATGAATATGTTGATGGTGATGAGAAGGATCTGATGAGAGAAAGAATTGCGAAAAAGTTAAAAAAGGGCACAAGTGCAAATGTTAAGACAGCTGGAGAGAGTGAAGTGGAGAAGAAATCAGTTAGCCGCAGGTGAGTCAAGCGTTGTGCTTCTAAGTATCAGAGTTTCGTTTTTGCTTTTGTTTTTGTTTTTTAATTAATTTTTGTTAGAGTATAGTTGCTTTACAATGTTGTGTTAGTTTCTGCTGTACACCAAAGTGAATCAGCCATACATATACCTCCTCTTTTGGATTTCCTTCCCATTTCGGTAAGTATCAGAGTTTTTGTCATTTTATACTTAATTTTAAATTAAGATTGAGCCCTTTATTCAACTTACTTTCTAAAATACTATTTTCATAATGTTTGATATATATACCAGTCATGCTAATTTAGCCCATTCAGAGGCCTAAAAGAAAATAGACCAATTTTATTTACAGCAGTGGTCATGTGAGTCAAATTCCAGTTCATTTCTCTCTGATCTCTTCTTTAAAAGCCTCTGAATTGTTTTTATATTTGGGACAAACAATGTATTAGCTAGATGTGGAAGGTTGTATTTGTTTAAAACCAACAAAAGCAGTAAAGCAATTGTATGGAACAAAAAGAGACGTCCTCAGATTTGAGTAAAATTTGTCTAAACTGGTTAAAAAATGTATGGGCCTGAAAACCCTCTTAAATGTCTTTTCAAGTCTGATTTATACTGTCTATCCCTCCTAATCTCAGTGATATCATAAAGGAAATTTCAGCAAATGTCTGAAATCATTAGTGCTTTCGGTCAGTTATACCAGCTTCACTACAGTTTGTCTCATGTTAATTTTATGTTAAAAAAAAAACAGAAAAACTTCTAAGAGTCTTATAAAATTGTAATGTGGTAAAAAAGGATAATTATATTTAAAGGAAAATCACTGCTCAGTCTAAGTTGCATTATAATGGGTATACCTGCTAGCCAGATAGGATGTCAGTGTGAAATCATTATCTATTAAAAAAATCAGTGCTCTTGGTATATACAAACTGTTCATCTGTATGTGCTTGAAGTACTCCATTATCCTTCAGTCATTTTCTGATTCAAGCAGTAGGATCAGGGACTAGACTAGCCTCCCAGCCTTTTAGGCAAGGAGCCATTCAAAGTATGATTTTACTGAAAATTTGTGGTATTGCTTTTATTTGTAAAGAAACATCTGGAATCTGTTAAAGCTGCTTATCACTTTGGATAGTAAACCTACAAGCAGGTTTCTTGAGTACTTAATATTTAAATTGGGGAATGATATTTAACAATATAATTTTTGACAAATTTACACAGAGTAGATTATTTCTCTAATAGTTCTATTGAAAAGTACTTAGGGGTTCAAGCGGAAAAAATCCAAAGCTCTTCTTACCTTCTCTCCTTTCTTTTCTCTCATTGTACTTGTTCTGATTTCTTGAGGATTTCTGTCCCTTGCCTCCCTCCTTTTCTAAATGCATCAGTCTCACCCTTTCTTATCCAGTCCACTTTCTGTAAGCCTATACCTTGACTATTGAATGCTAAAGAGCGGAATCACACAGCTGTAGACAAGGCCAGCCTCAGCTGTGCCTCCAGTGCTTTCCCTTCAACCTCAGGTTCACTCTGTCTCGTGAGGTCACCTGGCTTCCTGTTCTGTGAAACAAGAGTAACTTCTTCAACTCTTATTCGTTTCACTTTTCGCTGTACCTATTCAGACCAATTCTTATCTCCTTCTCTTCTGCTTTAAAGGGAGGAATCCCTCTGCCCATTCAAAATGATTCCATCCTCTTTGCTCTGTCTTTAGTTTTCTCTCTTCACTCATTCCTTTCCTTCAGCTTGTGGATAGACTTAATAAGCCTCTTCCAGAGTGAAAACAAAAACACCACTTCATTATTTCCTGTCCCCACCACCTTAGTTCCCATTTATTTTTAAATACACATCATTTAGCTTTTCCCTCATCACTCCCCTGAAACTACTCTCCCTAAGGCCATGTACTTGACAAATCTAATGGCTACTTTCCAGTTTTTGTTTTTCCTGGTGTCTCTGCTGTGGAATTTGGCATTTTTTGCCTTTTCCCTCTTGAAAACCATCTTCCTCAAGAACCTGCTACTTAAATTGTGACCTGTGGACGAATAGCATTAGTATCTCTTGGAATCTTTTTAGAAATGCCAAGTCTCAGGCCCCACCTCACACTTTCTGAATCAGAATCTGTGTTTTAATAGGATCCTCAGGTGATTTGTACATTAAAGTTTGAGAAGCACTTCTCTAGAATACTAATTTTTACCACCAGTGCCACTGGACTAGTTCAGGTTTATATCATCTTAGCTCCAAGGTCAGCAACTTCTGACTCCCCAGGGTATTCCCATAGTACCTTTTTCATACTTCTGTGATATTATGACATCCGGTTATACATTTTTTTTCTTCCTTGTGTACCCTTATACTGTAATTTTCTTAAAGGCAGAGATTGTGTCCATTTACCACCTGTGGTCAAACATCATAGGTACTCAGATGTTTATATAAATGAATGAACAAAAAAAAAGAGTGAATCCTTCTTTGACAAATCACTTTCTCCTCCAGGTCTTATAAGTAACTTCCTTGTATGTATCACATGAGATTTATTGCTTTGCCTACTATCCGTTGCCTATAATGAGCTCCTTTGGAGACTGTCTTATGTCCTCCGAGTCTTGTATAATAAGCACGGGGTAATTGGTCATTAAAGTTTGTGTAATGAGTGGGCGAATAAATGAATGAATACATTTGTGATTCATTAGAAGAATGGTTTTCACTCCTGACTCCACATTAGATTCACTGGAGAAATGTTGAAAAGAAAAAATGATGTCCAGCTCCCAATCCCAAAGATTCTGAATCATTTGGTCTGCAGTGAAGCCTGGGCACATGCATTTTTACTTTTTAACTTTCAATTGAAATATAGTATACGTACAGACTATATCTGTATGAACTATATTTCATAGTGCACATATAATAAATACACCAGTTGCTGAATTTTTACAAGCCAAATACACCCCTATACCCATCACCCAGATCAAGAAACAGAAAATTGCCATTACCTACAAGTCTCCCTCTTGCCCTATTCTGGTTATTTCTCCCCTCCTCCCCTGATAGTAACCACTTTTCTAACTTCCAAGAACATAACGTTAATTTAGGGCAATAAGACTTTGTAAAATCTCTCCGGATATTCTAATGTGCAGCTAAGGGTTAAGAACCCCAACCCCCACCAAACACTCGCTCTCTTGATTACTTCTGAGGCACAGAATAATGTAAAGCTAGATTTAAAAAATTGTAGGGTCACCTCAGGTCTTTTTTGTGGTCTAACAGAGATTAGACATTTATATCAGTTGAACTCAGTTTAATCTCTGAAAAAGGTGAAAGGATCAGTATAGTGAGAAGTCATTTTAGAAGAAACAAAATGATATTTGAGTTTTCCTAATGTTTTTCAAGATGTGTGCTGGTAAAGATTCAAATCAGTGTCTCTCAATGTTTTCCATATATTTGAGTCACCTTACAAGCCCCACCCCTGATCAAGTCAATCAGAATTTTTCGACCGTGAGAAGTTTTAAAAAGCACAGGTTATTCTAATGTGCACTCAAGGTTAACTGAAAGGCGGTAGTTACAGCCTGTCTTTGGAAAGTCCTGTTTTAAAATTTATTCTAAAGAATCTTTTCTTTGCCTGCAGGTGGAGCTCACCTGCTGCAAGTTAATCATATAAACCAAATTGAGTCGTCTACCCTACTTGTTTTTAGCATCTGTTTACAGATTTATAATAAATGGCTAAACAGTAAAATCAGATGTAGGAAGCAGACTGGAGAGTCAAAAGTCAGTGGTTTGTTGTGCTGATTACAGTTATTATGGAAATTCTGTCTTTTATTGTGTAATTTCTGTCATCTCTAATTTTACTGTGATTACTCTTCTAAAGTATTTTCATCAAAATGAAATATAAATCAAAGAAATCTTGACATATACCCTGAAATCGCCATTACTGGTTTTGGTAGTAGTCCTTCAAGGTTAACTAGAGTACGTTAGTTTTGGTGTTTGAACAGGTTCTGGTTTGATCACCTGTCATATTTAGTTGACTGTTGCATTATTCCTATATCATAAAACAATTCTCTTATTTGGTAAAGTCAAGTAGAATTTGTGTTTTACTCATGAGTTGTGTTACGTTGACTGAATGTGAAATATCTTATATGATAGTATCAGAAATTTAAATATAAATATTGAAGTTGAGTTTGAAATCTAATGAGTTGGATTGAACTTTAAATTACGAAGCAAGGGATAATACAATCAGAAATACCTCCTTTGGTCTGGGTGAACATCCAAATGAGCTGCTGCTAATTTTAATCTTTCAAGTCTCCTTTTGTTGAATTTGAAATATGGGACCACGTTTTCTTATGGAACTTTGAATACTTTTTTCCCCCCAATATTTCTAGCCTTCTCAAAAATATTAATTAAGCTTTCTCTCAGCCTTAGGGAATTTTTTGAGTCTTAATATACTTTGTATTCTGGTTTCCCTTACTTTATGATCAGACTTTAGGAAGTACATAGCTGTCTTTAGTACATAAACTTGGTTTGCTTTAGCAAATTCAAAAAGATAGTGTCATAATTTAAGTTTCAAAAGTTTAAAAGATAATACACATATAAAAATGATAGGACAAAATTTAAAAGATAGTACAATAACAAAGGTTGAAGTCCACAGGCATTCCAAAACCCTATTTAAATCATTAGAATCACCATCTCTAAGAAGTCCCCCTCTTTCCTCAGAACTTTTACAAGCAAGGAATGAAATTAACCAGTTAGAGCATTTTTGCTTCCTTTCACCTTCTGTTGCCCCAAGGTATTGAACTGAAGCAGACAGTAAAAAGAGAGAAAGAGAAAGAAATGCGAGATCTATACATTGCGGAAGTGGTCTCTGAAAATTCGCAGGTATTATTTCTTTCATATAGAGTAGTAGTGGCCTAAATACTGTATTTTCAGGAAATATTTGGGTTTAACAGCAGATATTAAGCTTTGGAGCAGTCTGGTAGCAGTTAGTTTGCATACTAACTCTTACTAGAACTTGACTTTTCTTTTTTATATGTTCTTTCTTAACCTATCATTCTATTCTCGAATATGTGTTACTCTTACTGTCAGTTACTGTGCAAGAACTGCTATATGCCAGACAGTGCCAGACTCCAGGAACATGAAAAAAAGGAGAAATGATTTCTGCCCACAGATGTTCACAATATAGCATAAGAATTATAATTACAATTCAGTATGGCATGTGCTCTAATAGAAGTGCATGCAAAATATTATAGATGATAAGTAGGCAATGTATCTTTCCGGACAAGATTAAAATACCAGGTTTAAAAAGGGATGAATATAAAATTGCCATTTTTGGGCTTCCCTGGTGGCGCAGTGGTTGAGAGTCCGCCTGCCGATGGAGGGGACACAGGTTCGTGCCCCGGTCCGGGAAGATCCCACGTGCTGCGGAGCGGCTAGGCCAGTGAGCCATGGCTGCTGAGCCTGCGTGTCCAGAGCCTGTGCTCTGCAATGGGAGAGGCCACAACAGTGAGAGGCCCGCATACCGCAATAAAATAAATAAATAAATAAAGTAAATAAAAAATAAAATTGCCATTTTTGTAGATCAAGAATAGTCAAATACAGCAATCTCATAAGTTTCATCCTAATGCTAGTACAATAAGCCATTTTTTGGAACCACTATTTAAAAGAAATAACATTTTAGCATTGTAAAGTCCTTTAAATTAATGTTGCATAATCTCTCAATGTAGACTAGATGGTTTATCCTGTTGTCTTTACCTATTATGTTTAAAATTTTGGAATAGTAACAATTATAGTATAAACCACACCATCATCTGGCATTTCTGGCGAACTTCCATTTTTCTTCTTTTTAGGTATTTATAGCAAGAATTTTTGGATGTTCTGGATAAAGCTGTTTCTTGGGCTGTTTGAAATAAAATACCACTTTAAAAATGTCCAGTTAGTTCATTGAGAACCTTAATCCATATCCAAGGAATCACTTTCAAAATAAAACAAACAAAAAAATCCTTGGACTTCAGTTATATACTTAGGAAATACAACAACCCTACTGTTTTCACAATTAGATTTTGTTTGGCAGGCAGGAAGCAGTGAAATACATACGTGGGAGAGGTTCTCCTGTCAAAAGGGAGAAGAGCTGTTTGCATCTCTTTAGAGTGTATTGATTTGTGTTACCCTAGAGAGTTACCTTCTACTGACCTTGCAGTATCAGTTGTTTATAGGCAACGGAATTATACATTTGAAATATAATATTGAGATTATGTGCAGAAAAACATTCTTTAAGTTATTCAGCATTTGAGGAAATGTTCTCTACCCTGGAACAAATGTAGTCACACTGAAGAGTTTTGAAACATTGATTGCTTTCCTACCTTCCTTATCTGTATATTGTGAATTCACCTGTAAATTAAATTGGCAAGTATACTTTGGGTAAAATACAGAAGAGAATAGCCACCCAAGATACCAGGTTCTTGTTTAGCACAAAGTTAAAAGCATATGAAGTTACACAAGGGCCTGAGGAAGATTTATAGTTATTAGTGATTGTACTCTGTCTGACTCTAGCCTTTCTTTCTGTTCCCTTCTCTAACTGTTCAGGGATTTTATTTCAGGGATCACTTAGCTTTTGCACATTAATTGAATTCCTCCTTTGTACCAGGCACCGTGCTAGGTCCCAGGAAGCTCAGATCAGAAAGGCTCAGCCTCTTCTCAAGTTGCTTAGTTTCTAGTAAAGGGGGACAGTTGTATAAGCAAATAAGGGCTGTGAAGTGTTCATAGGTGATCTAGCCAGAGAGTTGTTCTCTTATTCCACAAGTATTTATTGTTCTTCTACAGTGTGACCAGGCAATAAATTTTGCCAAGGCAGTTTATTACTCTAATTTAACCCCTAGAACAAAGCTACAAGTTACAGTTTATATTATGATTCTCATTTTACAAATGAAAACAAACTGGATTTGAAGAGGATAAGTGGCTTATGGCCCAAAAGTGGCAAAGCCTGTACCTGAACCTGCAATGGTCTGACACCTCTATGGAGCCTAGAGAGGGGTTGGCCAGGGCCAACTCATACATGTCCAGCTAAAGTGTAAGTCTCATGTGGAATGTCTCTGGCCAAGGTATAACATCATTTTAGGAATATGTATTACTCCATATAAATGTAGGGGGTGGATTAGAGGAAGGAGACTGAAGCAGAAAGACAAATTAGTGGATTATTAGATTAGTCCAAGGGAGAGGTAATAAGGATCTAACTAACTAAGGTAGTATCTGTGGGCATGGATTCGAGAGATATTAAGGAGGTAATAGATTGGATGTAGGAGACCTGAAGGAAAAAAATATATTCCAGATGACTCTGTTTTGTGGCTTAGATAACTGGCCAAGTGGTGGTTGTAACCATTGAGATAGGAACCCTGGAAGGGTCCTAGTGCTTACGTCATACATTTTTGTCCTGTTAGTCCTTTCTGTTTTACATCGACGTCCTGACACATAAACATACATCCTGAATTGTTTCTTACTTAATGTTCCCTTTATAAGTCAGCTTAGGTTAGGTTATGGTAACAAACAATCCCCATGTCTCAGTGGTTTAAAACTAGTGTTTGTTTTCTTGCTCTGGCTACATCCTGGTGGGATCTGTGCAACTCCTCCATATCATCTTCATTTCAAGGGCTGAGGATGAAGGGACAGCCTCTTTCTGAGAGGAATGGCAGAGGGAAAAGAGTGATGATGAATCATATGCTAGTTCTTAAAGCTTCTACTCAGAAGTGGCATAATCACTTCACCATTTCACTGGCCAGAGCAAATGATATGGCCAAGCCTGATGTCCATATGGTGAAGTATAAACCTTCCACTGAGAGCTTAGAAATAGTAATGCAATCTACTACAGTCTCTGTGCTTTAGCCAGGAATTGCTCTAAGTACCTGTGACTGTGTAATAAATTTATTCATCATCTTCCTGGCAGACAAGACAAAAGAGACGTAATAAGGATTACATAATTGCCATTATCTGAATTTTAAGAAGAAAGGTATCAATTCCTAATTATATCAGTCTTTTAAAAAGTATAAAATTCTAAAGGAAATTCTATCCTATCAGTCTTTACACAAGGGGTGGAGAAGAACATAATGATTGTCTTCTGCAAGTTTCATAGAAGATGCAGAAACATAACATTATGCACATAACATTAAATCATAATAACATTAAATCATAAATTAAGTCAAATTATCTCAAGTAAAGTGATTTCTATGTAAGGGAATAGAGGAGTTGTGCAGAATCCAGATAAAAGAATTGCACACAGTCCTCACAGGAAAGGAAGTTGTCAGAAACTTATATTTTCTCTCTCCTTCTGCAGCCTCAACTCTCTGCTTGCCTTTGTTCATTTGTTGCCGTATCTTCTATAATCTTGTGTTTTCTCTGTAAGGCTCTAGTCTGTTCCCTCTTGCACTTCAGCTCTTCAGAAGTAAATTGACATGCTTTCTGTGTCCCAAATTCTTGGGAGAGAGAATCTTATTGGCTTGGCTTGGGATAGGTGTCCATTCATTCTTGTTATTGGAGAGGATAATGGTAGCAGAGGGGGAGTTAAAAGCCATGAGATATGTGGGTGTGACAGAAATAAATAGGCCCTCTATCATCTATCCTTCCCTTCTTATTTAGTAAGGAGAACCCAAATTTTTAGCTGGATTCATGGCTGCCTAGCTAAAAGACATTCACCAGTCTCCTTTGTAGCTAAGGATGGCCTTGTGACCACGTTTTGGCTAGTGAGGTAAAACAGAAGTGTGTCAGACTTTCACGCAGTCTTTTTATAAAGGAAAGAAGGAAGAGGCTAGCCCTCCTTCATCCCTTCCTCTTGCTATCAGCCTGGCACACAGGTTGGAGCTATGGATGGCAGAATGGAGCGGTTGAAGGAGCCTGGGTCCTTGAAGACTTCATGGAATTACAATTCCCGCTTGGATTGCCTATCTAGGACTTTTTCTATGTGAAATAAAATAATCTTAACATTGTTGAAGCCACATTATTTGGGGTTTCTGTTAAGTGTGGTAGATCCTAAACCTAACTGATAGTATAAGGTTGTTTCTTCCAGGGCTGTGAGTAGGGTAGGTTCTCTAAGGTGGGAATGTGAGCAGGGAGGAAATGAATAGCTACTTCATTATTTCAAATAGCTTTCTTAGCTGGTTTTCTCATTGTTCCTGGAAGAGAATCATCTGAATTAATAGCACCCAACATGTCCACCCCTCTTCTCACTTTTGGCTGATCATGTTGCTCCTTAATTCATTACGGAAACAGAAGTAGCAGGAGAACTTCCTCATTTTCCCACCACCAAATCTACTCATCTGCATCTGAATCCATATTCTTTTAGCAAAGGCAACCCCTCCACTCTCTGCTCTGGTCCTCACTTTCTTACACATTTTGGCCAAGCTGTTATCCACCTTACTCCTGTTGCTCACTTCACACCAGGCATATTGTTCTTCTTTCTGTTCCACAGACACATGAAGGTCATTCATCTTTCAGGCCTCTGCACTTGGGGTTACCTCAGCTTGAAACGTTCTTCTCTGAGATATTCTTAGTAACCATTCCTTCTCTTCATTCAATTCCTTATTCAGGTATCATCAGAGAGGCTACCACACTACTTAAAATAACTGCCTCCATCCCTACCAAGGGTACATATCCAA
Source organism: Neophocaena asiaeorientalis asiaeorientalis (assembly GCF_003031525.2). NCBI lineage: Eukaryota > Metazoa > Chordata > Mammalia > Artiodactyla > Phocoenidae > Neophocaena > Neophocaena asiaeorientalis. The sequence goes on along the minus strand of NW_020173964.1, from coordinate 3,557,109 downwards.
ATGACCTGGGGACAAATTTTAAAAATTTGTTTGACTTTTACAAAATGCGTATGCTAGGACTACTCCCCTCGGGGGGGGGGGGCGGGAGGAATCTCATTCAGTAGGTCTAACGTGATTTGCTCATTTTTTGAAGCCAGTTAATTAGTGATGAAAATACATGTTACTTAACCTTTTCCTACTGTTGGGAACATAAGTGAATAAAGGTAAATAAGTTTAAAAGCAAGTTTGGAACTAGATTATCTGTCCTTTTCAGGATCAGATGTTTGTAGAAGACAACGGTCACTCTACTCTAGGGAGGCAAAGTTAGAGGGTCTCTTTTCCTAGCCCAAATCACTTTTTCTACAAGTTCTACAACTTTTTAAGAATGACTGATATATTGTTTCATCAACATTAATCTTCTAAACAAGTGGATTTTGTTCTATTTTTTTTAGGCTTATTGCATCTTTGCCTTTATTTAAGCTTGTCTTTTTAAAAGTAGACACAATATAAATTATTCGGTAATGACCTACTTTGAAGAAGAATCTCATAGAATTCACTACATTTCTTTCCTACCTTTTTGCCAATTTTGATATGTTAGTAATATTTGATGTCTCCTTCCTCCTTAGTTTTTATTATTTAGATATTGCTATACCATGTGTATCAGTTCATTCAATATAAGTGTACATTTATATTGATTTCAATGTGCATACTATTTAAGTGCACATATGTGAGTGTTAAACCTTAAATAGGTTTTCCATTATTACTTTGAAGTATAGCTTCAGTGGCTTACTAGATTTTTAATGTAATTTTATATTTGATTTATTTTTCAGTAAGCCAATAAAAACAATAAGCCTATTTCTTCCAGGGCTGTGAGTAGGGTAAGTTCTTTCAGGTGGGAATGTGGGCAGAGAGGAAATGAATATAAGCCTTACTTATATTTATTACCTTCTACTCAATTTTTTTTGTCAAAGGTCCTTAATACATTTTTCTAGTATTGCTAATTGCAAATTTTGTGATGTCAGCGTAGTTTGCTTTCCATTTTAAAGTTTACATTGTTGATTTAGCTGCTTCTTTAAGAATTATCTTGTTTAAACAGCCTCAAATTTATTACATGATAATGGATAGGATTCTGTTCCTACTGAAAAGTACTTTTCTTATAGTCAAAGGCAGTTATTAATTGGAATGTGAGCTTAAGTACTGAATTATTTCTTTTTGTGTTTTAAATTTGTTCTAGAAATTCATTAGATCAAAGGTATATATGTACTCAGCAGATAGGAAGCTAGATTTGTTCTTTGCTGTATATTTGATTTCCTTGATTCTAAGAAAATGTCTTCTTAACTTCAAAAGTTATATAATGACTTCTTGCCAATTTCTTTTTCTTTTTAGATAAGCATTTACTCTTTTAATTTTATTAATCATTACAAATTAATAGAAAATTTCTGGATATGCTTATTTGTTTGCAATATTGACAGTAACTTCAAATGTCTTAAAGACGGGCTTTATGTAAGGGAGTTAAAATGAAAAACCCTTGGCTTGACTTCAGAGAGTTTAGAAAGATATCATGTAGGCCTCAGACAAAGACTTGAGTGTTACAGTCATCGTATTTTATGTCCTTGCTGCTCTTTGGTAAGATTCAGTTTTAGGTGCAGTTTGTATGCACTTGCCTAGGCAGGTAGAAAAAAATATATATAGCTGACCTGTGATAAAAGGTGAGAATGTCTAATCCTGATGCTGCTGGAGAGTAGCCCAGAAATTGAAGGCCAGGATAACATTGCAAAGTTATCACCAGTCTTAATTATTTGACTTTATGCTCATCATTATACTCTTAGGTAGGATTTATCCGTATCCTAGTGAAGTTTAAAAAATTATGATTTGTACCTTTTCTTGTTTTAGCCTATGCTGTGTGGTATGCAATGAACTTTGGAACAAAATGTGTTTACATTTTAGTAGATAGTTAACAGTCTTTGCTACTAGTTTTGTAGTAAATTAATTAGTGATAAAAATACGTTACTTAATGTTTTCCTATATGTTGAAAGTATAGATGAATAAAGGTAAAAAGGTTAAAAAGCAAGTTTGAATCTAGATGATCTGTCTTTTTCAATGTTACGCTCAGATGTTTGCAGAAGACAGTGGTTACTCTACTCTAGGGACAAAAAGTGAGAAGGTCCCTTCTCCTAGCCAAGCTAGCCTTGTTTCTAAGCTGTGCCACTGAATAGCAACAGTTTTCGCTAGGAAGAAAGGAACGTAACACCTGTTATAGTACTTGCACACAGCCTTCAACAAAAATTAAACACCTAGGGCCCTGGTCTCCGGAGGTGGGCTACAACCTAAGGATGGTTCAATTGCAGCATCACTGTTTAGGGTCTTTGGTGCTAGGGCCATAAAATGGAGAAATGTTTGAATTACCTTAATTCATGGAGTTTAAGGTAATAGCCTTTTACATGTATAAAAGCTCCTACTAACTCAAGGTACTTTTCATAAAACACTGATAAATCACTGTTTATTCCACCAAAAAAGCATATAAGGTGTATTTGCATATGAGAAAATTAATTTCAGTTCTTTTAAAAAGTTTTTAAAGTAACATTTTAAGAATGTTTGTAAGTTCATACTGTATGTATTTTTGAATTGTTCTTTTTTAAAACACTATAACTGTTGAAGTTTAGTATAGATGAACACCTGGCACCTAAACCAGGTTAAAACAAAATGCAAACAATTAAAAAGCAAAAAAGCTATAAATCTGATATGGAAATAGATTATGCCAAAGGGATTTACCTCATCTGGGCTCTTTAAGGTTGAAAAACTCCCAGTTTCTAGGCAGAGCAATTGCCCAGCCTTAGTATATTATTGCATGCTACAGCATTCTTTTTCTGCTTCACATTAGTCAAGTTCTGCTTAAGGTAACTTTTTTTCATTGTTGTTAGAGTTCCATTTTCGATTGTTTTGACAGAAGGAAATTCATATATAGAGCTATGATACCTTGAACTAGAAGGGGTACTTAAGTATATGCTGTTTGCCAAATCTAGAGCATTACATACCTATTAAATCTTAAAGAGAAAAAAATAATAGATGGCTAGAGAGAGAGATTGATGGAACAGAATACAGAGCCCTGAAATAGACTCACACAAATATGGTCAACTGATTTTTGACAAAAGTGCAAAGACAATTTGATTGAGAAATGCTAGTCTTTTCAACAAATGGTACTAGAATAGAGTTCTATGTGCCCCAGAAATGAACCTTGACACATACCTCACATTTAAATAAAAATTAACTCAAAATGAGTCAAAGATCTAAATGCAAAACTTCTAAGCTTCTAAAAGAAACCATAGGAGAAAAATCCATTTGAACTTGGGTTTGATAATGAGTTTTTAGACACAAAAAACATGAAGTACACTGACAGATTTAAAAACTTTGGCTCTGGGCTTCCCTGGTTGCGCAGTGGTTGAGAGTCCGCCTGCCGATGCAGGGGACACGGGTTCGTGCCCCGGTCCAGGAAGATCCCACATGCCGCGGAGTGGCTGGGCCTGTGAGCCATGGCCGCTGAGCCTGCGCGTCCGGAGCCTGTGCTCCGCAACGGGAGAGGCCACAACAGTGAGAGGCCCGTGTACTGCAAAAACAAACAAACAAACAAAAACTTTGGCTCTGCAGAAAATACTTTTAAGGGGATGAAAAGACAAGCCACAGACTGAGAAGCGATATTCGCAAATCACATATCTGAAAAAAGACTTGTATCCAGAATATATAAAGAACTCTTAAAACTTAACAATAAGAAAACAAACAAAGCAATTTAAGAAACGGACAGAAGATCTGAACAGATTTCACCAAAGATGTATGAGGCAACAATATATGAAAATATGCTATATGTATATCCTTGGTGAGATAGACAACTATTATAAGCATAAAACTATTTTTAAAAGTCCACCTGCCGATGCAGGGGACACGGGTTCGTGCCCTGGTCCAGGAAGATCCCACATGCTGAGGAGCGGCTGGTCCCGTGAGCCATGGCTGCTGAGCCTGAGCGTCCGGAGCCTGTGCTCTGCAACGGGAAAGGCCACAACAGTGAGAGGCCCGCGTACCAAAAAAAAAAAAAAAAAAAAAATTCTCTGTATTGTTACTTCACATTTTAGTATATAGTGAATAAGGAGCTAGAAGAAAACAAAGATTACAGCTTATTTGTTTTTAAATCTGGAACTTTAATTAATTACTTCTACTGACAGGGAACCTAGAGCTTAGATTCTAATGCTGGCTCTTATTTTTGTATTTTACACAAAATGTTGAAGTTGTCCACCTAACCACTAGAGCAGAGTGGTATTGCGAAGAGAGCAGGGGAAGAATGGTGAAGCTAGAGAGCTTTCCAATCTTCCCTTAATTGTATTTGCAAAATTTAACTTACTCAGAACTACTCTCCAAGTAATGGACAATCTAGGATTTAAACACAGGTATGTTTGACTCAACTGCTATATTATACCTCCCCTGAGATGAGGCACAAAGAATGAGCTATTAGTAGAATGGTGGACCAAGGATGCAGATGTTCATGCAAGGGGACAGGTGAGAGTTTGATATCCTGATAACTGTGGGAACTTGAGTAAACATGGATGCACATCTGCATGAATTAATGGTACAAAGTATTGGAGAAGTAGACTAGGGCCAGATCAGGATGGGCTTGGTATGGCATATTTAGAAACCGGACTCTCCTTTAGACGGTGGAGAACAATATAAAGTAAAATTGGAAAGGGATGCAATCAGGTTTTTGTCTTAGAAGGATCACTGTGTTAGTAATGTGGAAAATAAACTGGAGAGAGCCAAAAGTAGAGGTTGAGGAAACTGACCAGGAGACTGCTTTACTAGTCCAAGTCCAGATAAGATACGAAAGCCTGAACTAAGACAGGGTTCTGTTTGCTAGGTAATTTGCATTCAGTAAACATTTTTTCAAACATCTACAGTATGCATGTGGCAGATATAAAGATAAAGAATGATACTCCCTTGCCACAAAAAAGCTTTCAGCTGAGGCAGATATATAGCCATGAACTACAGAACAGGATGAACTCAATATGAAACAGAGGTTCAGAGAAAGTACAGTAGCTTCATGGAGGAGGGAGAGATTAATTTTGACTTTAGGGATCAGGAAGTCTGCATGTATGCAAAGTAGATAGCATTAATACCAGTCCCTGAAGAAGGGCTAGAGTTTGAATAAGAGGAAATGGGTGGGAACGGGTATTTCCAGTAGAGGAAACTGAGAAAAGTACAGAGTGTATTTGAGGAACAATCTGTTGTGACTAGAGGAGAGGATATAGTTGGAAATAAAGCTGGAAAGATAGTTTGGGACCAGATCCTGAGGTACCTTCCAGGATAGTAAAGTGGAAATATAACTGATTTTGCTCGATTTTTGTGTTAATTCAAGTGTACAAATAAACATAGATCAACCTCTTTTCTTCAGCTAGAGTAAATCAGTTTGAAAGATTCAAGGTTGGGTGAATGTTGGATTTCTACATTTTTGGAAAGGAGCAGTACAGGTGGGAGAGTTTGGTGAGATTACTCTAGCAGGTAGTTATGTTTATTTTACTTTTTATCATTTGAAAATGAATGCCTATAGTAAATGAGGTGGTAGTTTAAGGAGAGAAGTGAATCTACCTAATGGCAAGATAAAAACAAATTTATCTGTGGTACTATGCTAAAAATTTTATTTGTATAATGCAAGTTACTCAAATTTAATGACAACTGTGATCTATAAAGACTGAGTATGATCCCAGCATTGTTTACTCTAAATAAGATATGAACAAGTCAACATTTCTGAATCTGTTTCCTCATCTGTAAAATGTGATTAATACCTGTCCTCCCTATCTCAGTAGGATTGTGGTCAGATCAAATGAGATAATGCATGTGAGACAACCTTTAAAACATGATGCAGTTGATGGCCCATGATTATAGAGTTTAAAGCCCCTTTGCTACCTCACAATCCAACCCTCTCTTTAACAACCGTAGGGCAGCTCACATTCTGGTACTCCTTCCAACCATGGCATATTTTAAAATAAAATGAAAAATTAATTTGTCAGGTAATTGACAATAATTATTAAGCATATATGGCAACCATAGTAGTATTTAAGGGGATGTATATATCTAAGGGGTATGACACCAACAAAGTAGAAGAGATGAACCCAATCCATGGGAACAAGGTAGAGAGACAAGCCAAGCCTACCTAGAAAGAAAATGAATCACTGCTGTTCTTCATAAACATCCTGGTTATCTGACCTCCCACATCCCTCTGTTAGCTACAGAGAATGTACTCTGTCTGCATCAGATGCGATTAATGCCTAAATCATGCTCTGTAAACCATGAGCACATGAAATTACTTAAGAAAGTAATACATTAAAAAGTACCAAATGGCGTAGACAGACTGAGTACTCTAAATATATAGGAAATCTGAAGTAAAATATTAAGTCAGATGAGGTTAATTAGTTTTCCTGAAGGTGTGTTTTAAGGCAGGTTTCTATTGCCAATAGCCAGAACCTAAACTGGAGTAAGTAGATTGTAGGAGTAACTTTGCTAGTAAAAGAAATCTTCTTCTAAGATAATGCATTTTACTGAAATTGTTAATTACTATTATTTGTTTCATTTTGAATGTTTATAAAAAATAGAAGTATTATTTTTGAGAACATCCTGTTTATAATAAAAACTTAATGATAGCTTCATAAAACAAAAATAACATGTGTCTACAAATGTGATTATGGGCATGTTCACTTAAGGAAACAAATTTAAAAGATAAAATTCTAACTTTAGCTAGTGTATGCAACTGTTTTATTTTAGGATGATAAATGTCCTTGCTGAAAATTCAACGATGACATTTATTGCTTAGGAAAACATGTTGCTTTATTTTTTCCTTCCATGTGATTTTTTAATACAGCACTTACAGAAACACTTCAAATCTTACTAAACAACACAAACATAAAATGTCACTTTTTAAAATGAAGTATTGATAATAAACTTTTTCTGTCTACTCCTAACTTTGAGGTTCTCCTTGAATATTTATAATATTAGTACTTTAGTATGCCAAGGGTTTTAAGATACAGCTTAAGAGTTTTAAGATGTTGCTTTTAAAGTTTGTTTTTATATACATTAGACTCATTTATGAAGGCAGTATTTTTATGGAGTGACATTACTTGGTTTTGTGCATTTGACAACATAGCAAATGATTGATAAGAAGGGCTGCTAAAGACAGTTGTGCCCATTGTAACCTGAAAAAGGGGGCTCAGCCATGGAGTGTGAGCATGGGCTGAAATCTAGCTAGAGCTCCACTCAAAGCCTTGTGTACTGGTGAGGGGCCACATCAGCCCCAAGAAATTGGGTGCCTTTTTCTAATCTTTCAGCTGAGAAAAGGTGTTTATTTCCTAGTGGGTTTCCCAGAGGGAATTCACATAGAGGTGCTTTATGTACTGACCTGTGGATAAATTTAAGAAGTGAAAGAAAATAAGCAGATAGGTATGGTGATATGTTTTCCCAGTGACATGTAAGGCAACTGGGAGACAGTATACTGCAGTGGGAAGAGCTCTGGGAAGGGGTCTTGGAAACCAGCATGCTAGTCCTTGCACAACTTTTTCCCAGCTCTTTCACCTTGGGTATTCTTTTCTTGAAAACGAAGGGATTGAATTGCCTTCTACCTTCAAGGGTACATCTAGCTTTCAACTGGATGTACCAGAACGTTGTATCTGGAGCATGGTAAGCAAGGAGAAGTTGGAGCTGAGAATTTTCCAAATTGGCACAACATATGTCATTAAAAGTCTTTGAGATATCTATTTACATAATCTATAATATATAATAGTCTTGAAATCAAGTAGTCCTCCAGTTTCCTTCTTTCTACTTACTTTCTATTTAATCTCCTCATTCTTCTCTTCTCCGTTTTCTTCTTCTTTTCTGTTCTTTGTTGTTGTTGTTTTGTTTTTTAGCTTCTTATTCTGGAAGCTTAGATAGTTGATTTTGGAATTTCTTTTCTAATATAAGCACTTAAAGCTCTAAATTTCCCTCTAAACACTGCTTTATCTTCATCTTACCAATTTTAACATGTTATGACAGCCAGTTTCATCAGCTATGAACTTGGCTAGGCTATAGACCCTAGATGTTTATTCAAACAGTAATATTGGTGTTGCTGTGAAGGTAATCTTTTGAATTTTATTTTATTTTTTATACAGCAGGTTCTTATTAGTTATCTATTTTATACATATTAGTGTATATATGTCAATCCCAATCTCCCAACTCATCACACCCCCACCACCCCCACCCCACCCCACTTTCCCCCCTTCGTGTCCATATGTTTGTTATCTACATCTGTGTCTCTATTTCTGCCTTGCAAACTGGTTCATCTATTCCATTTTTCTAGATAGATGCAATAATATACAGTATTTGTTTTTCTCTTTCTGACTTACTTCATTTGGTATGACAGTCTCTAGGTCCATCCACATCTCTACAAATGACCCAATTTCATTCCTTTTTATGGCTGAGTAATATTCCATGGTATATATGTACCATATATTCTTTATCCATTCATCTGTCAGTGGACATTTAGGTTTCTTCCATGACCTGTAAGTAGTGCCACAATGAACATTGGGGTACATGTGTCTTTTTGAATTATGGTTTTCTCTGGGTATATGCCCAGTAGTGGGATTGCTGGGTCATATGGTAGTTCTATTTTTAGTTTTTAAAGGAAACTCCATCTGTTCTCCATAGTGGCTGTATCAATTTACATTCCCACCAACAGTGCAAGAGGGTTCCCTTTTCTCCACACCCTCTCCAGCATTTGTTGTTTGTAGATTTTGTGATGATGCCCATTCTAACCAGTGTGAGGTGATACCTCATTATAGTTTTGGTTGGCATTTCTCTAATAATTTGTGATGTTGAGCAGCTTTTCATGTGCCTCTTGGCCTTCTGTATGTCTTCTTTGGAGAAATGTCTATTTAGGTCTTCTGCTCGTTTTTTTGATTGCGTTGTTTGTTTTTTTGATATTGAGCTACATGATCTGTTTTTATATTTTGGAGATTAATCCTTTCTCCATTGATTCATTTGCAAATATTTTCTCCCATTCTAAGGGTTGTCTTTTCATCTTGTTTATAGCTTCCTTGCTGTGCAACAGCTTTTAACTTTCATTAGGTCCCATTTGTTTATTTTTGTTTTTATTTCCATATCACTAGGAGGGGAGTCAAAAAAGATCTTGCTGTGATTTATGTCAAAGAATATTCTTCCTATGTTTTCCTCTAAGAGTCTTATAGTGTCCAGTCTTACATTTAGGTCTCTAATCCATTTTGAGTTTATTTTTGTGTATGGTGTTAGGGAGTGTTCTAATTTCATTCTTTTACATGTAGCTGTTCAGTTTTCCCAGAACCACTTATTGAAGAGGCTTTCTTTTCTCCATTGTATATCCTTGCCTCCTTTGTCATAGATTAGTTGACCATATGTGTGTGGGTTTATCTCTGGGCTTTCTATCCTGTTCCACTGATCTCTATTTCTGTTTTTGTGCCAATACCATATTGTCTTGATAACTGTACCTTTGTAGTATAGTCTGATTCCTCCAGTTGTTTTTTTTTTTCCTCAAGATTGCTTTGGCTATTTGGGATCTTTTGTGTCTCCATACAAATTTTAAGATTTTTTTGTTCTAGTTCTGTAAAAAACGCCATTGGTAATTTGATAGGAATTGCATTGAATCTGTAGATTGTTTTGGGTAGTATAGTCATTTTCACAATATTGATTCTTCCAGTCCAAGAACATGGTATATCTATCCATCTGTTTGTGTCACCTTTGATTTCTTTTATCAGTGTCTTACAGTTTTCTGAGTACAGGTCTTTTACCTCCTTAGGTAGGTTTATTCCTAGGTATTTTATTCTTTTTGTTGCAATGGTGAATGGGATTGTTTCCTTAATTTCTCTTTCTGATCTTTCATTGTTAGTGTATAGGAATGCAAGAGATTTCTGTGCATTAATTTTGTATCCTGCAACCTTACTAAATTCATTGATTAGCTCTAGTAGGTTGCTGGTGGCATCTTTAGGATTATCTATGTATGGTATCATGTCATCTGCAAACAGTAACAGTTTTACTTCTTCTTTTCCAATTTGTATTCCTTTTATTTCTTTTTCTTCTCTGATTGCCGTGGCAGGAGTTCCAAAACTATGTTGAATAATAGTGGTGAGAGTGGACATCCTTGTCTTGTTCCTGATTTTAGAGGAAATGCTTTCAGTTTTCCACCATTAAGAAGGATGTTTGCTGTGTGTTTGTCATATATGGCCTTTATTATGTTGAGGTAGGTTCCCTCTATGCCCACTTTCTGGAGAGTTTTTATCATAAATGGATATTGAATTTTGTGAAAAGCTTTTGCTGCATCTATTGAGATGATCATATAGTTTTTATTCTTCAATTTGTTAATATGGTGTTTCACATTGATTGATTTGCATATATTGAAGAATCCTTGAACCCCTGGGATAAATCCCACTTAATCATGGTGTATGATCCTTTTAATGTGTTGTTGGATGCTGTTTGCTGTTTTGTTGAGGATTTTTGCCTCTATATTCATCAGTGATATTGGTCTGTAATTTTCTCTCTTTATAGTAATTTTGTCTTGTTTTGGTGTCAGGGTGATAGTGGCCTCATAGAATGACTTGGGTAGTGCTCCTTCCTCTGCAATTTTTTGGAAGAGTTTGAAAAGGATGGGTGTTAGCTCTTCTCTAAACATTTGATAGAATTCACCTGTGAAGCCATCTGGTCCTGGACTTTTGTTTGTTGGAAAATTTTAATCACAGTTTCAATTTCATTACTTGTTATTGGTCTATTAATATTTTCTATTTCTTCCTGGTTCAGTCTTGGAAGGTTATACCTTTCTAAGAATTTGTCCATTTCTTCCAGGTTGTCCATTTTATTGGCATAGAGTTGCTTGTAGTAGTCTCTTAGGATGCTTTGTGTTTCTCCGGTGTCTGTTGTAACTTCTCGTTTTTCATTTCTAATTTTAATGATTTGAGTCCTCTCCCTCATTTTCTTGATGAGTCTGGCTAATGGGTTATCAATTTTGTTTATCTTCTCAATGAACCAGCCTTGAGTTTTATTGATCTTTGCTATTGTTTTTCTTTCATTTATTTCCATCTGATCTTTATGATTTCTTTCCTTCTACTAACTTTGGATTTTGTTTGTTCTTCTTTCTCTAGTTCCTTTAGGTGTAAGGTGTAGATTGTTTATTTGAGATTTTTCTGGTTTCTTGAGGCAGGATTGTATTGCTATAAACTTCCCTCTTAGAACTGGTTTTGTTGCATCCCATAGGTTTTGGATCATCCTGTTTTCATTGTCATTTGTCTCTAGGTATTTTTTGATTTCCTCTTTGATTTCTTCAGTGATCTCCTAGTTATTTAGTAACCTATTGTTTAGCCTCCATGTACTTGTGTTTTTTGTGTTTTTTTTCCCTGTTATTTCTTTCTAATCTCATAGTGTTGTGGTCAGAGAAGATGCTTGGTATGATTTCAATTTTCTTAAATTTACTGAGGCTTGATTTGTGACCCAAGATGTGATCTATCCTAGAGAATGTTCTGTGTGCACTTGAGAAGAAAGTGTACTCTGCTGTTTTTGAATGGAATGTCCTATAAGTATCAATTAAATCTATCTGGTCTATTGTGTCATGTAAAGCTTGTGTTTCCTTATTAATTTTCTGTCTGGATGATCTCTCCATTGGTGTAAGTGAGGTGTTAAAGTCCCGCACTATTATTGTGTTACTGTCGATTTCCTCTTTTATAGCTCTTAGCATTTGCCTTATGTATTGAGGTGCTCCTATGTTGGGTGCATATATATTTATAATTGTTATATCTTCTTCTTGGATTGATCTCTTGATCATTATGTAGTGTCCTTCCTTGTCTCTTGTAACATTCTTTATTTTAAAGTCTATTTTAACTGATATGACTCTTGCTACTCCAGCTTTCTTTTGATTTCCATTTTCATGGAATATCTTTTCCCATCCCCTTACTTTCAGTCTGTATGTGTCCCTAGGTCTGAAGTAGGTCTCTTGTAGACAGCATATATATGGGTCTTGTTTTTGTATCCATTCAGTGAGCCTGTGTCTTTTGGTTGGAGCATTTAATCCATTCACATTTAAGGTAATTATCAATATGTATGTTCCTATTACCATTTTCTTAATTGTTTTGGGTTGGTTTTATAGGTCGTTTTCTTCTCTTGTGTTTCCCACTTAGAGAAGTTCCTTTAGCATTTGTTGTAGAGCTGGTTTTGTGGTGCTGAATTCTCTTAGCTTTTGCTTGTCTGTAAAGCTTTTGATTTCTCTGTCGAATCAATGAGATCCTTGCCAGGTAGAGTAATCTTGATTGTAGGTTCTTCCCTTTCATCACTTTAAATATATCATGCCACTCCCTTGTGGCTTGTAGAATTTCTGCTGCGAAATCAGCTGTTAACCTTATGGGGGTTCCGTTGTATGTTATTTGTCATTTTTCCCTTATTGCTTTTAATAATTTTTCTTTGTTTTTAATTTTTGTCAGTTTGATTACCATGTGTCTCAGTATGTTTCTCCTTGGGTTTATCCTGCCTGGAACTCTATGCACTTCCTGGACTTGGGTGGTTATTTCCTTTCCATTGTTTGGGACCTTTTCGACTATAATCTCTTCAGATATTTTCTCAGGTCCTTTCTCTCTCTCTTCTCCTTCTGTGACCCCTATAATGGGAATGTTGGTGTGTTTAATGTTGTCCCAGAGGTCTCTTAGGCTGTCTTCATTTCTTTTCATTCTTTTTTCTTTATTCTGTTCTGTGGCACTGAATTCCACCATTTTTTCTTCCAGGTCACTTATCTGTTCTCCTACCTTAGGTATTCTGCTATTGATTCCTTCTAGAGTATTTCTCATTTCAGTTACTGTATTGTTCATCTCTCTCTGTTCGTTCTTTAATTCTGCTAGGTGTTTGTTCTTTAATTCTTCTAGGTCTTTTTTTTTTTTTTTTTTTTTTTTTTGTTTTTTTTTTTTTTTTTTTTTTGTGTTTTTTTTTTTTTTTTTTTTTTTTTAATTGGTATGCAGGCTTCTCACTGTTGTGGCCTCTCCCGTTGCGGAGCACAGACTCTGGACGCGCAAGCTCAGCGGCCATGGTTCATGGCCCTAGCCGCTCCACGGCATGTGGGATATTCCCGGACCGTGGCACGAACCTGTGTCCCCTGCATCGGCAGGCGGACCCTCAACCACTGCACCGCCAGGGAAGCCCCTTCTAGGTCTTTTTTAAACGTTTCTTGCATCTTCTACATCTTTGCCTCTATTCTTTTTCCAAGGTCCTGGACATCTTCACTATCATTTTTCTGAATTCTTTTTCTGGAAGGTTGCCTATCTCCACTTCATTTTGTTGTTTTTCTGGATTTTATCTTGTTCCTTCATCTGGTACACAGTCCTCTGCCTTTTTACTTTGTCTATCTTTCTGTGAATGTGGTTTTCATTCCAGAGGATGCAAGATTGTAATTCCTCTTGCTTCTGCTGTTGAAGGTATTCTATAGATATGATTAAAGTCCATAATCAGTGACTTAAAGTGAAGGAGGTTATCCAAGATAATCTAGGGATCTAATTCAATCAGTTGAAAGGCTGAGGAGCAGAGCTGAGGCCTCCCTGAAGAAGAAATTCTTTGAGTTCTGTTTCTCTGGTTAAACCTGGACTGATACAATTGTGTTTTCAATTTCATTCAGTTCTAATGCTTCCTAATTTCCCTTGTGGCTTCTTCTTTGACCTTTGGGTCATTTAGAAGTGTGCTGTTTATTTTCCAAATATGTGGGAATTTTCCAGATATTTTTCTATTACTGATGTGTAAATTGATTTCCTTGTGGTCAGAGGACATATTCTGTAAGATTACAGTTATTTTACATGTATTAAGACTTGTTTTTTAGCCCAGGATATGGCTTATCTTGCTGCATGTTCCATGTGAACTTGAAACGGATATGTATCCTGCTGTGGTTTTTTTGAATGTTCTATAAATGACCCCAATATTTTTGATGGCACCTTAGACTTGCATTTTAATGTTTAAATTATACCTGTTAGCTTATAAATTTCTTTGATCAGATTTTTGGAAATGATCCTATTTCTTAAAAACTAAACGCCTGAGTAGTAAGTTCTGACTTTCTACTTCATTAGTTATTTCAATTAATAAGTTAATAGTTATTTTAACTTTGTTTCTTACTACTTGATTATTTGCAGTAGGTCAAAATGTAAGACAACTATTAGCTTCACGTCTTTCCTTTCAGTTTTATCTTGTATAATACTTTGAAATCTTTCTGTTTCCTCTTGATTATCCAAGAATAAATTTTTAACTGGTAAATTTTCTTGGACTTGTCCTATTTAATTTTCTTCAGAACATTGTGTGTGTGTGTGTGTGTGTGTGTGTGTGTGTGTGTGGCAATTTTGTTCTCTCACCCTAAGAACAGAAAAAGTATGTGGAAATGAAAAATCAAATCAGTATATTCTTCTTTGGAGCAGGTTTTTCCCATCTTTAAGAAAGCATTATTAGCCAGGGTTAAAATGGCCTTTTGAGTTTTCAGTATTTTTCTTCTAAACAAACTCAATGAAAGAAAATAGAAAGTCAAAAGAAAGCAAGTCTTTGGATCCTTTTCTTAACAGTTTTCCAGTGTTATTCCTTTCAGTTATATACTTATTATTTGTGATTAATCTCCAATTCATGTATATAAATTATAAATTTATGTAATGAGTGGGAAAATGGATTAGATAACCTGTTTAAGCTTCAGTGAATTGAGAATACTGCTTAAATTTGAGACTTGGAAAGGGCCTAAGAAGCTGTCTGATCTAGAATCTCACCTTGCCCCAGAACTCATTTTACTAGAATTTATTCTATGTCATAAACTGTTCTACCATGCTTTTTTGGGATTTGTTTTTACACGTTGTTCCTTTTCCCATTACCACTAGCAATTAAAACTTGACTATAGGGCTTCCCTGGTGGCGCAGTGGTTGAGAGTCCGCCTGCCGATGCAGGGGACACGGGTTCGTGCCCCGGTCCGGGAAGATCCCACATGCCGCGGAGCAACTGGGCCCGTGAGCCATGGCCGCTGAGCCTGCGCGTCCGCAACGGGAGAGGCCCCAACAGTGAGAGGCCCGTGTACCGCAAAAAAAAAAAAAAAAAACTCATTTGTAGGAATCAAAATGCTTTATGTTGTTATAGTAGAAAGACTATTGCTTTGTAGTCAGAAAAAGAGTATTGCTTTTTAGTCCAGACCCAGATTGGAATACCAGTAGTGCCATTATTTAGCTTAGTGTCTTTGGATGAATTATTTAATCTATCTCAGCCTCAGTTTCTTTATTTTAAAATAGGAATAAAAATACCTATTTTACCAGATTGTTATATGATGAGATGAGTTGGTAAGGCATTCAGTAAATCAGCTGGTAGGCATTTAGTAAATCAGTTATTAAAATTACATCAGTCATAATATTTTCTTTTTGTTTTCAAGAAACTTTGTACTTACAATGATACTCTAATATATTTTCAGAATTTTTCAAGTGATTCTTTCTGAATACTATTCATTTTACTATTTAGTTTCTTAATTTAAGAAAACATGAATAATGTATAGTATGTTTTTTTAAAATAGCTAGGATGAGTCATTTATACTACTTTTGTTTTCCTACTAAGTAGCATATAATCTCCTGTCTCACTTAATCTTTCTATGCCAAAAGTTCACAACACCTAAATAGAATTATGTAAGTTTAAAGCTGGAAGATCCACACCAACTGTCATTCTGTTTCCTCATTTAACAGATAAAACTAGGTAGTCTCACTGAGTTTGAATGTGAATCTGACGTACTTTTTCACGTACTTCCCTCCGAAAGCTTCTAAACAACTCACCAGTCTACAGCAACATGTTAATTTCTGGAAGCAGCTATTAAGTTCACATTATTTTTCCTCCACTCACTAAATAGTTATTAAAAGGGTACAAGCAAGCAAAAGGCCAGGAAGCCACCTAAAGAACTAGTCACAGCTTCTACCAGTGGCCATCTGGTATATGATAAATATTCAGCCATTGTTAAAGAATGAGTGAATATTGAATCTATGATTATGCAAATGATAATCCCAGTGATTGTGCAAAATGAAAGTGTGATTTTCAGTATTTTTATGTTTATTTAAAATAAATTTGATTAGAAAAGAATAATTAAGCTGTTAATATGACTTATAAAATGATTTTTCTTGATTTGGGTTTTCTAAAAAGTTGCCTCACCTTTTACCTTTTATGACTCATATGTTTCATTCTTTTTTTGTGAGGTTATTTGTTGGGTCCAGGAAATTCAGTCAGTTTCCAACTTTAGAATTATTGGCTCAACGTCAGGGTGCTTACTGACTCATAAATGGATCATATTTGCAATTTTATTTGTGTTTTATTTAGAATTGAAGAAAATTTTCCTATAGAAAGAGGCTGTAACTTATAATTGGTTTTCCTCAATTTGCAAAATTTGGGATGTACTGGAATGCCACTAGGATCAAGAGATAAATATGTAAGTTTATTTGTATACATATACAAAAGAGTGTGTATGTGTAAAACTCTATGAAATGCCATCAGAACTACACATAAGGCCCACATACATGACTGCTGAAGATATCCTGACAATAATTTCAATGGCAGGTCTGAGGAAGGAGAATCATTTTAATCAGTTTATTCATCTATTTTTTGTTTACATCTATTGAGCATCTGCTGTGTGTTTAGGGCATATTTTAAGAAGCTTATATCTCAGCTGGATCTTCAAAGATGGGTAGGATTTGAACATGTGGTATATTACATTATGTTTTGCTTGTGTAAGTGTTTGCCTTACATTATGAATATGGCCTGTTTGTGAATCACACATTTAATTTTGTGTTCTTCAGATATTCAGGAGTGCTCACATAGGTTTGCTGGTCATTTGACCCTCATAGCTTTCTAAGCTACTATTACTACGTTCTTAGTCAGAATACTACTTTTTTTTAATGCTTAACAATAGTTTCTTGAGTTATAGAATTATAATTGCCAAGATTATCTTCATGTTTGTGGTCAGTACATTCCCTTTCCAGTAGGCAAGTAGAGAATCCTACTTCACAAGCAAAACAAAGCTCCAGAAGTTTAGTAGTGAATATAGAAGCAGCCAAGGGCTATTGTTTTCCCTCCATCCCCCGACATGTGCATGGATATACACACACTCACATGTATAGAAGAGTGATAGTATAGCTTTGTGCAGCAGTTCTCAACTTTTTGGTTTCAGAATCCTTTACATGCTTAAAAAATTATTGAGGACCCCAAAGAGCTTTCGTTTTGGGGGGTTGTATCTATCAGTATTTACCTTACTAGAAATTAATACAGAGGAATTTTTAAAAATATTTATTAATATAAATTTAAAATAGCAATAATAAACTTCATTATATTTTAACACAAATAACACATATGTTAGAAAAAAATAACCTTTTTCCCTAAATAAAAGCCATTTAGTTAGAAAAGTGAAATTGTTTTACATTTTTGCAAATCTGTTTAATGACTGGCTCAATAGAAGGCAGTTGGATTCCCATATCTGATTCTTCATTCAGTCTGTTGCATGTACTGTGTTGTTTTGTTTAAATTATAGGAGGAAAATATGTTCATACACAGATATGTACTTTGAGGAGAGACGAGTATTTAGTAGCCTTTTCAGTTAATTATGGTTGTTCTTCTTTGATAATTCACCAAGACTCAACAAGTACTAACTTCTTACAGGTTAAATGTAATATGAGACCAATAAGCCCTTCATATTCTGTTATACGTTAAAATCCGTTGGTTTTTCTTGTACTTTATATGGATCTTTTACCCATGCATGATTTTATAATATTATGCATTGGCCATTTGGAAAGTATTGATCCACTGCGTTACGCAGATCTACAAAATGTTGATACAGTTTGGCATACAATTAAAAAAGGAATACATTCATTAATATCATCACTGATCACCAGAGTCTCCCAGAGTAGTCGTAGTGTGGTTCTGAGTTTTCTAAAATTCAGTTTCTTTTCCTTGAAAACTCATATTTTATCATTGTCACAAATTTGTCATTTTCAGTCATTATCCTTGAAGTGAGAAGATCACTTTTTTCCCAGATCAGGATAACCACTTTGTCAGTTGTTCGTTCAAATAAAAGTGGTGTATTATAAAAACCAAACAAACAAAAAAACACCTGACTGTTTTAGCTTACAATTCAAATGATTGCACATCATTTGTTGCTTTTCCTCAAAACAACTCTACTTCTTTATGTAGTGAAAGTGCTTTATACATACTTCAGTTTCATCACATAAAATATTGTGCTCAAGGGTTGGAGTTTCATAAAAGTAATAATATTTACTGTTTCATCAAGGATATTCATAAGTGGAACTGTTTTTAAATTTTTTTTCTTTACTGTGAGTACCCAGCAGTGACAAGTACAATGACTTTTAGCACAGTGTGCTGCCACTGCCTTGATTCATGTTACGGTTCCAGCAGTTTTATCTATAGTTGCTTTTGTACCATCAGTGCAAATGTCAAAACATTGAAAAGAGAAAAATCACATCTTAATATTATTACTAAAATAGTTTTGAGGTTGTAGACTCTTTTGAAATGGGTTTTCCAGGGCTTACGAACCATACTTTTGACAACTGCTTATGTAGTTCTACCTAGCTATGAGATCTAGAGCAAGTAATTACCTCAGCTTTATTTGTAAAGTGAGCTTATAATAGTACTGTATCATAGGATTTGTTGGAGGGTATAAGTGAATATATATAAAGCTCTTAGAACACTACCTGGCATAGAGTAAGCCTATGTGTTTGCAAATTATTATTTTGTATTATACAGATTTATGTATGTATTCCTTTAATTCTGGATATTTGGAACCTCCAGGTTCATCTCACTGCTTTCAAATCAGCTCATACTTAAACCAAACCAAATAGATGACACACTTTCATTCTGAAGATGCTCAGAGACAGTTCTTTGTATATTTTGTTTACACTACTTCAGTTTGAAGAGTATACTTTGAATTCCTTCAATAGCAGTAAGGGAGGAGTAAATGCTTCCATCTATGTGCTATAAGTGGATTTTCTTATTTATCAGTTGATCAATGTGTGCTTTTGAGATGATTCCTTCTGCAATTTAAGTGGCCTTAAGAGGTATTTTCAGTGGTGTTAAAGGGGTTGGCGAATTGTTTTGGCCTTCAGTGTTAAATGATAGCACAACTTGGCTAGTTCTGAAGTTAAACAACCGTTTGTATTGCTTTCTGTAGGCTTTTGCTTTCAGTTCATACGTTCTTCGCGACTTGGATATATTTGAAAGTTGTTAGCTCTGTGACTACCTCAGAGTTTTGATTCTTTCTTTCCTATGGCCTTCACCCAGAGCTTTGTACTAAGAGGCTAATTATCATCTTTGCCACACAGTGTGGGAGGAAAATGTTGAGTCTCTGAATATAGTCAAAATTAGTCTTTGCCTAATTTAAATTCATCATTTATCCAGAATACACAAGGTATTGTTTGCTTATCTTTTTTGAATATATTTGCCATAACTTCTGATTGAATATAAAATTAGCTTAACCATATTTTTGAGGCCAATAGGAGCCTTTATGCTATTGATCAATCACATCAAATGAAATTATTCTGTTAGAATAGTAAATAACAATTATGTGAATTTGTTTAGTATCATAACATGAGATGGGGGAAAATCAACTGAATTTTTTTTTTTTTTGGAATTTTTTGCGGTACGCGGGCCTCTCACCGCTGCGGCCTCTCCCGCCGCGGAGCACAGGCTCCGGACGCACAGGCTCAGCGGCCATGGCTCACGGGCACACCACTCCGCGGCATGTGGGATCTTCCGGGACCGGGGCACGAACCCGTGTCCTCTGCATCGGCAGGCGGACCCCCCAACCACTGCGCCACCAGGGAAGCCCCATTGCTTGCCTTTTTTAAAGGAAGTCATGTTGTATCATTAATATTCAAATTCTAAAGAAAGTAAAACCAAATTATTTCTTTGAAAAATTTAAACATTTATTGAATTACATCTGTTTGCATAAAAGGGTAATAAGTACAGTTTTTTTCTGTCACTTTTGTAACCAGAAACAAACCTCTGTTCTTTTCTTATTCGAACTTTAAATGAACTCTTCTATAAAGCTCTATTATGTTTCCTTGTACTACCTCACTATTCTTCTACACATCATAACACAAAAGGAACTTTTTTTTTTTTTAACCAAAGGGACTTTGATGTAATTTGCTAGGACCCTACAAAAGGTCTGGAATAATTTTATATTTTGTTTTACCTCATGTTTATAATTTGGTTTCTGGAGTTCTATGAAACGCCTTTCACTCTAAGTTAGACTAGATGATAATCACTCTTCTCAGTCTGGCCAAAAGGTAATGCTCAGTACAGTGACACATTCAAAAGGAAAGTGGAGAGATTTCCAGGCATTTATATCTTAACTTTATTTTTACTGATGTATGTCCTTTCTTGTATTTTCTGCTGTTTGCTTTGATTGAAATTAAAGTTTCTTTTTAAACTCCAAGGACACATATGTATACCTAGGGTCTAAAAGTTTCCCATTCATATGCTTATACTATGCTGATTCTTCAAGACTTGTGTACACCTAAGCTCTTAATCCTTTCCCCTGAGCCATCTCCAAAAGCAGGCTTCATATTTGGTAAAGCAAGAATTGTTTCTAAAGATTGTCCTTGGATTCAGTTGTAGAACAGGAAAAGAATTTGCAATTCTGGGAGTTCCCCTGGCTCCCCCGGCCAAAACAACTGAAGGTTTCTGGAGCCTGCATATGTCCCCCTCTAAACAGTGCAGAGACACTCTTTTAAAATCTGAACTAACAAAACAGAAATGGAGAACATTATAATAAATGTGCATGGTTTTTAGGTTTACAAGTAATTTTATTTATTTTGATAAATAAAGAGCTACTCTTTCAGGCACATAAATAGTAGAATGAAGAAACTTTTCTAACAATAGGGTATTTCCACTCAACTTCTTCAGTATGTATTAACATTGTGTCTTTAAACAGTAATCATCTTCCAATATTATAGTTGGAAAATTTACTTTTCAAAAAGTTACTAAATAAATGAATGATAATTTTCTATGTAAAGTAAAAGTCTAAATCACATTTTTAGAGGATTATAGGCTAAATCTGTGTTCCTCCTTCCCATTACATGCCTGTTTATAAAACAGTTGTAATCCTGGCTATGGATATCTTATGCATTCAGACTCTGTAGATTGCTGAATGTTTGGCAAAGATAATTATATGCTTTGGCTTGGGATTTGGAAACAGCAAACTTTTCCACTTTCCATTATGTAAATTAGCAGTGGAAATAGCTGTATATTTCTCTATGATGTTATCTTGCTAAATATAGGTAATGCGGATTCATTTCTATTAGAAGGAATAGTTTGTCACGAATTGATGGTTAAATTTTTGGCATAACAGATTTTATACTAATATTTTTCATTGTATGGAAGACCCTGTATCTTTCAATAATTTATTTTTTCTTCTAAACGTCTATGGAATTATAGCCTCTAGCAAAATTAATCAGACTTCTCTGCTGATTTGTTTTATAGGATATCTTCTTATTTTTTATTTATTTATTTATTGAAGTATAGTTGATTTATAATATTAGTTTCAAGTATACAGCACAGTGATTCAGTATTTTTGCAGGTTATATTCCATTATAGGTTATTACAAGATAATGACTATAATTCCCTGTGCTATACAGTATATCCTGTTGCTTTTTTTTTAGAGACCACTGTATTCTTGCCTAAGGAGAAGACTTTTTTTGTCCTGATCTATGTTTCTTCTACATCTCTTGTTTCTTTGTGAGCCTGTCTTAATTCTTGGTACTGTTGAAATGTGGGCAATCAAACCCAAGCAAAAATTTAAAACTTGCCAGCTTAATTTTGATGATAGATAAAATAGACAGAAATTACTTCATTATTTTCTTCTTGAATTAAGCAATCTAGTTTATAAATTATATCCTACATCCCGTTTAACAGATATTTGAGTACTATATTCAAATTAATTATTTAATTATCACATTTAAGGTATTCAACTGAGAGTATATTCTTCTTATCAATTTACAATAATTGAATCTGGTGAACCTTCAGCTAATGGCTTACAATGAAGTTGGAATATTGCTGAGGTACCACTTTGTTTCAAAGTGTTTTTAATTCCTACACTTTTGAAGTAATCTGATGTTCCTTGGTGGTTCTAGAAGACAATGGACAGGAAAGAGAAAAGAGGTGAATCTGAAACAGTGAGGCACAAATAGCACAGATTGTTTGCTGTGGCTTTGCAGTGCATTGTGTGATATGTTCTATGTTTTTACTTTCATTCAATTGCTAATCAAGAGTTTCCTCTGTGAAGATGTTTTTGCTATTCTTGGAACCACACAGAGTTTTCCCTTTAATAATAATACTGTTTGCTGTGGTCCCAGACATATGACCTTTAAAAAAAAAAAAAAAAAAAAAAAAGGCAAATCATTCTCTTGGTGTGTGGTTATGAGTGAGTTGGCCCATTCACATCAAGCCTAATTTGATGTGAGTTAGTACTAACCTTTGACAAAATCCATGGTTTAAAATTTAGACTAGAAAGAGACAATAAATCTTACTGTTTAAATCACCCAAAAGGGTAGCAGTACTGTTTGTAATGTTTCTCCAGTCTTCATTCCTAAATCTGTTATTCTGTGATGTAAAGCTTTGGTTGCTTTTCAGTACTTTTAAATTTGTTTGCAGAAGGTGGAGCCGAGAAAATGTGCCCATCATTGAATGCTCTAAGTTTAGCTGAGGAAAGCAAGGCTGCTGTAATATTCATATTCTAAAATAGTTGTATTTATCTGAGTTACAGGACTGGTTTACATAAATGAGAAACTTAAGTTTTTCCACACACCAGGAAAAGTTTCAAAAGGATGGCTTTTGTGCTTGCCACTTCATACCCACCAAATATTACAAACTAATACTCATGTCTGCAGTGGGCCATTTGTGGGTGTACGTAATTGTGGTTCTCAAGTCATTCAAGCTCAAGACTTTTCCAGGTACAAATGAGAAACCCTTGGAAAATTTGTCTCCCTCTGCACTTCTGGAATGAAGTTTCGCTTTTAAGATTTACAATTTTTGTAATTTAATTTTTTTTTTTTTGGCTTAAAAAAAGACATATCAGAGGCTCACTTTATTTCTGGAAGGAATTCTAATGCCTTTGAGGTGAAATGGCACTGTTATAATCTTTATCATATGTAACTACATTTTTGGTTGTTGAACTGGGATTTAAAGATGTTAAAATCTTCAATAGCTTACTTTATTTTAGTTAACTTTTAAAAAGAACTGTACACTGATAAGTTTTTAATGTGACTCCATTGCTTACTTTGGCTACTAAACTGCCAAATGTGGTTTCAAAACTCAGGAGAAGATTTTAATCAGTCTTTTTTTTCATAAGGAAACCAGAAAAGATTTCAATGAAGTCGTGTTTAACACCTAGTGTTAGTCTTATCTTTTACTCTGTAGCAAAACGGCTTGTCCTTAGGCCAACAAGAAAGAAATCCAGGCTTAACAAAATCCATTTTACCACTCTTTTTTCCATGTTGGACATTAAAAAAAACACGCAAACAAAAAAAAAACCAAACACCACTCCCAGGGATCTTTCTTATTTAGTTTTACAACTTTACAACTTATTTGGTGTGTAATTTTGCTGAACTTGTTCCAAAATATAAAATCTGAAGTAGTTGTTGCTGGTTTTAGAAACTCTTTTCCTTTCAAAGTATTTTTGAAGTTGAAAACTTTTAATAGTATTTCCTTTGGAAGACATTTTTAACATTTTCTGTCTTTTGAGGCATCATTTCTAAAAAGTTGAAGTATCTCTTAAAAAGCACCTTACTAACACAATGTTTTTCCTAGAGATTCACGAATTATCTACATTTTGTTTCCTGGGCAGGAGTACTCCCTACTTAAGAGTGACTCTCTTCAGTTAATCAAATGAGCATTCTCCACAATTAGTATAGATCACGTAATTGATATATTCCTGAGTAATATAAGTAACATTACTTATTTAATCCAAGCAATTAGACTGCCTTTGCTGTTTTAGCTTTTCTCTAAGTTAAGTACAGTGTTTTGGGTGGGTTGTAGATTGACAGGAGGATAACATATATACATACATGTGTGCTTTTTAGTTTAAGTCCCCAATTAAATTAACCAAAGATCCAGTATTTTATCAGAAGTAAGGTCAGGGCAGAAGCAGATGCAGCATATCTCAGCAAAGCTTCTCTTAGCCCACAGTAGGGATCAACAGTTGCTAATAACAATATACATGCGAGACAGGGTCCCTGAATCAGGAAAAGTTCATTTATTGCTATGTCACTACCCTTTTAGATTCACTCTTCTAAAAGAACTAACAATCTGGGAACTATTCCATTTTCATCACTATTCCAGAAGAACTTGAACTAACAATCTGTGGACTTGCTTTTAAGGGAATGTTTATAATGACCAGACTCCTGGTTCTTGAACCAAACTCTGCGTCAGCAAGGACATTTTCTCATCCAGAGGGAGAAAGCAGAGTTAATACACAGGTGTCCTCTGCCTCTTAACTTACAAGTGTTCTGGAAAGCCCATTTCCCCCTAAGTATTAAAGCTGAAATTTATAACTTTGAATCTTAGAATAACTTAGTAAGCTCTTGATTTTTTGCATCAGAGAGAAGGAACAGAAGTATGCTAATCTAAATTAGCCAAATTTATACAATACTTTGTTTGGATTTAGAATGATTTTCATACTCAGATTTGATGTGGTCACACGTGCCTAGGGTACTTATGAAAAATAATGATTCATATTATGAAAACTTGACTCAGGAGGAACTGAGAAGCTGTCTGGTCTCTCTCTTCTTTGATAGGAAAAGAATCTTTCAAAACAATGCGAGGTGGCACCTTAAAAGAAAAAACTATTTCTCACAACACGTCTGACACCAAATGTGTGGGTTTTCCACAGTAAGCAATTCTTCACCAACACTAACTGGGTGTCCTACAATTTAATTCACTTCTGATACTTACTACACAGAGTTAGCACACACCGTACAGGTTTCATACATGCTTACTCCTCAGCTTCCATTCCCTGGCCAATCACATATTTTCTTATACTATAGCCTTTTTACGCTAAAGTTCCACAAGATTGTCCCCCCACTTCAGACTATAATCGCAAGTTGTGGGTTCCCAGCTTACCCACACTTCTGTCTGTCCAACTTGGCTACAAATCTGGGGCTCCCACATCCCCTTTCTCATGTTCAATAGTTTGCCATAACAGCTCACAGAACTCAGGGTAACACTTTTGTTTACCAGTTTATTATAAAGGATTCTTTAAAGGATACAGGTGAACTACCAGATGAAGAGGCACATAGCATGAGATCTGGAAGGGTCCCGAGCACAAGAGCCTCTGTGCCCATGGAGTTTAGACTCCACCACCTTCCCAGCACATAGATGCTTTCACCCACCTGGAAGCTCTCCAAAACCCATAGTTTAGGGATTTTCATGGAGGCTTCATTACATAGGCATGATTAATTATTAACTCAATCTCCAGCCCCTCCTCCCTCCCCAGAGGATGGAGGGTGAGGCTGAAAGTACCAAGCTTCTAATCACAGTTTGACCTTTCTGATGCCAGTCTCCATCCTGAAACTATCCAGTTAGCCCACCAACAGTTGCCTCATTAGAACAAAAGAACAAAAGATACTCCTATCACCCAGGAAATTCCAAGGAATTTAGGAGCTCTGTATAAGACACTTCTCTCACCCCCATCATTCAGGAAATTACAAGGTTTTAGGAGATCTGTGTCAGGGGCAGATCTTATGTCAAAGACCATTTTCATAATTTAAATTCAGTCCTCTTTGTGAACTCCTAACGTCTGTGCCTGACATATACTAGGTGCTCAGGAAACATTTGTTGAATGAGTGAATAAGTGAAGTACTTATATCTATTAAGAAATTTCATTAGGTCCTTAATTAGATGTACAGAGGTTAGAGATATGAAGACAAATTCTTGGTCCTTGAAATATTTGTTGAGAAGAAACATTCATTCAGTATTCATCTACTGTACATTGAACTATGTTGGCCTCTGTGAAGATTCCAAGACTGAAGAAAATGAGGGTAAAATAGCTTTAGTAAAAGGCAGTATACTGGGGTAGGGGACAGAAGTTGGGGAGTTAATATTATAGCTTTAGTAAAAGGCAGTATACTGGGGTAGGGGACAGAAGTTGGGGAGTTAATATTATAGCTTTAGTAAAAGGCAGTATACTGGGGTAGGGGACAGAACTTGGGGAGTTAAGTATTATCGTATAGGCAGTGTTGAAAGAATTCAAGTTGACTTTTGTGAACAAGGAGAGCTTAACAGAGTAGGTAGCATTTAGCTGGGCCTTAAAAACTGAGTAGGATAATGACAGGTAGAAGGAGGTCATTCCTTTTTGGAGGGGATTTGAGAAAGTACCTGACAGCAGGACAACACAAGGTCTGGTGAGGGAACTGGGAGAGGCCTAACTATCTCCACAGGCAAATACTGGGGAAAGAAGTGTTGGGCTGGAGTGGAGTCTGAGGCAGACTGTTTCAGCTTTCTTTGGAAGGTTATTTAAGGTTTCTAAGTGCTACATTCATAAGATGGATTACAGCAGTGGAAGACTGGAGGCGAAAAGATCAGTTAGGAATCTGGGGCAGTTATACAGGGAAAGATTAAAGAACAGGGAAAGATTAAAGAACTTGAAAAGAACATAGAAAGGAAAAGATGGGGGTGCGGGGGGGAGTTGATTGTGAAAGAAGAAATGGCAACTAGACATGGCAACTGATTGAGTGCCCAAAGGAGATAGAACAAAGAAGAATCCTGACACTGCTTGTAAGGGGCCTGGTAACTGCCTGAGCAGGGCCATCTGTGGCCAGAAGACTGCAAATTATAGATTTTCTCAGACCTAATCTCAAAGGACTCTTCTGGGGAGAAAACTACTGCAGATGAGCTCCCTGCCAGGGACATAGCCCTTCAGGCCTGCCCTCTCCTGAGCCAAATCTCTGAGTCTGGGTCTGGGAGTCAGTGTAGTAGGAACAAGTCGCTGAGTGTGCCAGGCGGAGAACTAAACTCTGCAGGGTGTTCAGGAGGACCAGCAGCAGCAGCCGAGCAGGGCAGGAATGACTCCACTGCCCCAGAGCACCGTCCTCACGGGATAATAGTTGCAAAGATGGAGCAGTCGCAAGCACTGAGCAGAAGGAGTTGGCAGCAAAGGGCATTTGTTGTTGCTCTTGTAGGTGTTTTAACTTTCTCTCCCTTCTCATAAAAAAAAAAAAAAAAGTAATATACTAATTTAAGACATTTTAGAAAACAAAAACAGGTTAAAAAAGAAAAAGTTTTCATCATCTATATAGAGTTGTTCATGTTTTTGGCATAATTTCTGTAAGTCTTTCTGTGGAGCAGGTTTTTTCAGCTGCAGGTAATGGTGTGTGCTATATAAAGCAACAGGAGCTACTTTAACTGCTTGTTACTGTTTGTCAACAAGTAGACAGGAGTCAGATCCTAAAAAGGCTCATGTATTGTTGGGGAGCTGTTGAGGAGTTTTAAGCAAGGGAGTGCCGTGATCAGATTTATGTTGGAGAATGGTTCCTTTGGCCATAGTGTAGACAGTGTAATAGAGGGCCCAAGGCTTGATGCCTGGGAGCCAATTCTGAGACCATTGCAGTAGCCCCGGTCATAAAGGGCTAACCAAGGCATTGGGAGTGGGGAGTAGCAAAGGAACTTGAGAGTTCTGTCAGGAGCAACTGACAGGACATGGTGACTGATGAGGTGTGGAGGTGGAAAAACACGCTATACTTTACCCTTTCTGCTTTATCATATCCCCTCACTTTAAAATTGTCTCAATTAGATGTCCCACAGGAACTTGAAGTTCAACATGTCCAAGACAGAAATTGTCACTATTCTTACCAAACTTACTCCCCATCCTAGGTTCCCTCTCTCAGCAACCATGTCCTCACCCACCTAGATGCCCAAGCTACAAATTTGGAAGTCATCCTAGACTCTTTATTTCTCTAATATCTACCTCTACATCTAGTCAGTCACCAAAACCTACCAGATCTTCCACTTAAATCTTTAAGATCGATTTCTTTACATCTTCATTGTCACTGTACTTGCCAAGTTCTAGTTTTTATTTTTTACTTAGAACAGGGATTGGCAAACTACAGCCTACAGACTAAATCCATCCTGCCACTTGTTTCTGAATCACCTGTTTCTGAAAGTGTTGACTGAAATAAAAACACAACGTGAGAGCTATGAGTTTCAATTTTATTTGAGGACTTACTGAGGACTGTAGCCCAGGAGACAGCTTCTCAGATAGCTCTGAGTAACTGCTCCGAAGAGGTAAGGGTAGAGGTTGGCACATATGTGGTTTTGGCAAAGGGGTACGTGCAATCAAACACACATCCCAGTAGAAGCTTGCTGCTAGTTACGAAGCACAGATATCTTAGATAATGATTTTAGTGCTTTTCTAAGTATGGAAAGATGCAAGAAATTCGGTTCATAAAATATTCTGCTGAAAATATCTAACTATTTGAAGGCCTGTTTTGCCAGTTTTCCCAGAGCACAGAGTACCTCATTCCTGATCTCCACCCTGAATTCCTTTCAGGCTGTGTTGAAGGTCAGCGACTGCAGTGGCTAATGACTCAATCCTTGTAGAATGGGTGGCTAGCGACATTCTTTAGGTTGGCAAAAGTTTTAATAGAACACAGCCACACTCATTTGTTTACATTTTGTCTGTTGCTGCTTTTACACCACAAGGGCAGAGTTGAGTAGTTGTGATCAAGACCATGTGGCCTATAAAGACTAAAATATTTACTATCTGGTCCTCTACAGAAATATTGCTGGCCCCTGGCTTATAATGTGGTAATACAGCTGGCCTCCCTGCTTTCAGTCTTCCATCTGGCCTTTACCATGTTGAGGGAGTGACTTCCCTAAAACAGTTGTATTCATGTCAACCCCCCTTGCTCATATTTCTTTAATGGCTCCCAACAGCCAACAGAATTCAATCTACAACTCCTTAGCATAGCAGGTGATGAGTTCTAGAATAGTTTTTCAAATCTCAATTCTTCCTCAAAATGCCTTTGCCAATAAACCCTATCTCAGTCAAGTCCT
Source organism: Neophocaena asiaeorientalis asiaeorientalis (assembly GCF_003031525.2). Lineage (NCBI taxonomy): Eukaryota > Metazoa > Chordata > Mammalia > Artiodactyla > Phocoenidae > Neophocaena > Neophocaena asiaeorientalis. The sequence continues at coordinate 3,528,021 of NW_020173964.1, read as the reverse complement.
TTGTAATGGTTCACTTTAAAGGGATCATTTACATGAGAACAATCTCCATTAATGTTGATGTTATGAAGTTTAATCTTTCAAAGTTTCGTATAGAGATTCTTCGGTGAATCTGTTTTTGTGAGATGATATTTCTTAGAAAACCCCCATCCATTGGTTGTCAGTTGTATATGTCAGTGAAAAGGAAGAGAGTAAATATTATTGCCAGACATTAGCTTTACTTGTTCAACAAAAAACTCTGAAGCTTGCTAAGATTTTTAACACCTCTGCTATTTTCACTTATTTTGTGATTCTGAAAAGACCACTACTACATATTATCAGGAAACTCAGAGAGCCTTTTATGGACTTCCAAATTCACCACCACAGTGGGAGAGTTAAAGATAGCTTTCTACGCAAGAGAAAATAGAATCAAAGTTTTGCTACATAAATGAGAGAACATTCTTTTCAGCATCTCAATTCTAAATAAATCACATTGAGGCTTTTTTTTTTAAGTGCTAAGGCATTTTGTTTGCAAGTTTAGTCTCAGACTCCATTAATGACATATTATAGAAGAGATTGGCAGTACCCAAAAATCATTCTTCTTTTTACCCTCTATCCCAATAAAACTTAATACTATGTAAATGTTTTGGTATATCTGCATATAGTTGAAAGAATTCTAACAGAAGAGAAGAACCTTGTTTTCTAGACTGAAAATGAAAGGAGCTGATGGATTTTGATTTGGGAAAGGTCACAGATGCTTCAAAAAGGAAATTAGTTTCTTGTCTCTTTCTGAACATTAACAGAACTTTTTATAGTACTGGAAAATCAAAATGGAAATGTAGTTATAGCCATTCAAGTACCTAATGTAGGTTTTTCTTCTTTTAAATAAAATTCACTGGAAAATTTTTGAGAAATATCAAACTTAATTACATGACTTAATTTAAATGCTAAACAAGGTACAGTAAAAATCTTTGCTCATTTTGATTTAAGATTTATTGAACACTTAGTAAGTGCAAGGTAGGTAGATGCTCGTTTACTCAATACTTTGTTGAAAATTTAATTGCATTTAATTTATCGTACTTATTTTCATTTCCCTTTTCAGGTAAATTTCAACCCTTTTAGAAGCTAATAAAAATTTCAATTAAGTACATGAAGCTAGACTTTTCAAAAAAGTTTATAAGCAATTATTTCAGTGCATGGCATAGCCTATCAATATAGTTTAGAGAGCATAGTCTATCCGAATAATTTAGAAGACATGATAATGTTACCTAAATTACTTTCCTTAATTCCTGAAATAAACTTTCACAAGTACTGAAATACAGGAGATTTCCTCAGAGATGAAAATGTAAATAATTGGTTAGAGTGCTTCAGTAATTTAGATGGGCTGCTAACAAATACATAGTATCAGTTTATATTTACACAAATGAGCCCAATCATCACAGTGACAAAAAAGACTTAATCACTTTAGACTGTGTGTAAGCACTGAACAGGTAAAATCTCCAACACAAATGAAAATTAAATAAATGGCTACTGATAAGATACTATACTTTTGTCACAACCTTCGGGCTAAAGCACTTTGCTAACAGCATTTATAGAAGTCTGGGAGCTACTTAGAGGAAGGACAGAAGAGCCAAATGGAGTTTCAGGTTCTGGCTGCTGGTGATTCAAGAAGAAAAGCCCTGTTGGTGATTAAAGGCTTGCATTTTCAAATAGAAGGAAAACCTAAAATTATAAGTGATTTCAAATGAATTAGCATTCCTTTGAACTTCTAATAGAGCTTTTTGAACTCTATTTTAAGAGAAAATGACTTGGAATTATATGGGTCCTATTACCCATCCTTCAGGGCAACAGACTAATGAACTTGCTAGCAAAGAAACTAGAGACTATGGTATTATGGCGTTGTCTCCAACCCCTTTATACTGAAAGGTGTTCATATGAAAGAACTAGGTTATTTCTGTCCTCTCTAGAATTCCTAAAGGCAGAACCAGAATTAATGAATGAAGGTTACTAGGAAGCAGCTTTGGGTTCAACAATAAATAAAAACTTTGTAACAGGTAGACCAAGCCCAAAATGGGTCGGGGTTGCCATATCACAGAGCGGTACAATTTTCCAAATGGCAATTAATGGCCCTTTGCCATTTGTGCTGGGGTGGGATGTGGGTGGGGAGGGAGTGGGCTTTTTATTTTTGAGTATAAGAAATGAACTTTAAGGCTCCTTTTGACACAAACAAGGAACCCCTGCTTTCCTCTGAGGGAGCAGTGCAAAACTTCTGGACCTTATTTCAGCATATCATCAAGAAGTTAATTTACTTATTAACTATATACTGAGCACTGTCATATGCAAAGTATTGACATAATTTTGGCCCCCTTCCCTTAGAATTCACTTTTTAATTTAAAAAAAAAAAAATTTTTAATGTGGTAAAACACAGAGAACATAAAATTTACCATCCTAACCCTTTTAAGTGTACACATCAGTAAAGTATATTCATGTTGTATAACCAATCTCCAGAACATTTTCATCTTGCAAAATTGAATGTCTATACCCATTAAACAGCTCCCCACTTTCCCTTCCTCCCAGGTTCCTGGCAGCCATGATTCTACTTTCTGTTTCTATGATTTTGACTACTGTAGATACCTCATATAAGTAGTAGTATCATACAGTAGTTGTCTTTTTGTGACTGGATTATTTCACTTAGCATAATGTCCTCAAGGTTTATCCATGTTATGTGTCAAGAGTTTCCTTCTTTTTTAAGACTGAATAATATCCCATTGTATTTATGTACCACATTTTGTTTATCCATTCGTCCATCAGCGGACACTTGGGTTGCTATTGCGAATAATGCTATTAGGAACGTGAGTGTGTAAATATCTCTTTGAGATCCTGCTTTCAGTTCTTTGGGTATATACCCACAAGTAGGATTGCTGGGTCATAAGGTAATTCTACTCTTAATTTTTTGAAGAACTACCATACTATTTTCCATAGTGCTAAACCATTTTACATTCCCACCAACAGTACACAAGGGTTCTGATTTCTTTACATCCTTGCCAACACTTGTTATTTTCTGTTTGTCTGGTATTTTTGATAGTAGCCATTCTAAAGGGTGTGAGGAGTACTGATCATTTTGACCTCAGTGCCTTGTGCAATTTCCTACACATAGCACCTACTTTGTAAAACTTCATGCTTGAGAAGTACTAAAACTTTATATTATATTTTCATAAAGTGTTCATTTTATAAAGTTGATCTCGGATAAAGATTATTAATGGAGTCAATATTCTGTGCTTTAGGATAAAATAAGGAAGACACATCTTAGTTCTTCTTACAGTGGTAGCTCTATTAATATTACAGTTTTCAGCACTGATGTTAACTTATATGTGTTATTCTCATAAATACCCATCAATATCCTAGCTTAAGGTCATAAAACATCCCTGGTTTTAGCAGTCTGCTTCACTCTTTTATTCTAGCAATTTTTAAATAACATTTGTGAAAGACAAACATACTGATTTCTCCACAAGAAAACTATTCACTGTATCTAGGAATTAAGGTTTTTTTGAGTTTTTTGCATAAAAGAGTCTTGTCAAGAAAAGAATCTGGTTTACTACATTTGGAGCTGTGGTGTTTAGTTCCTCTCTTCTCCTTTCTTCCCCTGCAGTGCCTACAGGCTGATATGAGATCACTGGTACTTTGAGCCAAGTTTATAGTTAGTGTGGTCATGTTTAAACTTCTGCTATCTTGAATAAATGCTTGGTAACCTTAGTATTAATGGTCTAACAATTAGCAGTTGTTGGCCTTTTGAAAAAGAGGATTATTGTTGTTGTCATATTTGAAAAAAAATGATTTGGGAATAAATAAGAGAGCTGAAAGTTTTCACTCCTAAATAATTATGGCAGAAGAATGTTTTCAATAGTATTTTGTTAGCAATGGGTGAAATCAGCATTCTCAGAGACTTTTGTGTTTGCAGGTAGAAAATATATATCTTTCTCTGAACATGTTGGCATAATAAACAGGCACTTTGTAGTTATTTAACCTTGTATAGATAGTGTTGACATAGAGCAGGGCTCTGTTCTATGTTTAAAATGAGGAGCTTTCAATTAATTTATTGCTTCTTTGAGAGCAGTATAAGAAATGTGTAAGGTATAGTTATACTCTATTTATGAATCAAAACCAAGGACTATGAGGCTCAAACAAGTGGAACGTCTTCTAACCTCCCAGGGATAAATGTTTATTGAATAATAACCGAAGCAAGCCTACACAGTGAGCAGTTGGGAATATGTGGTAATAATGTACCTACTTAAATAGTGTTCCATCATGACCATTTCACAAATAACATTTGGTTGAACACAAAAAGATTCTTCAGAAAGCTTCTTCAGGTTCTTTTTATTTTAACAGGGCAAGACAAATGAGGGTATGCAAGTACGACTATCAGATTGAACACGTGGGAGTAACCTTTTTTATTCAGACATTTTCCCTCACACTTGCTTTTATAGAAGAAACTTCTTTCTTGATTTAATGCAGTCTTGTTTTAGGTCTCCGAGGAATAAGCAAAGAAAGAAAAAGGCTATTTGTAAGAAATCCATAATATGAGCAGTTCAAACATAAATTTGGCTATCAGGAAGAAGCTTGGCTTACAGGGAATTATTAACATCACCATCCCCTTTAGGCCAAAAGCTTACAGATTGTTCTTTTTGGATGCAGATTCTGTAGTTTTTTAGATGACTGCAATCTCCAACATTAACAATTTTTTTTAAACAGATATCTTACATTCTCTTAAAAAAGTAAAAAGTGTCCTTTAATGAGCCAATTACGTACTTGCACACACCACCTAATATCAGTACTTATAGACACAATTGATTTGTTCTAATTGTCTTAGCTTTTTTCATGCTAGTATATTTATGCTTTAATTAAAGCTTTTGTAGAGTATATTTTCAAAAGCAAATAAAAAGTTTTCCTAATTAGAAGAAATATTATAAAGCGTTTACTGTAAAATGTAAAGAGTTAGCTTTTTAACCTTTTCTCAAAACTATTTCCTGTATTTATATTTTGAGAGCTGTTATGCCACTTTCATACTTATCTTAAAGAAATTTAGTGTATATATATATATATATGTTTCCTAGATTTTAGTCTGAATTTTTAATAGTTTGGCTTTTCAACAAGTTTTTGTTCTTGTTGAAACAGAGCAGAATATTTGGGGTAAGAAATTTGTGAGGTTCTTGTATTCCTCTAGTTGTAAAAAGTAATTCCAGGAAGAGTTAGGGACTTGGATCATTCAAGGATATCATGTTCATTAGAAGAAAAGGAGATCATATTAAGTCAGTGGTAGTTTTAAGAGGTAGACATTGTTAAAGATAAGCATTTGAAGGAATATTTGGAGGCAGTAGAAACTGACTTATTCTTAGTTGTCTTTTCATAGCCTTTCTGTTTCATAGCCAACCCCATTTTTTATCATTGCAAAAATCAAATATACATTAAGTTTTATTATTCCTGTAAATGATCTCCATATAGTAACACTTTGTGATGGACCAGGTGCTGCTAGCTAATGTAACTAGTCCAGGTTGAAAATATAAGTATGTTGATAAAGACCTATAAATGTGTAAAAGCCTATAAAGAGTAGTAATATTTTAGTGGCAAAGAGAAAAGTGTCAGTTGACAATGCATTTTCCAGTCCTTTCTTTCTGAGAAGGTATCAGATTAGAGACTTCGTAAGCTCTTACTTGATTTAAGTTTTGAGTAAGTTAATAGCTGGGTGATATGCTGTTTTAAAGAATAAAGTCTAGGCAGCACCATTTATTACCAGTTTAAATTTCAGTATTCAGTTCATTCAACACCGCCTAATATATTAAGACTGTCCCTCATTTTTCACTACATTTACTCACTGACTGGTGTTCTACCACTGTCCCAAAAAAGACAAAAACAAATGCCTATGTGTGGGCAGAATGCACTCAGTCAGGATTTCACCTTATGGCTACCAGGGTTAAGAAATCAAGCAATACAAAGCCTATAAAATGGAACCCTTGACAGGGACCTACTGTTAGGTGACTTAAGGATCACACCCACAGAGGAACTGTTAGCAGCTTTTGGCATCCGGGAGGGTATATTGAGTGCCTGGTCCATGTGAATACCCAATTTGTCGACTTTGAAAAAAGGAGTCAAGATAATATTCAATATATTTGTACAAATAAGGTAACATTGTTAAAATACTAGAAGTCAGATTCAAAATAACCTTTGTGACCACCTAGAGGGGTGGGATAGGGAGAGTGGGAGGGAGACGCAAGAGGGAGGAGATATGGGGATATACGTACATGTATAGCTGATTCACTTTGTTATAAAGCAGAAACTAACCATTGTAAAGCAACTATACTCCAATAAAGATGCTTAAAAAAATAAACTTAATAAGTCAGAAAAAAAAAAAAAGACTTAAAAAAGGAAAGCCCACTTAGGTCAGATGTATTAAAGTAGTGGAGGAAATCATGGACCAGAAATCAGTGACAGATCTACATCTCCTATTAGAAATTCATCTTGGGCCTCATTATGTTTTCTTCTGGATTTAATAAATGGTTATTAGAATTATGATTGCACTTTGCATAATTTCAGTATCAGTTGCACTTTAAAGGGATAGCAGGACTTCTACAAAATTTAAAATTTCTACATATCAACAGACATCATTAAAAAAAATGAATAGGTGACCACAGATTTGGAGAAATATTTACAACATGTATATTTGATAAAAACTTGTCTCTAGAATTTTACCATTCAAAAATAAGAAGTCAGTTTTTCAAATGAGGAAAGGACTTGAACAGACATTTTACAGGAAGACAAATGAGTGGCCAATAAGCACATAAAAAAATGTTCAACGTCATTTTCATGGAAACAAAATTAAACCACTATGAGATAACACCCACTTGATTGACTAAAAAGACAAAAAAGACGGAGAAAACATAATTTTAGCAAGGATGCAGCAAACCAGAACTGTTAAACACCAATCGCTGGTGAGAGTATAAAATATGATAAGCAATTTCAGAGTTTTTAATAAGGTTCAGCATACATGTACCATGTGTCCCATCATGCCCAGGTGTTTTATCAGAGATATGAAAGCATTTATCCACAAAAAGACTTGTACATGTGCATTCATAACAGCTATATTCATAATAACCAAAACTAGAAGCAACCCAAATTTACATTAACAGGATAGAGGTAAACAAACTGTGTGTATTCATGATGTAATACTACTCGGCAATAAAAAGAAGCAAACTACTGATACGTACTATAGTAGTTTCTATGAATCTCAGAAAACACTTTGTTCTCTGTGAAAGAAGCCTGACACCAAAGAGAACATACTGTGTGATTCCATTTGTATGAATTGTTAGAACATGCACATCTAGTCTATGGTGATAAAAAACAGAACAGTGGTTGTGGGCAGGGCATGGGGAGGTATCAGGGATGGCAGAGATTATGTGCAAAGGGGTACAAGGGAACTTTCTAAGATGATGAAAACATTCTAGGAGCTTGGGTTACACGGGTGTAAACATCTGTCAAAACTTATTGAATTGTGTACACTTAAGATACAGTTCATTACACTGTGTCTAAATTATACCTCAAAGAAAAGAAATTTAATAAGATAGCAAGACTGATTAGAATTCAGAGTAGCATAGCAACGTCACTAAAGTGATAAGAAGTAGACCTACCAGGAATGATAAAGTTACTAGAGTATGGAAAGTTTGTCTAAGGAAGATACTATTATGTGTTCAAGAAATAAGAAGGCAATATATTTTAGAAGCAGAATCAGATGATTTCTTAAGATCCTTTCCCATTAGGATCCTATTATTGTTGTAGGTATTTATTCTGTCTCAGGGACTATACTGAGTCCTTTATGTTGATTTTCTTAATCTTCGTGAGACCTTTTCCAGAGAGTGTGAAAGTTTAAAAATGTTATTGTTCATTTAATTTTGACTTCTAAAACTGTAGTGTCAACATTTTATTGTTGGTAAAGTTAAAATGTAACAATAACAAGTTTATTGGGCACATCTTTTTTTTTTTAACATCTTTACTGGAGTATAATTGCTTTTCAATAGTGTCTTAGTTTCTGCTTTATAACAAAGTGAATCGGCTATACATGTACGTATATCCCCATATCTCCTCCCTCTTGCGTCTCCCACCCATCCCCCATCCCGCCCCTCTAGGTGGACACAAAGCACCGAGCTGATCTCCCTGTGCTACCTGCATGTGATTTTAAAGCACACCACCAGGGTGTGATGGATGTCATCAGATAAAGCTGAAGTGCTAGTCTAGACTCCAGGTTTTTGGGCTAGATTTTCAGTTTTTATCTTTGGTTGTTTTGACTGTGTTTTATTTTAAATATGTTCAATGCAGGGCTCTCAATGGGGAGTCTTTTGTTTGGGTTTTTTTTTTTTTTTTTGCAGTGTGCGGGCCTCTCACGTTGCGGAGCACAGGCTCCGGACGCGCAGGCTCAGCGGCCATGGCTCACAGGCCCAGCCGCTCCACGGCATGTGGGATCCTCCCGGACCGGGGCACGAACCCGTGTCCCCTAGCATCGCAGGCGGACTCTCAACCACTGTGCCACCGGGGAAGCCCTTGTTTGGGTTTTTAATGTTGTTAATAGTAACAGTATCAATCTTTCTAGCTTAAAATTTCACATCAAATTTTTGAGTGGCTATTTTACGTATATAACAGTATGTTTTAAACTGTTGTAATATAAACATTTGTATTTCCTCTTAACTTCAAATACTTTGATCCAATTCTTTGTGGGCACCATTTGGAATGATTAATAATGGTGAATTTCTTCAAAAGATATCATTGCTAACTTATGCGTACTGTTGGTATGTTATCAATATCTGTTGCTGTGCGGAACTACCCCAAAACTTAGTGACGAAAACAAGAAATTGTAATTCTTCCAGTCAGGAATTTGGATAGGGTACAAAGGTGATGATTCATTCTGTTCTACTCTATCTGGGGCCTCAGCTGGCATTGCTTAATTGGCTAACGACTGCCTGGGACAGCCCATGGCATGGCTCAACTGGAGTCGTATGTCTGGGGCCCTGATTCTGCCTGTCAGACCAGTTCCTCAGTTCTCTTCTCCATGTATGACCTCTCCACACATGCTAGCTTGGTTTTTCTTACAACGTGAGGGTCTCAGGTTCCAAGAGGGCATATTCCAGAACAAAACCCTAATGTTCAAGTAATTATCAAGCCTCTTTTATCACATTTTCTGGTGTCTTATTGGCCTAAGTAAGTTTCACAGTCAAGGCCAGAGTCAGTGTGGGAAGGGACTACACAAGGATATGAATACAGGGAGTTGTGGTTTACTGGGAGTCACTAATGTAACAGTTTACTAGAAGAGCTTAGCATACTTCTGAGTTCATATCAGGTACTTGGTACTTATTGATTGTAAAATCAAGGACATTTTTTGCATATGCTTTTTCTGTTATTGTTTATACGAATTGTTTTATTTTGCTACATTAACCATTAATATATGAATAAGGTTAGAAAAGTACAGGGACTTGAATAGGTGACTATTTTAAATGAATATCCTTGAATAGAGGTCCTTCTATTTGCATAATTTAGCAGCAGAGATAATACCAGATCCCAACTGCCATTATGCTGCCTTATATTACACCTCCATACAATATTTGCATCTCTGTAAGAATTTAGGTAACTAAAGTATCATTCTCATTATTTTCCAGGAGGATGTTCAGTGTCATGCTATTTGAAGGCTAAATATCATAATGATTTAATATAGTGTCTTCCAATATTATTATATAATACCTTGTAATAGCCTATGCATCTTGGTATGAAGGTTTAAAAATCTATCTTAGGGAAATGTTTTATGTGCAGAGCACAGAGTGCAAGACATCAAATACGTTTGGTGTATAATTTCAAATTCTCGGAGGCATATAACAGAAACCGTTTCGGTTAATTTAAGCCACAAATGAACATATCAGAAAGGTATCAGCACACTGATGAAACTGACGTGAAGGCTGCAGAGCCAGGCTGAGGCAGGATGCAAGGCACAGCCTAGGTTCCCCCAGCAGGCTGTTCCTTCTGGTAGCATTACTACTATGTATTTTCCACCACAGGTACAGTGCAGTCCCATAGGATATTCACCACTATGTTACTGGGCTCTATGCCACTATGGCCAGCTCAAATAATCTTTTTGAAACTTTTTATTTTAAAAAGTATGGGCACACCAGGAAGTAAGAGATAATAGTACAGAAAAAAAATAACCCATGCATCTGTCACCTGGATTTAACAATTATTAGTAGTTTGCCTTATTTGCTTTAAAAATCTTTAGCAAAGAAATAAATTACAGAAGTCATGATGTTTTACCTTAAAAGAAAGAACTTAGGTAACCATAATACCACTCTTGTATCTAATAAAATTAATAATAATTTTCTAATAGTCATCTAATCCCTGGTCCACATTCAGATTTTCCCAGTCGTCCCCCAGATATCTTTCACAGCTCTTCTATACACATCAGGAATCAGTCAAGGTTCATATGTTGAATTTTACTGTTAGTGTCTTTAGTGTCCCCCACACTCTTTTTTTTCCTCATACTATTCACTGTTGAAGAGACCTGGGGCAGGTCTTATAGATTCACCTTCTAGATTTGCCAGATTTTTTTTATTATATGGTATCGTGTAACTTGTTCCTCTATCCTTTGTATTTTCTGCTAACTGAAAGTTAGATCTAAAAGTATGGTTCAAACTAAATACTCTTGGGATGGGTGATATCGTGAATTTCCTAAACTGTCACATCAGGGGGCATATGATATCTGGTTATCTCTTGCTTAACTCAAGACTGATGAAATAATTTCAGGTATTTATAGCCAGTCTACTCTGTTGTAAAGTTATATTTTTCCTAGTATATATTCTATGAGGTGATACTGTGGTATCACATGAGTATCTAGTATTCCATAAAACATTCATGTAAAGATTTTCACATCCATTGGTGATTCTTGTCCTGAATCAGTCAACTTCAGTAAAAGTTGCAAAATAATGATTTTCTTTTTCTATCATTCCTTCTATATTTATTAGCTGGCATTCTTTTATAAAGAAGAGCTTTCAATCATTAGCTGAGGCTTTTGTTTACTTTGGGATATTGTTACTATTGAAAAGGCAGGCTAAATCCTTATTTCTTTCTTTTCATTACCAAATTTTCTAGCAACAAGTATAATAGTCACTTCTAAAGATGGCAGATGAGTTTTTTGTTTGTCTTGGCTTTCTTTATATGAGTGTTATTTATGACTCATGGATTTTTATAAATTGATGAATCTGTCCAGTTATTATCTTCTTGGAATATTAATCTTAAAATAATAATATATCTAGAATCATTTTCTAAAAAGCTCCACTTACTTCGAAGTCTTCCAGATACAGTACATCTGTCATGTATTGTGACTATAAGAAAATCAATCTGGATTTAAAATATTTGGAACTAAAAACAAGTCATTATAACCAAAGCATGTTAGAAAGGCTTAGTTAAAATAATCACAAACATACATAACAAAGACTTCAAAATTTTCTGGAACTTGAGACCACTGTCTGTCAGGAAGCTTTCTTAGTTAGAGGCTCAGTTTTTTCATCCATGGAACAGATGATAAGCCCATGCCCTGCCCACTCTCTGAAACTTCAGTAAGATTATGTGTGTACACAAACTTTGCTGGTATAATTTGAATATGTGATTCAGAGACCAAGGCCGGTGATTTTTATTTCCAAGTTATCACATTAACTTTTAGAACCCCCCCAGAATTATAATTCCCAATTAGCAAATGACAAGAGGAAATTATTCACTGGTTGATTCTTATTATATGGTCCAAAGTAGGAAAAAAAATACCAGAGAAAAATTACTAGGCTACGAGTATCATATTGATAGCTTATGTTTACTTAAGGCTTACAATGTGCTGAAGCAGTAAAAAGCACTTTACAATTATCTCATTTGTTCTTTACAGCATCCTTATAAAGTAAGTACTATTATTATTCTCATTTCCAGATGAGGAAATTGAGGCTTAGAAAACTTAAGTTACCTACCCCAGGTCATACAGCTAGAGTGTGACTGACCTAGAATTTAAATCCCAGCAGCCTGACTCTAGAGCCTACACTTTTCGGTTTTTTTGTTTTTTTTGGTTTTTTTTTTTGCGGTACGCGGGCCTCTCACTGTTGTGGCCTCTCCCGTTGCGGAGCAACAGGCTCCGGACGTGCAGGCTCAGCCACCATGGCTCACGGGCACAGCCGCTCCGCGGCATGTGGGATCTTCCGGGACCGGGGCACGAACCCGTGTCCCCTGCATCGGCAGGCGGACTCTCAACCACTGCGCCACCAGGGAAGCCCTAGAGCCTACACTTTTGATAGGAATGGAGTTCAATCTATAGATCAATATGAAGAGCATTGCTATCTTAATATTAAGCCTTCGGATACATGAATATGGGAAGTTTTCCCAATTATTTATGTCTTCTTTAATTTCTTTGAACAATGTTCTCTAGTTTTCACTATACAAGCCTTGTACTTCTTTTGTTAAATTTATTCCTTAGTAATCTATTTTTGATGCTACTATAAATGGAATTTTTTCCTTATTTTCATTTTTCAATAGTTCATTGCTAATATATAGAAATATAATAGATTTTTGTATATTGATTGCATCCTGCAATCCTGCAGAGCTTGTTTATTAGTTCTAATATTATTTTTATGGATTCCTTATGATTTTCTACATGAAATCATGTCACCTCCAATTTGGCTGTCTTTTATTTCTTTTTCTTTCTTAATTGTAATGGCTAAATCTCCAATACAATATTGAATACAAGTGGCAAGAGCAAATAATATAGTCTTGTTCCTGATCTTAGGGGAAGACATTCAGCCTTTAACCTTTAGGTATGACGTTAGCTGTGAGTTTTATGTAGACACTATCAGGTTGAAGATGTTCCCTTATATTTCTAGTTAAGTGTTTTTATCATGAAAGCGTTTTGGATTTTTCAAATGCCTTTTCTGCATTTATTAAGATTAAAATATGGGTTTTGTCCTTTATTCCATTGATATGGCATATTAAATTAATTGGGTTTTAGATGTTAAACCAACCTTGCGTTCCTGGAATAAATCTCACTTAATGATGGTTATAATTCTTTTTATCTGTTACTGGGTTCAGTTTGCTAGTATTTTGTTGAGGACTTTTTTTTTTTTTTTTTTTTTTTTTTTGTTATTC
>NW_020173964.1:3503528-3514824 GCF_003031525.2 Neophocaena asiaeorientalis asiaeorientalis | reverse complement strand
TTTTTTTTTGTGGGGTTTTTTTTTTTTTTTTTTTTTTTTTGTGGTATGCGGGCCTCTCACTGTTGTGGCCTCTCCTGTTGCGGAGCACAGGCTCTGGACGTGCAGGCCCTGCAGCCATGGCTCACAGGCCCAGCCGCTCCGCGGAATGTGGGATCTTCCCGGAATGGGGCATGAACCCGTGTCCCCTGCATCGGCAGGCGGACTCTCAACCACTGTGCCACCAGGGAAGCCCCTTGTTGAGGATTTTAGATACAGATTTTAGAATCTGTATCCACGAAAAGTTTTGATCTGAAATTTTCTTGTGATAGCTTTGTCTAGTGTTGGTATCGAGGTAATACTGGTCTCACAGAATGAGTTAGGAAATGTTCCTACCTCTTCTATTTTCAGGAAATGTTTATAAAGAGTTGGTATTAATTCTTCTTTAAATATTTATAAGAATTCACCAATGAAACCATCCTGCGTTTTACTTTGTGGGAAATTTTTCAATTACTAATTCAGTCTCTTTACTTGTTATAGGTCGTTTCAGATTTTCTATTTATTCTTGTTTTGGTTTCGGTATTTTTTTGTCTTTCTAGGAATTTGTCCATCTCATCTAGGTTATCTAATTTGTTGACGTACAATTGTTCATAGCATTCCCTTATAATCCTTTTTCTGTAAAGTCAGTAGTGATATCCCCTTTTTCATTTCTGATTTCAATAATTTGAGGTTTTTCTCTTTTTTCCCTTGGTCAATCTAGCTAATGGTTTGTCAATTTTGTTGATCTTTTCAGGAACCAACTTTTGGGTTAGATGATTTTCTCTATTTTTTTATCCTCTATTTCATTAAGTTCTGCTCTGGTCTTTATCATTTTCTTCCTTCTGCTTGATTTAGTTTTAGTTTGCTTTTCTTTTTCCAGTTCTATATTATTGATTTGACATCTTTTTTAATATGGTCATTTACAACTGTAAATTTCCCTCCAGATGTTGTTTTAGCTGCATCCCACCAGTTTAGGTATGTTGTATTTTCATTTCCATTAATCTCAAAGTACTTTAATTTCCCTGGGACTTATTTGATTCATTGGTTGTTTAGGAGTGTGTTGTTTAATTTCCATATATTTGTGAATTTCCCAAATTTCTCTCTGTTATTGATTTCTAATTTCATTCCATGAGTTTGGAGAACATACTTTGTATGATTTCACTTCTTTAACTTAACTACATTGAGGCTTGTTTCATGGCCTAGCATATGGTCTATCCTGAGAATGTTTTATGTACACTTGAGAAAAATGTGTATTCTGCTCTTGTTGGGTGAAGTCTTCTATAGATGAGAGCCCATACTTTCGATCACTCACTACAAGACATGAGAAGGATTGTAGGAAAAATCTATGACACTTTTGCTTTGACATTTCTACTGAAGTACTTTATAAACATTTCACAAACCTAAGGATTATGGATAAATAGAATTTAGTAGCTTCTAGCAAAGAAGGGAAACACTTTGGGTTAGTCTGAAGAATGGAAGAAAAAGAGAATCAACATTTGTTGAAAATTACCAGCAATACTATGGGCATTACTCCTTTTTACATATGAGGAAGCAGCCTTGGGGATTTTGTATAAACTTTTCTAATGTCACACAGCTCATGAGTTTTTGAGTCAGGATTTGAACCCACGTATTTCTGACTGCAAAGCTTCTGAACTTATCATATAGAACTTACGGATGGGAATACATGTGAAACTTGCTTTTGGTATTATTACTGTTGTTGTAAATAGATATAAAGTTTCAAGAGATAGTCAGTGTGAATTTGCACTTTAACAAGAATAACTTTCTATTTTATTAGCACACTTTTCATGTGGATGCTGACAGGAGATGAAATCTCCTATTAAAGCAGTCAGTGATTTATCATTAACTTATTCCTAACAGCTGGGAGAGCAGAGCTAATCAGAATCTGAACCATGTGGTATGATCACAGAGTCCAAGTTTATAGACTAAATCAGGGGTCCTGATTTTTTTTATCAAGAAAGCATTGTTAGGCATTAGGACAGACCTCCAGTGTGAATTATAAGGAATTACCCTGAGTATCAAATCAGTGGGACATGAGAAAGTAGTTTCCGCCATAATATTCCAACACTTTTTAAGTGGACTTGACGTGTGAAGTGTGAACCATCCTCCACTGAATGACAGCGATCCCACGCCAAGATTCCTATAGCATAGTGAGAGTAGGAGGTTATTTTTAATGCAGAACATTAGGACTTACCTCTAACCCTAACCTCCTCTCACCCAGAGCTAAGGACGCTCCTCAAAGGGAGAGGAGGAGGAAAGTACTTTAGGAGATGCCTCCAGAACCTATTTGTTATGGTTCTTTGTTCTGTTTTTGACATTAGTTTTAGACATTCACTGCTATGTCACATGCCAGATTTGTGTCCTTTTGAACCAGTTATAGTGCCAGTTCTGAATGCACATCATAAAACCAGAGGGCAGTAACATCCATAAAGCTAATGGTAATGTTGAAAATTCATCAAGAAATTACCAAGACTCTAGAAGACTACTCTCCCCACCCCAAATTTATTATGCTCTTTTAAACCACATATTAGAAAAGTCATTCTGAAAACTCTCCATGTTAACTGCAACAGTGAAGGAGCATTAAGCATGTAGAGGGACACCTGTGTTCCTCTGGCCCCTAGAAAATTGTTTATTGAGGACCTTGCTTGAGAGCAAAATTATGTGTACATACTTATCCACCATTGCCCAGTTGCCTCTGAAATTTTTAGTGATCCCAACTATAGATACTGAAGTTTGATCAAATGTAAACGAACTCATTCTGTTCAGCAGCTGGCCTAGGTTTATTTTCAAAGCTAAGCTAATATTAACAAAATTTGATTTGCATACATGACATTTCTTTGAGCCATTTGTTCTCAAAGTGTGGTCTTCAGACTAGTAGCATCAGCTTCCCCAGGGATTTGTTGTAAACGGAAATCTCAGACCCCACCTCAAACTTATGGAAGCAGGAAGCCGGGAAGTAGAGACAGCATCTCGTTTAACAAAGCCCTCAGGTGATTCTGATGTATGCTAACATTTTAGAACCACTATATTCCATTGAAAATACTTTCCACCTGCCCCCAGTGTTATCTTAAGTGGTGTTTAAGCTCCTTATGTCCAGTCAGACTCTTTTGGTGTTGAGGTTGCAAAATGTATGAACTATGTTATTTTTATTCTCCCAGGTTTGTAGTTGTAGTTTTAGTTATAGTACACTATCTTCCAGGTAAGCTGAAATGTTACCTCATTTGCTTTGCTGTTTCTTGCCTCATTATCTTTGCATATATCATTCCCTCTATCCAATTCCCCACAGCATTTCTTCTGTCCAGTTTCACTTGTAAAAATAAAACCCCTTTAGAGTTCGATGTGAGGTCTAAATGAGATAGTATATATGGATGTACTTATTAGCATAGCACTTGGAACATATTTGGAATAGACAAAAAGATAAAAGTAACTGTGTGCATTCTGATCATATTACTTTATTGATTATAATTTTTTAATCAATTTACTCCATAAGAGACGATTTTAGTTTATTGACAAAATTAAGGACAAATACTGAATCTTGCCACACATCTCATATTAGTTTAACGAAAAGCAGTAGGGGTACACGAAGGCCAAATGTGCACCTTATTCTATAAAATGGTGGCTTTTATTCATGAATCATGAATCAAGCCTAAATTAAGAACTCATGTAAATGTAAATAAAGCATCTTTTCCATTTAGACTGAGCTAGTTTGGATTTCACATTAGCTAAATTAAAAATATGTTTTTATTAGGTGCAAGTAGTTTCCAAAGTGCTTTTCCTGGCTCACATCTTGTCCTTATTTTCTAGAAGGGTTGCTCTAGCACAGTTCAAGCAAATTTTTTGGTCCTGTTTGTCTGCCAGGTGGTAACAGAGTAGGAAACCTACAGAGAGGTTAAGTCTATATAGACTTGCAGAAAAGAAAAACTGGCCTTTTCTGCAGCAGTAGCCTGGGAATGAGTCGGCCCTTGCATCCAGCCGCTAATGCTCTGAGGATGCCACTTGTTTTCAGCTAAATACCAGCTAGGGTTTTGGAAGTAGAGAATCTGCAGATTAATTTAGAGCACACAACGTAAGTGAGAGTTTTTACAAAAGTCAGGAAGCCCAAATTGATAGCCCCTGCTGTGGCTCAGTGCCTATTGTATCCATAATACTTGCATGCTGTACTGTGTATGTTATGTAGCTAGAGAGGAAAAAAACTAGTGAGGGTTTTTCTCTAAATTTAGAGCTTTACTGTTTACTGTTAAAAACATTATAAAATCTTTCCTCTTCTCCCCTTATTGTCTTGTCTCCTTGCTTTTCCCCCCATTCCCTGCCCCCATGGCTCTTAGGATAGGAAAGAAGCTTTAAAAAAATGTAAAGGTCTATGTTCATTCTCCAAAACACCCTCTTAGTGGCATAGTGGCTGTGGAACAAAAGCATATCAGTGTAGGTTCCAAAGTTTTTAGTTTTGAGAGGTGAGATCAAATTTGAGCAAAAAGGTTTTGACTAATTTGGGTTTGTAATTTTATCAAATTCGTACATTAAGTTTATTTATCCATAGTGACGGAAAATAAAATTGCAGTGGAAATTTTAAGAAACCTTTTCTTAAAGTCTCAATGCTGCCATTGTGATAGTAAACTTAATACTTAGTACAAATTGTAATATGCCCTATGATAGAATTTGTCTTGCAGATAGGAAAATCTAAACATTGTGTAAGCATTCAAATATGCCACACTCTCTCTTCTCTTCTTTTTTTTTTTTGTTTTGTTTTTGTTTTTGTTTTGCGGTACACGGGCCTCTCACTGTTGTGGGCTCTCCCACTGCGGAGCACAGGCTCCAGACGCGCAGGCTCAGCGGCCATGGCTCACGGGCCCAGCCGCTCTGCGGCATGCGGGATCCTCCCGGACCGGGGCACGAACCCGTGTCCCCTACATCGTCAGGCAGACTCTAAACCACTGCGCCACCAGGGAAGCCCTCTCTTCTCTTCTTGACTAACATACTCTATTAATAAGCTCTAAGACATTTGAGATTATGCAGTGAGACTGTTGTAGAAATCAAAAAGTTCTAACAAATGGATTCTTAAATTGGTAAAAATGATGCATTAAGTGTGCTGGACATCAGAGAAGTTTCAGTTGATTAAATTTAACTTCTTAGTTGTAATTTTTAATTTTCTTTTATTTTAAAGAGGGTCAGGGAAGGAACATTAGATCATAATACTTACCAAAGATATTCAGGGAAAATTATTAGAAATATTCCCCCTGAAAAAGAAACTTTTCTTTTTCTAAACAGAAATAGGTTTATCTTTAGAATCAGCACTGAGAGTTTATAAAATCATAAAGTCACATGGTATTATACTCTACAGAGCTAATCATTGTTTTCATTCGGTAAATTTACTTTCAAATCTTTCTCTGTTTTTGTTTTTGTGTGTTGATATGCACATACAAACACATGGTTTTATATAAATTGAATGATACTTTGTCTTTATTATGTAATCTATATTATATAGTGTAATTATTTTAAATAGACATTTCCCATTTTTAACGGTGTTATAATAAACAGCCAGCACATTCTTTTTTTTTTGCACTTGTCCAGGTGCTTGAACACTTTGCAGTCCTTAGGATGGATGTCTGGAATTGCTGAGCTCAGGGTACCTACATTTAGTATTGATACATGTTGTCAGTGATTAAGAGAAAGGAATTATTTTTTAGTGTTAAATGTACTTTTTTCACCTACCAGAATGAAGAAAAATTGTTGCGCTAGGCAATTTAGAAGAAAAATTAGCGCCACCAGCAATTTAGTTCAATTTGACATATTTACTGAATGCTGAATACTGCTTATGTGTCAGATTCTGGTGCTAGTTATTAGGGTTGTAAAAGTGAAGTGACTTGCACTTCCCTGGTGGTGCAGTGATTAAGAATCCTCCTGCCAATGCAGGGGACACGGGTTTGAGGCCTGGTCTGGGAAGATCTCACATGCCCCAGAGCAACTAAGCCTGTGCACCACGACTACTGAGCCTGCGCTCTAGAGCCTGCAAGCCACGACTACTGAACCTGCGCTCTAGAGCCTGCAAGCCACAACTACTGAGCCCGCGTGCCACAACTACTGAAGCCCACATGCCTAGAGCCCTTGTGCTCCGCAAGAGAAGCCACCGCAATGAGAAGCCCGCGCACTGCAACAAAGCGTAGCCCCTGCTCACCGCAACTAAAGCCCACATGCAGCAACGAAGACCCAATGCAGCCAAAAATAAATAAATAAATAAATTTATTTATTAAAAAAAAAAAGTGAAGTGACTCAGTTTTTTTGGACTAATGGAGATTACAAAGAAGTAACAGGCAGTTAAAATATGATATGGTAAGTGTGACAGTAAGGATAAATATAGGGAGCTTGTGTACCAGTATCAGGAATTCAGAAGTCTTTGTGGGGAAAGTGACATGAAAGCTGAGATCTGAGGATAAATGTATGTGGAGGAAGGATGTAAGAGAGACGAGTATTTTAGGCCATGAGGAGTAGGTGTCAAAGATTATGACACGTTGTATGAGCTAATAGGATTTTAGAATATGTGGAATGTACAACAGGAGTGAGGCACCAGAGCTAGAGCTTAATAATAAAACAGATCTGAAATCATGAAAAACCTTGTAGTAGAGTTAATGGATATGGACTTTGAGAATCAAAGGGTGCTGGGTAGCAAGGAGGCAATGAGATCAAATTTGAACTTTAAAAAATTATCCTGGCTCTAGTTCGGAGAGTGATTTGAAGTCAAGCAAACCACAGCCCCAGGGTCAAAAGGATATGGTGAGCTTGATTTAGGAAGGCATCTGTACCAGAAGAGTACAAGCTTGCCAATTATACAAAGCAGTAAGGAAGGGCAATTTTCAAAGTCAGGTAAACAAAAGCGTCATTTATCTAAAGGCTCTTCTCTCCTGAAAAAACACACAAAGTACTTCCTGGAAGCCTTGGGAACTCCCGCCCACACAGTGAGGAGAGTCTGAAATTCGAGTTAGAAAAACAAGGTACATTAGTAATATCATCATCATCGTGGTCAGTATCATCACCACCACCATCATCTTGTAGTTATTATCAGAAAGGCTACACTTAGGTATACTTGATTATAGACCTAAAACAGAGTGACTCATTCTTGAGTGTAATAGAAGCTCATAATATACTTTTTGTCTTCATCATAAATGGTTCAGGAGGCATGTGAAGTGGGCTTGTAGATGAAGGAGGGACCTCAACATCTCTGCATGCATTGGATAAGAAAGGCAGGGACAGTAGTCCCTAAACTTAAAATGTGAAAAGTTTCAGTGATTTAAGAGGAACATCTACATGGAACTCCGTTTGTAAAACACTGTATAAAACTTAATGGTTCTCTAGAAGCCAATTTATATAATTCTAATCCATACTGATAAAAGTGTAGATGGATGCCAGAAAAATTTTGCCTCAATTTCTTTTCCTTATATAATCCATACCATGTACTGTACTTAAAATCATTTGTTTATGTTTTCATTCTTTTACATAATGTTGAAATCATTTTGATGTCAGGAAAGCAAACTTAACAAGGCAAGCATACTGTGGGAAGTAGTAAATCTTTAATAAATAATTTACATAATGCTTTTCTGTCACTGACTAACTACGACCTTCACAAAAACGACCTCCTTTTTAGGTAGACATTATTTTATCTGAAGTCATTTTCTTAGTGATTTTTATCCTATGTGCTACATTTGAGATGTCTTTCTTCTCACAAAATTTCTCCTCTTTCCTAGCTCCCACACCTCCCTCTGGTGGTTTCCAGGATTAGTATTCTGATACCATTTCTCCCTTAATTTATGCCTGTTTTTATTTAGCATATACTACAGAGCATACTCACAGTGTCAGATACTGGGATAAATGTAGCTCACTAAATATTCTTTAGTGACTTTAGTGTTTTTGTAAAAATGATGCCTGCTCATAATAAATTAAGGCAGTATATCAGAGAAGAAAATAGGAAACCCAAAATGACAACTCAACTAAAAACATCCAGAAATAACTATCATTAACAGTAAGTAAACATTATTCCAACCATCTCTTGAACTCAGGACCAGAGAGAAGTACTGGGGTAAGAGAGATGGTGGTGAACAATGAATTCATTTAAATAGAAAACTAAGACTGTACAACTGAAAATTTTGTGCATAGATGCTGTGGACATTGACAATTTAAAAACACTAATATAACCCAAGTGAAGGAAGGAAAAGGTGGAAAAAATGTTAAGTATACTAATTTCCTCAACCTTTAGGGCAGTTTAATCAGTATAAACTAAAATTAAATCATGTAGTTTAAAAAAGTGACTCCATTCTCTTAATATTTTCATAACATTTTTTCATAAAATGGAGAAATTTCTTAGGAAACCTCTTGAGACAAAAACATTTATATAAAAATTAGAAATTTCTTGGTCTACTTCCATTTTGTATTTTTGTGTTAAATTCAAGTAAAATAAAATATAATATTCTCTTTTAATAAAATTATCTATTTAACCTTGCTTTTCTCTCTTCTTGGATCACTAAGAGATGTGAGGACACAGGGCAAACCGCTGCCCCCCAAGATTGGAGGGACAGACAGGTGAATACAGGGAATTTAGTTTATCTGAGAACAAGGAGAAATTGCATGGGAACCAGTGCTGGGATAGGAAACCTGAACTGTAAATGACAAGTTGCTGGAGGCTCAGTGTGGCTAAGTTTGAGAGTTAAAAACTCCAGGGACACCCGGTCATGGGGGGTGGGGGGCACAATATTGTGAGATTTACCTCTGAGAGCTTAACTAGGTTCTCACAGAAAATCTCACAGAAATAAATCCCCTACTACTTCCTTCAAGGGGAGAGGAAAAGGAACCATTTTGACTTATGCCAGAGCACTCTGTTCTTTTTGTTTTCCTTCAGGGAAAACCAGTTACCCAGAGCTCAACCTGCTGTGGGTTATCAGAGCTTAATGGACCTGGGAGAAGGGAAATAACCAACTTCAGCTGGTTCTAACCCTCCATGTTGGAGAATTGAAACACCCAACTGCAGCCCATTCTAACCATCCTGCCCCCACCTAAGGGAGGAGAAAAACCTGAGAAACGTGTGAAGTTCACAGTCCAGAGGCGTAGTGTCACTAAAAGACTTGAGGCCTAATCATAGGACCATAGGACACATCCCCTTTCCCCATACCTCACTACCACATTAGTAAAGTCCTATTTACAGCAGTACCTTTTACCGGTCCATAATATCTGGCTATCAAGAAAAAAGTATAAGGCATACCAAAAGACAAAACACAATTTGAAGAGATAAAGTAAACATCAGAACCAGACATGGCAGGGATGTTGGAATTATCAGACTGGGAATTTAAAACAACTATGATTAATATGCTAAGGGCTCTAATGGATAAAGTAGACAGCATGAAAGAACAGATAGGCAGTGTTAGCAGAGAGATGAAAATCTTAAGAACCAAAAGAAATGCTACAGATCAAAAACACTGTAAGAGAAATGAAGAATGCCTTTGATGGGCTTATTAGCAGACTGGACTCAGAGGAAAGAATCTCTGAGCTAGAGGATATTTCAATAGAATCCTTAAAAACTGAAAAGTGAAGAGAACAAAGACAACAAACAGAACAGAACATCCAAGGACTGCGGAACAATTACAAAAGGTGTAACATACACATGTTGGGAATACTGTACTTCTCTTAATGAGACCTAATGACCATACACATTTTTTGACAGTCACATCACAGTGTTGAGTCAGATTGTGCTGTCAACTAAATGCCTCACAGTCTTTTTCCTTCTTGCTGCTGCTGTTACTCCTCCTACCTCCTGGACCCATTCATATACCCTCTACCTGTAATTGGTTTGTCTCCTACTTTATATTCAGTGAAGCATCATATGCCAAAATATGGTAAGGACCTAGTGTACAGTATCTTAGTAGAAACATATCTAAAAACTAACTTTGACCTGTTATTTAGCATTCTCGGAATAGTTGCACTAGTAAAGACTAATTCATAATCGTTTTTGCTTAAGCAGCCAGGCATTATTTGTTCTCTGCTTTAATGGCTGTAATGAAAGACATCATTTATGTCTTACATTGCATAAGTCCATGCCTACTTTATTCTCACAATATGGCAGTCTACTTTCTCTGTCCAAGAAAAAGGTGAACTTAATTTGAAGTGATTTATCCTTATTAATTTCTGCTGGTTGTTTTATGGTGCTCTGCATTTTGACTATGATATGTCTACATTTGGATTTTCCTTTTATTTATCCTGCTTGAATTTATTGAGCTTCCTGAATCTGAAGACTAATGTTTTTATCAGTTTTGGAAAATTCTCAGACACTATTGTCTCCATTTCATTCTATTTTCTCTTTCTGCAATTCCACATGTACATGTGGTGGACCTTCTCACTCTGTCTTCCATGTCTTTTAATCTCCCATAGTTGTTGTTGTTTTTCTCTCTGTGTTTTGCATCCTGTGTTATGCGTGTTTTCATATATGCGTGTTTTTAGTGAGCTAAGCTATGCATTTTTTCAGATATGCGTGTTTTTAGTGAGCTAAGCTATGCATTTAAAGTTTTGGGGTTTTTTTTTAATGTACTTTATTCAGCACTCCTAGGTATTTGTAAGGGAGTTTTTGGGTTTTACCTGGTATGCTGCCTTACTGGAATTGGAAATCTCATTTGTTTTTCATATTGAGTTAATATCATTTTGTAAAGTTGGATTATGGAATAGACATGTGGCTAAAGACCAAATTTCTGCCACAACAGATTTACTCCACTTCTGTCAAATATCAGCTAAGCCAAGTTCTTGCTGTGAAATAACATGTTTGATTCAGAACTTATTACTTGGTGTTTAGAGAGAATAACAATATCACCTACGGTTATCATGGATATTTTATGATTTGGTGCAGGATTTACTCTTTAGTCTGTTTTGGAAAAGACGATAAGATTTTCTAAGATTTGAAGGAGGTCTTGCAAAGATTAATGACAATCTATATCAAACGTCTCAACTTTTTATTTAAAAATAAATGTGATCTTCCATATGAAAGGAGTGAGATTGTAAGTCTAAAGGCCAGATGCAGGTGCATTTAAATTCTTCCTTCTTTTCAAATTTCGATGTACTTATGGATAGGGATTGTGTACTTATGGATAGGGATTATAGTCTTTCTTTTCCTACATATTGATGTAACAATATAAAGGACATGTGGAACATTATCTCTCATATTAAATTTTATCTCCTGATAGATGCTTCCAGGATGACTTAGTTAAAATAATATAGGTTCTCTGTTACTCTTCCT
>NW_020173964.1:3427243-3503370 GCF_003031525.2 Neophocaena asiaeorientalis asiaeorientalis | reverse complement strand
GGGTATATATATATATATATATACACATTTCCTTGTTTACTTATTTACTCCTTAACTTCTCAACTAGACTATAATGAATGAAAATAAGCAATTCCATTCCAAGTGTTTAGCGACCAGAATTAAGGTATAAGAATTTTGTAATTTTTAGGGTTTTTTTCTACTGTTATATTTCTTATTTTCATAGTATTGTGGGATCCTCCCGGACCGGGGCACGAACCCGTGTCCCCTGCATCAGCAGGCAGACTCTCAACCACTACGCCACCAGGGAAGCCCCATAGTATATGATATTTAATCCAAGCAATACATCAAACAGAAAAACTTATCGGTAAGCTTTTGAAATCTATGCATCCATGAGAAAAATGGAAGGGTTTGCCTTTTTGATTTCTTTAGTTAGCCTGAGGTCTCATTTTGTCGGTAATTGATTCTGTAAATAGTAAGAACAGAAGTAGTGTTGGTGCTGGAGAGGAAAATGATGATGATAATAATAGAAGAAGCAAACTCATGTAGAGCACATATTTGGGCCAAGTACCATGTTAAGTACACTAAGTAATTTCCATGGAATCATGTTTCCTCCTTACAACCTTACTTTTATTCTCATTTCAAGATGAGAAAACAGACTTAGATTGGTTAACTTAGTTGTCTAAGACCATACTGCTAATAATAGGTAGAACAGTTTGAACACATAAATCAGGGGTTCCATGATTTAATTTGTTTTTTTATTTCCTGTATATATTTTCAAAATTAATGTATGAACTGTAGCATATTGAAATACTTTCCTGATACATGTTTAACTTGCATCTCTGCTCCTGCTGATGATACCATACTACAAATCGTGCCATACATTTTTAGTTTTAATACTTATGATGGGCTTTTATTACAGCTATTTTATGATTTCATCAACAGCCAAGCTGTTGTTTCATTACAAACAGATTCGGTATCTTTGTGATTAAAGCGACAGACTAAAAACCATGAAGGCTGTACTGTTTGGCTTGCAATCATTTCCATGTGTTATGAATTCTTATCAGATGTTGGGAAATAGCAGGCTTAAGCTAACTGCAAGTACTGCATCCATGGTCCAAGAAGCAGTGATCTGTAATGGACATGTGTTTAGCCGTCAGCTTGCTTAACAAAGTCTCTAAGCAAATTCATTTACCATCGTATGTATTAAGGAGATATGTATACATAGTCCATTTCATTTTTGTAGATTAAAGTTCTCTTCAAAAGCATGTCAAATACTCAGGTCTTGATAACTTTACCTTTTTTTTTTTTGAAGGTGAATGTTAGAGGAGGTCAGTGTTTGAGTTCACCGCCCTTATATTAAGATAATATTTCTCATGCCATAAGAAAAAAGAACAGATATAACTCAAAATTTTCCTAAGGCACATTCTTGGAAACTGGAGAAAATGAGAAAAGCATCTGGGAAAAAATAAAAACTGACTGAAAATCATGCAGGATACTTGTCACTGACATTTTAAATCCTCAATCTCAAGTTGAAAAGCTGTATGATTTTTAAAAATTGCAAGATTTTTAACTTTTATAAAGTACTATAAACAGTCCGATAAAAATATAAATATACTGTAGGTATAAAAACTTTCCTGCATAGTTACTTATTCATAGTGTCTTCTGTTGTTCAGCTTAAAAATAAGGTACTCAAGTCTAAATGTACTTTTCATTCAGTGGGTAGTAAGCACATTAAGTGAAAAACTGCATAAAGAATTAGGATGTCTGTATCATATTTACAGTATTGTTACTGACTTAGGCAATATTGAAAAAAAACAGTCACCATCTCTATACTTCAACTTCTTTGTGTCTAAGGTGAAGACTATATTCAGCATCTCACCATTTCCTTAGATTATGGACCTTAAGATCCTAAATCCAGAGGACTTGAAATAGAATGATCTACATAGTATAATCACTTTTTACATTTATAATTATGATTATGCATTTCAGAAATATTAATTTACACCTTCCTCAGACTATTCTTAGGTGATGACAAAACTGAGGCAAAGGAGGATTAATTGCTTTCCTGTGGCCATATAATGATGTTGGGTCTAGGGGTTCTGATAAACATGTCTCCTTTTTTTATACAAAAGTTGTATTTACTCTTTTGGAATGGACATTGGCCATAAGAAGATAAAACAACCCATCAATGAGATTAGAGTATGCATCTTTAATAGTATAGTAACTAGTATCATTGTCCTTAAAATGATTGATTTTTATTTAAAGTTTTAATTCTTTAAATTGCTCATGTAATTTAATAGTCATGAGTTGGTTGTAGTATATTTTATTTAAAAAAAAATAAAAAAAAAAAAAAAAAAAAAAAAAAAAAACTGCCTTCTAAGCACCTAATAGTGCTCTGAACTCATTTTAATCCTTAATCATTAATTATAATAATAGGCTGAATATAGTCAGAATTTACAGATGAGAAAACTGAGGTACAGTGAGCTTGACAACTTTGCCCCAAAGCTGTGCTCTAGTGCCATTTTCTCCATGAAGCCTTGAAAAATGAGGAAGACTTTAGTTGGCAGTAATAGGGAGAAAAGACAATTTTAGGTAATGGAAATGGCATGAACAAAGGCGTATATGTGCTGAAGCTCAAAGTTTGCCACGGTAAGTACGACTAGTGTGTTTTGGCTGAAATTTAGAGTAACCGTAGAGGATCTGTGATAGAGTTGAAAAAGCAGTTTGAAGGTAGCTCGTAAGAGGGACTTGAATGCTTGGGAAAGAAATTAGTGCACAATTCAGTAGGACTTAGGGAGTTAAAAAGATTAGGGAGTAGAATTGTAGGATTTGGCCTAAGTGTGCAAAATGAATGGAAGAAAGGTCAGACCAGAAGCACGTAGACCAAGTAGGAGACTGTGGTCATAGTGAAGTCACGAAAGCCTAAACAGCTGTCACTAACCATAAAAAGGAAGAGACTTTGTAAAGGAGGAAGAATGTGGCTACTAAACAGCTGTAGAGAGTAAGAGAGCAATACTAGAAGATGGGCCTGACAACCAGCGTTCTGGTGGCTTATCAAAGAAAGGAGAGAGAAAATGAGGTGGTGTTTTTTGAGTAGCCAAAATGATCAATCTGACTTTTAAAATGGTAAATTTGTGGATTTGTGGGATACTAATTGAAGTATCCACCTGGCAGTTGGAAATGTGAATTTAAGCTTGAAAGTGGAAATGTGTAAAGAGCATAGGCTAACGATCTTGCTTTTACACTTTGACTGCATTAAGAAAATAGAATTGAAATCCTGAACATGGATGAAATTTATAAAGAAGAGAAGAAAAAAAGAGAGGGTTGAGACTAGGCTACTAAGAAGCACCTAAATTTGAGAAGCAGGAGGTGGAAGAGTAAAAGCCAGTGGAAACAGAGAAAGAATATCCAAAAGGTAGAACGAGATCAGGCATGGCACTAAGTCTGAGGTCGCAAAAGGTTAGAGGTCAGGGGTCAACAAAGCTGGATTCTTCTGAAGGTCTAAGTTATGATCTAAAGGGAAGCCATTGAAGTTTGTGAAGAAGGTACTTCTTCTAGGACAGCAGTTTAAGGAACGTGTGGGTTACAGGTAAGGTATTAAAACAGGTGGATAGTGGATACAATGAAGACAAGAGCCATTGAGAAATTGGTTGTAAAAAAAAAAGAAGAAATGGACGCTCAAAGATGTGGAAAAAACGGAAGGACAACATTCTTACCTGGGCTCCTCACAAATACCTAGCATTTAGACTTTACCCCAGGCTCTCTTCCTAGCTCTATCTTTTGTTTCTATTCTCCTTTAAATCATCTGTGCTATAGCATAATGTTTTAACGTGCACCCTATGTTTTACCATCTCCCATCTTTAAGACACACTGCTTGGATGCCTTTCATTGTATCTCCTCTTGGCCAATTTCTACTCATCTTTCGGGGTCCTCTTCAAATGCCTCCTCTATGAAGCCGTCCCTTATTTAGTGTATAGTATTCTTTCCTCAGAATTTCAAAATGCTTCAGTCATTTCTTTGTCATGGCAGTTATTGCTTTCTATTATGTACTGTTGTTATTATTTATGTACATGATTTATCTCTCTCCTTGGAATTTAGGCTCCTTGGAGACTTTCTCAAGGTTTCAGTTATACCATGATGAAAAGAGCATAGACTTAGAATTCAGACAATCTCATTTTCAGTTTCTAGCTCTTTCACTTTCTGATAGATTGTGTGACTTCAGGCTTAGTATTTAAGTTCTGTAAGCCTCAGCCTTCTTCCCTATAAAATGCCTATATCTCAGGTTATTGAGAACATTAAGTGGTAAGGAGGTAACTGATTTAAAGAACCTAGCAAAGTTAGATTCCTTTCCCTCCTTATTCATCTCGATTTCTGTGTCATCACTCAGAATGGTACAATACGGATATTAGAGGCTCCAGAAACTGCTGAATGAATTAGTAATTTCTTTGCTATTACTAAGTATATAAAGGCTACTATAGTTTCTAGGCTCCTGATATTTTATTGGGATGATGTTTTTAAGGAATTCTTTTTTTCATTGGAACAGAGTATACTACAGATTTACCAGATTAAAAATATATACAATGCAGAATTATTTGATGGATAATGGTGATGTCATACAAACCATGTTAAAATTCAAATGAATCCAAATTAGAGACCTACCTATTAGGAAAAAATTAATTAGCTTAGAGTTAATAGTAACCTATAGAAGCTATTTCTTTTACCATACAAGTAGAAACTAGGCTTTGAGGGAGCCAAAAAGATGCTGCCTAGACTCAAGCAAGCCCATAGTTTGTATGATTGCTTTGTAAGCAGTATAAGGTGACATATACTCCAGGCTTACAATTTTCATTCGCATTTGAACAGATTCAAATATATTCTATTACCAATGGATAAAATTATATTCCAGAGAATGTAAGATTGGGAACCCTAAAACTAGACTGTGATCTAAAGACTAGGTTAAAAACTTGTACTTCATTCTAAGAGTTATGGATTCCACAAGTACTAACAAATGGTGTTGTTTGAATAATCTGAAAGATTTTGACAATGTTGTAATTTTTAATTACTTGAAAAATTCAGTATAATGAAAACATACTTTAATAATCTGTAAAGACCTAAACCTTCTCTGTCTCACTTTGTCTTTTTTGAGTTCTTATTCATCATTGTTCAGTTTGTATATTATTATGGCTAATTCAATAGTGTATCTAAATCTTTTACTATTTAAGGATAGATTTTTAGAAGCTGGCATTACACATTCTTTGCCCTTTTTAAAAATTACAAACAAGGTTGATCTCCATATGGAGTAGAGGTAGGATTTGTTTATAATAAATAATATAATAAGGAAATATTCCTACTTGACAAACAGCCCTTAACTGTAGTACTGTTTCAAACATAAGATCTAAATAATAATAGCCATCATTTGTTGAACATGTATTGAATGCCCAACATTTCAGATACCTTACTCTGATTTTATAGTTGAGGAAGCTGGGTTTCAGAGAAGTTAAATAATTGTTGTTAGGTCTCCCAGACTATAAGTGATGGAGTTGGCTTTTAAGTCAGGACTTTCTGAACCCTGAGTTAATCATTTTAATGACTGTGCTCTACTGACTCTACAATAGTTATACTCTCATTGCCTCTCATTCTTTGCATACTTCAGATCTCTCTAATAACTAGTTTGTTCAGCCATCATGTAGCATTTCTTCTTCAACTTTCAAAATAAT
Source organism: Neophocaena asiaeorientalis asiaeorientalis (assembly GCF_003031525.2). Lineage (NCBI taxonomy): Eukaryota > Metazoa > Chordata > Mammalia > Artiodactyla > Phocoenidae > Neophocaena > Neophocaena asiaeorientalis. The sequence goes on along the minus strand of NW_020173964.1, from coordinate 3,497,692 downwards.
CTTCCCCTCAAGGCCTTAGTCTTCAGAAAATATCATCTGAGTTTCCTGAATTACTTACCAAAGTAAAAAAATTTTAAACTAGTATAATAAAAAGATAAGGGTGTTTAGTGGATGGAGCAAAGATGTGGTTGCTATTCTCTGTTCTCACATAACGTCAAGAGATAGGAAGTAATTACATTTATCGGAGAAATAGATCATGAGAGCCTAAACTAGGCATTGATGATGAGAGTCAAGAGGAGCAGTTACATGTGAGAAAGATTGGAAGATGACATACCTCTACGGTAATTCAGTGAAAGGGAGGGTGAACAGTCCCAGGGGAAGTACAGAGTTTGGTCATTAGGAGGAAAATGGTTTCACAATCAAATAGGGACTTCAGGAGAAGGGACAGATTTGGCCAGGAAGGAGATGGCTTGGAGTTTTGACATAGAGAGTTTGTAATTCTTGTGACATCTAGCCTCAAGCATCCATCTAGATCTAAGCCCTTGACATGTGGCTAGTTTGAATTGAGATGTCCTGTAAGTGTTAAATGTACACTGCATTTGGAAGAGTTAGTACAAAAAAAAGAATGTAAAATATTAATATTCTCATATTGGTTGCATGTTGAAATAATAATATCTTGGATATTTTGAGTTATTGAGTTAAATAAAATATGTTTTTAAAATTAATTTAACCCATTTCTTTTCACCATTTTTTTTTAATGTGGCTGCTAGGAAACTTAAAATTGTATATGTGTCTTACCTTATATTTCTGTTGGACAGCAGTAATGTACACGGAGATTTGTAATAGATAGTTAGAAATGTAGGGCAAAATGTCTAGATTTGGAAATAACCCATTATAAAAGTGATAGCTTATATTATAAGATTAGATAAAAATGCTGGCATACAGGGTATAGAAATGAGAAAGATGCCAACAATTATAGGATGAGAAGAGAAAGAGTTATTCGGAGGAGAATTAGAGAATCAAGACTCTAAAGTGGTACATAGTCTGTTAGAATTTCAAAAAGAAGTAGTTCTTATCATTGAATGATAGAAAGGCCAAAGAGGAAGAGGAGGACTGAGAAAAGGACATTGAATTTGATTGATATAGAAGCAGTTTCAATAGAGTATAAGAAGGATAGATTGCAAGAGATTAAGAAGTTAAGAGGTTGATGAATTAGACTCTGTATATAAACTATTCTTTCAAGCTAGGAGTTCACTTGTAAAGATAGCAATCTCTTGATTGGAGCAGAGTACAGGGAAATTTGAGCATGCTGTTGGCTGAATGAAAGGATTAGTGAAGTAGGAGTGCTTGAAGTTATAAGAAAGAGAAGATAATTTCTATAGTAAGGTCCTAATGCATTGGGTCCCAAACCTGAGTTCATGTTAGAGTCACCTGGGTAACTTGTCACAGGAGCAAATTCCTAGGCAACATCTCACATCTAAAGAAATAATATTTTCTGGAGATGTGTCTCCCCAAACATGTTTTAACAAGTTCTTCTAGGTGATTATGATGTATCCATCAGGCCAAACAAATCAAGAAAATTAAGGGTTCTGGTGAGGACATCAGTGAAATGACTGACCATAGCATCCAGAATGGATAGAGAGACGACTGGGTTAGAATAGACTGGTGGACTGTGAACTACGATTAAGGAGTTGGCTTTCATTATTAAAAGAGTGAGCATAAGTTTAGTAGGAATGAAAGACTGAGAAAGCTAAAAACATAGTGGATTTTGATCAGAGAGGGAAGTTTCAGAATTGAGGACTTGGAGGCCAAGCTGTGTGTGTTTGATATGGAAAAAAGATGAAAAGAACTGAGTCATGCACATTGTAAGACCTATCAGTTTGGTGACTCTAATACAGGACAGAAGTAAAAAAGTATGAGATTTGGTGTTTAGGAGGAAGCACTAAAGGCTGAATCAGTAGGGAGCTCTTTAGACTTAGGATTTTGCTAAACCTTGATTATCTTTAGAGAACATTCCAGAATGGGGTGCCTCCTTGGGCGACCGTGTTCTTAGTCTCCATGACCCACTCTAGCTTGTGGAAAATAGAGTGGGTGCCTGACATTCACAAATATAAAATGCATAGTTTTAACTATTCACAAGTGACCCTCAGGGTTAATGACATGGGCAGTTAATAATTTTTTCCAAGGCTTGAATTTGAATCTCCTGCCCTAAAAGTGGCCTGTAGAAACCAGTCACTTAACAAGTGACTTGCAGTGAAGCCAACAACTTACATCTCCATTTGCCTTTAATATATGATTGTATTAATTATCAAAATACCTCAGCCTGATAGGTTTCACAGGAGAGGAAATTATTTGGCAAATTGTGATATCAAATGGGTTAAAAATTAATTGAGTTTAAAAAAATTAGCACTGCTCCTAGCATATAATTGCTTAATAAGTGGTAGTTATTGGTGCCAGTTAGGAATTCAACAAGTTTTGAAGCCAAATGTTTTTGTGTATGCCCAGGTTTAGTGAATAGTGTTTATATTAAAAAGTTTGTTTTGATTTGGAATCTCCATGAATTATTAAACTGAAACTAGAATGTTAAATTTGCAAGTAAATTAGAGGGAGAACAATAGTTCATTTATCACTTACCAACTGTTTGGTATATTGGAAGGGAGCTATATTTCATAGTAACTCATATTGCTATTATGAAAATCACAACTTTTAATATATCCTTTAAGTATGTTTCCATACCACACATACACAGAAACAAAATTAATTACATTATTCACTTTGTATTTCTTAGAGATTTAGTGTACCTGACAACTAGATTTAGTTGTTTCTGCTAAACAACTTTCTCTTTCGGTCTATTATATACTTATATAATTGTTTTTGCTTTATAGCGAAGAGCTCAGAAAAGAAGCAAGACAATTAAAGCGGGAACTCTTAGCAGCAAAACAAAAGAAAATGGAAAATGCAGCAAAACAAGCAGAAAAAAGAAGTGAAGGTAAGGGCAGTTATCAAGCTTATATTTTCACTTGGTACTTATTCCCTCTCTCCTGAGTTGAGTTTTGTTGTTGTTGTTTAATGCTTTCTTTGGCCAGTTAGCCAATAAAATTAAGTTTCACTTAGGACTTTTGTCTGAGAAGGAAATTCAATCAAACATGATCGTAACTAGTGTTCCTTAATAAACAGAGTACTTCACATCAAGCAAAACTTAAATGTTGCCATAGCACTTATCTAGAAGTACACAGGATAGAATGTCCATTTTTACACTGCATACCCTTTAAAACATTTAAGAAAAGTGTTTAGGCCCTATATATGAGACTTGTATAGACATTATTCATACGTTGGTTTGAATAGTATTAAATGCAAATTCTTGTTTGTTTTTGGTTTTGCTCTTATGTTTAGGTACAGAAAATCTAAAGTATTGATAAAACTGATCAAAAGCTGATCAAAATAATATCCTGCTTTTTATACAGGTTAAATATTTCTTTATTGTACTGTGATTTTTTAAATAAAGCTCTAGAATAGCTTCAAAAAAGCTTTTTTACTGAAGATCTTTAGTTTAAAACTGTTTCAGCTATAAAACATATAATATTCAATTTCCAAAATAACAGTTGGAACTCTCAAATCTGTCTTCTTTTTACAATAATAAAATACATTGTAGATTCAGTGAACATGATCAGAAATTTGATTGTTACCTTTAATAATGTACACCAAATTTGGCTTAACAAACTTGCTTTGTGCATATATCTTGTGTAGCCTCATGCTTTTGCAAAGCATGAATATTTTTATCTACTAGGTTCTATAGCAGTCACTGGAGATATATCAAAGCATAAGATGTAATATCTATCCTTAAAGAATACGTATTCCAGTACAGAACAGTGGTACAGCATTTGGCCATAGGCATTATTATTTATTTTAAGTAGCACGAGTAATACCACATAACTATCTAAAGCTCATAGTTCTTAGATTATTTGTACCATGTCCCCAGTGACTATTATAATAAAGGCAGGTACTTGATGTAGAACTTAGAATCACCAAAATATGTTTGAGTGAAACAAATTATTAAAAAGTTAACTCACCAGAATGACACAAATTATAAACGGAATTTGAAGGAAAGGACAAACTTATATGTGACTAGATCATATGGGTAAAATGTAACCCAGATTAGAAAGAAGCTATATTGGCAATATTGAGATTTGAAAGAGTACAAGATTTCAAATATTGTATTTGAAAGAATACAATGAGGGTTATTTAATTTTAAGTTTATATATAATTTTCCCAGGGGACTGTTTCTTATAATTAAAAAGCATTTTAAATATATGAAAGTAATTCCTTTTAACTGGAAAGATGTTTTATTTTAATTTTTTATTCATTTTTGAGCTAGTAATTATTATTCTCCCACCCCATCTGAAGAGCCATGATGGACTAGGGATATGAAGTTGGCAGTAGATGATTCTTGCCTTCGTACATAGTTCATGATCTACTAGTAGGAGTGAGAGAATTGCAGTAGGAAATTACCGAAATAGAGTTGTATGGTTAAGGCCTGTATTAGACATAAACAGTGCTGTGTTGATTTATTTGTCTGCCTTTGAAATACTTAATACAATTAGGTAAAGAAAGACTTGAATCTTAAAAGAATGATTATTTCTTAACACACATACAAAAAGAAGATTCTTCTGGAGCTTATTTCAGTCTATTTATATGAAAGTTAGCCAGGTTAAAAATCTTTTGATTTCATAATTAGAAAGAGAATTATATATTACTTTTATAGTAATATATATATTACTTTTCTGAATTTAATTTTTCTTATATCATCTAGAAATACCTGGATTTTCCCTAAATCTGAGAGACAGTTAAAATTAACTTCCCGAAAAAACCAATCATTTGGTTGCTATCGTTTTTCTTCTAGTCTCAGAATGGGCCATGCTATTTATTTTTTTATTGTTTTATTTTGAAATAATTTTAGACTTACAGAGAAGTTACAAAAATTGAGTTTCCAGATACCTTTAATGTTAAGGTCTTGTGTAACCATAGTACAATGATCAAAACCAAGCAATTAATATTAACACAGCACTATTACTAACTGCAGACCTTATTAGAATTTCACCAGTTTTCCCACCTGCGCCCTTTGTATGTTCTGTGATTCCTTCCAGAATTCCATATTGCATTTAGTCATCATGTCTCCTTAGTCTCTTCTGATTTGTGATGGTTCCTCAATCCTTTCTTGTCTTTCATGAACTTGACACCGGTTAGATATTTTGTAGAACGTCTCAATTGAGTTTGTCTCATGTTTTCTCATGATTAGATTGAGGCTACGCATTTTTGGGAAAGATTGCCACATAAGTGGCATGTCCTTCCCAGTGCACTGTACCGGAGGTAACAAGATGTCTGTTGTCTTTTTATTGGTGATATTACCATGATCACTTGGTTAAGGTGGTTTCTGCTTAGTTGCTACACTGTTAAGTTACTCTTTTTCCCTTTGAGAATGTAAGTACTGGAGGGGAAGATACTTTGCAACTATACAAATATCCTGTTTCTTTTCAAGCTTCCTCACACTAATTTTAGCATCCATTGATGGATATTGCCTATAGGCAACAGTTATTTACTGTGGTGTTCTAATGGTGACTATTTCCCTGATTAGTACTACTTTTATTACTTGGAATTCTTCACTAAGAAGAATTTACTATTTTTGATACAAATTTTGACAGTAATACTAGGTGCTCATTATATGAAACACTAATGGTTGTATGAATGCTTTGGAATATTATATTTCAAAGTAAACAGGAAAGTATTAAGACTCAATTTCAGTTACTAGCAGTGAGGTTATTTAAGCCTTAGTGACTCCATTTTCTTATAAATCCAGGGATAAAATGCCTTGTGCATCCTTCAAGTTGCTTGTAAGAAGTAAATTACGTAACGAGAAGACCTTTAATAAATTTACAGTGCTATATAAAAATAATAATTTTACATTTGTAAGAGAAAAATATAGCTATTCATGGTTTCATTTTGTTTCCTATCCAAATCTACAAATTGAAAATATGAATTCTTTAAGCCTACTTTTTAAATTAATTTATTTATTTTTGGCTGCCTTGGGTCTTCGTTGCTGCACGTGGGCTTTCTCTGATTGTGGCGATCTGGGGCTACTCTTCGTTGTGGTGCGTGGGCTTCTCATTGCGGTGGCTCCTCTTGTTGCAGAGCACGGGCTGTAGGCTCGCGGGCTTCAGTAGTTGTGGCACGTGGGCTCAGTAGTTGTGGCTCGGCGGCTCTAGAGTGCAGATTCAGTATTTGTGGCGCACGGGCTTAGTTGCTCCGCGGCATGTGGGATCTTCCCAGACCAGGGATTGAACCCGTGTCCCCTGCATTGGTAAGCGGATTCTTAACCACTGTGCTATCAGGGAAGTCCTGAAAATATGAATTTTAATACTATGTTAGAGTTAAAGCCTATAATCAATATGGTTACATATAAATATGACATAAATTAAAATCTCAAAATAAGCTTTCCTTAGCTGTGTTTTCACAGTTGCATTTTTATAATCATATTCTTTCTTAAAAGGTATGTGTTCATGCACTTATGTACATTCTTAAGTAAAGCTTCCAGTAGTATTATTTCCTGATTCTGTGAATTAATCTGGCAAGTCTAACACTTGCTGACTACTGCAACTTTATTTTAGAATTTAATGTATTATTCTCACATTAAAAGCACTTGGAAAGAAACCCATAAGTACAAGAAAGCTTTGTGTTCTAATGTCCATGCATTAATTTACCTAGTTTTGTCCTTGCATGAATGGAGGTCTCCCATTTAGCCAGATGCTCTAATAGATGTGATACTTTTTCAGGGCTTCTGTCATCTTAGGAAATCACCTTTGATCAGGGAGTAATATTCCTTTGGTTTTATAATCTTTATCCAGGGGCTTCCCTGGTGGCGCAGTGGTTGAGTCCGCCTGCCGATGCAGGGGACACGGGTTTGTGCCCTGGTCCGGGAAGATCCCACATGCCGCGGAGCGGCTAGGCTCGTGAGCCATGGCCGCTGAGCCTGTGCATCCAGAGCCTGTGCTCCGCAACGGGAGCGGCCACAACAGTGAGAGGCCCGAGTACCGCAAAAAAAAAAAAAAATCTTTATCCAATTTCCTGGGCTAGATCCTTAGCCAGATTTGTATAGATAATTAGGAATTTATATTCTGACCATAGTTCTGCTTCTAAATCTATTCTATTACCTGAGACAAGTTACTTTGAAATCAGGATCCATCTGTTTCTCCATATAGAAATTCTAAGATAAATAAGGTGTGCTATTTAAATTTTTTTAATGTTTTGCTGTATTTACTCTTTATTAATTCCTTCAGTTCCATTATGACAGAAAATACAATAATTAAAAGTCATTTGAAAGAAAGATTGTTACTTTTACATCAATAAATACTTTGGGCCCCATACAATTAAACAGTCCAAAATAAATTGCCATTTGATATTACCTGATTGTAGTGATAGTGCCATGAGTATATGCACATGGCCAAACCCATCAAACTGTACACTTTCAAACATGTACAGCTCATTTGTATGCCAATTATGCCTCAACGAAGCTGCCCCCTAAGAAAGAATGTTGATCTACAACCCAGAAACCTCTTAACATTTCTGCCCTAGTATGAAAGCATATACTTATAATTGAGTAAGTGTATTAATCTTTTTAACATCAATGTAGTAAAAAGCTTCTCTATGTAGTAAAAATGTATATGGGACCATCCATTTTTCTCTTCAGTCTTCCCAGTAAAGCTCAAGATCTGCTATTTCTTATATCACAAAGATATTGTCAGATAATAAATATAATTATGCCTCTGTGTATGGAGAAAAGCACTACAAAAATATAACCTCATAATTTTTGCGTTGCTTTGCCACCTATTTACTTTTTAAAGGCCTCAGATAATGTATAAAGAAGGCTTCAGTAAATGAGAGAAATAGAATGTGAAGGAATACAGCCATTATTATAGTCAAATAATGAGAATTTTTATAGCAGCATGAAATTTGTCTCTAAAATTCAAAAAAATTACATTTCTTAGTTGAATACAAAATCTGCAGTAGGCTCTAACATCCCAATTTAAATAAACAAGGAATGTGGTGTTTTACTTTAGATACCAGCAATGTCAAAAGAGATGTACTGCAGGACAATCCTGTTTACAGCCTGGGAGTCTCTTTAGTCCCACTGTAAATCATCCAGGCCTGTGCATAGGATTTTTGTAGGGGGTAATAAATTTTGAATAAGATTGATAGTTAATTGGAGATAGTTGGTTTCCTGTGTTGGCTCTGTCAAGTTCTTTAATAAACTATATAATCCTTTTTGTTAAATTATGTCTCTAAGTCCTTTCCAGATTTCTTTAAGTTTCATCATATCAAAACCAGCACCAAACTGAACACAGTCACATAGAGATACAGGTTTGGACTTATTCTCTAATCAGCTCTAGGGAGATAAGGTGTCAGATCCTCTTTTCAAAGTTTCAAGCACACAATACCTGCTCTATGACTAGCGCCAGAAATTAGAGGAGGAAGAGCAATCTGAGATTGTAAATCAAGAAACAATTTTAAAGCCTCTTCATGAAACACATCCCTGAGGTGCTTAGTACCTCTCAAATTGCACTGTGCCATTTCAGGCCTCTTCAAACTATCTTTTTAATGCTGGATTAAGTCAGACTAGGGCCTCTCAGGCTTGATAGGTTGTTAAAGTATATAGTTTTTGACTACTTTTCATCTATCTAACATATAATGTTAAACTAGCTTAATCTTGGTTTTTATAAGAAACAGAAACCCTTCTGGAATGTTAGCTCTATGTTGTGCCTAATACCATGTAGAATTAATTCCTCTCTGAGCGAACTGGTTCTGTTTTCCAAAGCAGTTAGCTCTCTTCAGGGAGCCCTAAGTCATCATTTTTTTCCTGGAGGCTGGAAGTATCAGACCTATTTTTCCCGTAGTCTACTCTTAATATATTGCTAACTTTTTTCTTTTTTTCTTTTTTATTTTATTTTTTGCGGTACGCGGGCCTCTCACTGTTGTGGCCTCTCCCGTTGCGGAGCACAGGCTCCGTAAGCACAGGCTCAGCAGCCACGGCTCACGGGCCCAGCCGCTCCGTGGCATGCGGGATCCTCCCGGACCGGGACACGAACCCGTGTCCCCTGCATCAGCAGGCAGACTCTCAACCACTGTGCCACCAGGGAAGCCCTATACTGCTAACTTTTAATGTTATTTACATGGAAAAGTGAAAGTATATTTGCCCTTGACTCATAGAAAGCCTCTCAGTCCAGCCATCAATAATACTCTATTTATTCTTACTTTGGGCATGGTGCTAAGAAACTGATTATCTGGTTCTAAGTTAAAAACAGATTAAAGAATAATAAAAGTGTGGGACAGTACTCTTTAAAAGGGTAAACTTGATGGTATGTAAAATGTACCTCAAGGATTAGAAAATAAATAAATAAACAAGCAAAAGAAAACCTAGGGCAGGGACTGCCCTGTGGATCTTTCCAGCCTATTATTTTATAGGACTAAAAATAATATAAAATTTTTTAAAGCGAGAGAGAAAGCCATGGCTAGGGACCTCCATTCAGGTAGCAGTAAGAGGTGATACATGACCACTTGACGTTAGGTAAGGAAACACAAGAACATAGTAGTGGAATATTATAGATATATTTGCTGTAGATGATACTTCATTATATTCTGAAGGCAGGTCAGTATTCAAATAATTGATACTCATTATACTGATCCTGATTCATTAAGAAAAATCTAGATGTTATTTATTACTATTTAATAAGGCAGAGAATAGGCAATCGTTCTAACCTAATTAGTAAAAAAAAAAGTTTTTTATTATTTTAATCAGTTAAAGATAAGATTCTCTTATCTGAAATATGTAGTTGTGTGGAACACCTCATTTACTAGAAGTCCTAGAAAAATGAAGCTTCCCTTTGTAGCCAGGACAGTCTCTCAAGTGAAATTTTATTGAATGCATTTTACTACCTTTATGTGCCAGAAAGCATGCTTTATTTTTAACAGTTAGTTTTTCAAAAATATAATTTTTAAAATAATAAAGACTTTTAAAGGGGTATAGCAAGTTTAAAGATATACATACCCTCACAAGTAGACCAAGAATTTAATCTTTTGATACAGTGAGTAAGAGATGATCATCTTTAATGTGAGAGTCCATAAAGTACTTTGTTCTGTTTTGGACAGTCCATCTCAAACTTTTCACTAGCTATTGTGAACAAGTCTTGCTGAGCTTTACTTTGATAACCATATGTTATGGGCATATTTAATTTTATTTTCTTGTGCCATCTTGCAGACCTCCTATTAGTTACTTAGGACTCATCTCTTGCTACTTTTAAAAACCAATGTGTTAGGGGTACCTCTTTGCTGCCCTTCAGTGTCTTAATATAATTTTTTTAATAAGCATTCTTTCTGCCTGGTGACTGATATAATTCCAATGTGCGAAATTTGACAATAGCCTTAAGCTATATTTTTAGTAACTGCAATTTGTCTTTTTATTAATATCTATGCCATTCCTAACCCATTAAAAATAGCTTTGCTAATTGATAGAGGTAGGTATTAACCTTTAGGCATAACTGTCTCTTTAAAAAAAAGAAAGCTGTATTATTTCTTCCAATTGTAAAAGTAACATATGTCCTTTGCAAAAATATCAGAAATGTAGAAAAGCATAAAGGAGAAAAAGAAAGATCACCCCATAATACTTCTTCCAAAGACAGCCATGGTTAACTCTGTGATATTTATTTTTCTGGACTTTTTAATCTTCATGCCAGAAACACACATGTGTATTATTTTCCATAATGTTATTTTATCATAAACTTTTCATAATATGCTTTTTTTTTCAAACTTTCCAAGTAAAATTGACTGTTAACGCTTAAATGGACAAATTGCTTTTAGAGGTATTTCTTCCTCTTAACTCTCATATCTGACAGACTAAGATTTGGAAGATGATGGATACAAAAACTGTATAAATGTAAATGAGAGATGAAAAATTCCCACCGTTTTCAGCTCTAGGATCTAGAAGATGTGAGGGCACTGACACTCAGGGTCTATATCTCAATCACTGATGGGAATTATTTATACCTCTCATAAATTAAAACAAAATGAGAAAATACTGACTGACATTGCCTGGTAGCCTGCCGTCTTGTCATTTCTCAAGTGGCCACTGATAAATCTGCAAGGAAACTTTGTAATCAGATTAGATATTTGGAACCTGAATTGAAATAATTGTAAATTTGTCCACTTTAGAAAATAAAAGAGGTGAGGGCTGTGTATGTGTGCGTGCACATGTTTTTTGTTTTGTTTGGGTATTTAAATTGTCTCAAGGGGGAACTAATACCATCATTAAAAGTTTGATTATAACCAGCAATCCCATTTGGGAATGGAGTTGTTAACTATTCCAGACTGCTGTCAAGACCTTATTTTAAGTAAGATGTTTTTCTTTTATGTGACATTTTCTGAGGCTTTGCCAAAAATGACATCAAACATATAATTCATTTGAGCGCTGAGTTTCTTCAACATCTTGCAGCACTTAATCAAATTTGAAAAAGATATTCTTTTCACAACTTTATAGTGTAAACCTGTGAATATGTTGCATTAAAACTTACTTTGGACAATTTAATCTGTGTGGTATTAGGTTGATTTTTTAAAAATGATTAATTCAATATGCTGACAGTTTTAAATGGTTATATTTTCAAAATTCTTCACATAAACTCCTGGCAGATAGTTCAGATGCAGCTTTTGAGTATTAGTAATTTTTCATGCAAAACCGAGATAATCCATAAGTTGTAATAGCTACATTAAAAATTTTGAAATGCCAGAAAGGACGAAGAGAATAATGAAGTTCTCAGAACTAAGAACATGTCAAAATATTAAGAATCATTAAGAATCTATTTGAAGTACAAAAGTAGTTTATACTGATTTTTTTTTAATGGCCACACTAGTGTGTAAGCTTATTTAAAACATGCTGCAGTATGTTTAAAATGTGAAAGTAGGCTTGCCTTAAGCAATGTCTTGAGCATCAGAAACTTCTATTTTGAGTATACTCTACATCACATAGTTCTGTGCAGTCACAGAGTTTTGGTCCTGAAAGGAGAATCCAGCCCTACCCCTCTATTATATATAGGAAACCAAAGGCCAGCCAATTAAGGGGCTTAATTGGAGCAACTGAGCCCGTGTGCCACAACTACTGAGCCCGCGAGCCACAACTACCGAAGCCCGCGCACCTAGAGCCCATGCTCCGCAACAAGAGAAGCCACCGCAATGAGAAGCCCGTGCACCGTAGCCCCTGCTGGCCGCAACTAGAGAAAGCCCGTGTGCAGCAATGAAGACCCAACACAGCCAAAAATAAATAAATAGACAAAGTTATTTAAAGAAAAAGCAAAACGTTATGTAGAATTCAGCCCAAGAGATAGGAGACCTGGAAGAAGAGAAAGAAAATCTAATAAATGTCTAATCAAATTCTAGGAGGAGACCAAAGGGCAAATAGAGGCAATAGCTGAAGAGATGATAGCTGAAAATTCTCTTTAATGAAAGAGATCAATTCACAGAATAAAGAAGTTTTTTTTTTAATGAATAGAGGATAAAAAAAATAAAAATAAATACAGATCTAGGGACTTCCCTGCTGGTCCAGTGGTTAAGAATCCGCCTTCCAATTCAGGGGACGTGGGTTCGATCCCTAGTCAGGGAACTAAGATCCCACGTGCCACGGGACAACTAAACCTGCACACTGCAACTGCTGAGCTCACGTGCCTTAACTAGAGAGCCTGCTTGCCGTAACTAAGACTTGACGCTGCCAAAAAATATAAATAAATATTTTTTAAAAAATACAGATCTAGACACATCATGACAATATAGCATTCAGCACAGAGACCTTAAAAGCAGCAGGAAAGACATCTTTAGAAAAGCAAGAACTGATTTCTCAATAGCAGCAAGTGAGGACGTAAGACAGGATATTATCTTCAGTGTACTAAGGGAAAATATTCTTCAGAGAAACAAAAACGGAGAGACTTTGCTACCTGCATACCTTCACTAAAAGAAATTCTAGGACATACTTTAGGCAAAAGGTAGGTGAGTCCACATGGAAAATCTGTACTGCAAAGAGAAAGGAATGTGGAAAGTGGTAGGTGTATGAGGAAATCTAAATAAACGTTGAATGAATAAAATAACAATAATGTGTTAAAAATGAAGATAAAATTAAAATACATAATAACAATATAAGTTTGAGGAGCAGATAAAAGAAGTTTGGAAAAGCATTCTGTGGTCCTTGTATTGGTTCTTATTTGGGAAGAAGGTAAAGATACAAATTAACTTTAGACTTTAAAACAGTGTTGTGGCCTCTCCCGTCACGGAGCACAGGCTCCGGACGCACAGGCTCAGAGGCCATGGCTCACGGGCCTAGCCACTCCGCGGCATGTGGGATCTTCCCGGACCGGGGCACAAACCCATGTCCCCTGCAGGCGGGAGGCGGACTCTCAACCACTGTGCCACCAGGGAAGCCCTGCATGTTAATATTTTAAAGAAAGCTACTAAAAGAATTGGAAAAGGTCATAACTTCCAAACTGGTAGAGAAAAAGATGGATTAAGGAAAAATTGAACCCAAATGGAGAGAAGAAAAAAGAGAAAACAAAATGTAGTCTGGACAGGATATTAAAAATAATGGTACAAAATAAGATAGGAGAAAAAAAATAAAGATATACTAGTAATTATATTGAAATAATGCAAAAGGTCAAATACTTTAAAAGACCAAGATTTTCAAACTGGATTGAAAAAAGAAATTTAATCATGTACTACTTACCTGAGAAACATCTTAAATATATTGTACAATCAAATCTTTAAGGCAAAATGTATTATTAGGCATAAAGAGGGTCTCTACCTAATAACAAAAATTTCAATTTACCAGGAAGATTTAACAGTCCTAAACCTGAATGGACCCAATAACACAGACTCAAAATGTATGAAGCAAAAATTGATAGACCTATAATAAGAAGTAAATAAGTTCATCATAGTGGGAGATTTTACTACTTTTTTCTCAGTAGCTGATTTAAAAAGCATATAGAAAAATGAATGAAACTATAGATGATTTGGACTACACAGTTAACTTACTTGATATAAGGCACCTAAAGAGAATATTGCACTCAACAGCTTCAGAATGCACTCTTTTCCAGCACTCTTGAAGAAAGAAAGATTTCAGATGACTGTTTTCAAACAGACTACCTTCTCTGGCAAAATGCAGTTGTTAAGAATTAGTAACGACTGATTTTAAACAGTTACTGATTTCCAAATATGTTGATGTGTCCACCACTGTACTTAGAGGAAAATCATAGCTTCAGATACTTATATTTTAGGAAATTACTAAAAATATTTCCCATGTAAAGAAGCTTTAGAAAAGGAAAAAAACAGGCAAAATTAACCCAGTGAAGTAGAAAGAAGGAAATAATAAAGAGCAGGAATCAGTAAAATAGAAAACAGTTTTTTTTTTTTAAGTGTTAAACTTTTTGTGGCTTCTTTTGTTGCGGAGCACTGGCTCTAGGCACACGGGCTTCAGTCGTCCTGGCGCTTGGGCTTAGCTGCTCCGCGGTATGTGGGATCTTCGCGGACCAGGGCTCGAACCTGTGTCCCCTGCATTGGCAGGCGGATTCTCAACCGCTGCACCACCAGGGAAGTACCAGAAAACAGTTTTTACAAAACAGGTTTGCAATAATAAATTACTACTAGTATAACTTCTTAGTCCCTTACACATAGTAGATAACCAGGAAATTGATTTGATTTTGTTGTATTAGACATTTGTCACTTGCTCTTTATTGGATGTCCTTCCAGTCCAGAGAAAATAAGATCTACTTACTTTGTACAAGGAGTTCCATAGGGGAAGTTTCTATTAACAGTGCTGCTTTTATTAGCTACAAAAGAAGTTGCTGTTAAAAAGAGTGGGAGAGAGAAGCAGACAGACAGAAACTCTAAAATACACTGTTTAGGTAAGATTGGGGATTATTTCTCTCATGCAGACCATCCAGGAGTAAACACTTCAGGGCCAGCAGGTGATTCAAGGACCAAAGTTTCTTTCATTTTGTTTTTCTGCCATTTCCGAGGGTATTTTCATCGTCCACATTGCCCACATTCATGTCTGTGTTCTAGCAAGTGGGAAGAGGAAAGATTAAGTACCAGACAAATGCTTCATCTTAAAGATGATCCAAAAGTTGCACATAGCACTTTCACTCATATCATATTATCCTGAAATCACATGGCCATGCCTTGCTCTACAAAAGGCTAGACTACAGTTAGGTGGCCAAATGCCTGGCTAGAATTTAGTGTCCGGAGTGGGGAGATGAGGGTTGGTTCTATCACTAAAAGGTAAAAGGAAAGAATGAATTCATGGAAAAAATTAGCAGATTCTGTTACATAATGTAAGCCAAGGCCTACGAAGAACAAAGAGGCAGGTAGTCTGTTTGGTCAGGAAAGGCCTGACAGAGTATCTGAGCCAGGTTTTGAGAGATAAGTAAGATTTCACCATAAAATGAAGGGCAGTAAGTAGAGCAATAGTTGGAAGGGTTCCCTGCCAGGCAGGAGTCATAGCTGATTCATCTCCTCCCTATGCTTGATACTTGACACAGTGACTGGCAAAATAATAGGCATTCAACAAATATTTGTTGAAGGAATGAATGAAATTGACTTTTCTGTCTAAATCGATAATTATATAGTTATTCGTGTAAGGGGAAAGGAAAATAAGAATGAAAGAAACTCAAGATAATTTTTTGAGCATGAATCCATGTTAAAAAGAAGAGTACAGATGAACAAATAATAAACAAATTAACTTCAGATAGTAAGGGCTAAGAAAATAATATAAAACAGGGCAATGTAATATAGTGACTGGAGGGCTACTTTAAATTGGGTGGGTATCACAAAGTACCCAGTCACAGACAGAATCCACAAACATTAATTTGAACACAGAAAAAAAATTTTTTTTTCTTTAACAGCTTTATTGAGGAATAATTTAAAGTGAACAGTTTGACATGTTTTGACATTTGTATACACCTGTTAAACCTTCACCACAATCAAGATAATGAACATATTCTTCAAGGTCCAACATGTTTTCATGCCCCTTGTTAATCCCCTCACCAATCCCCAGACAACCACTTAAGTCCTTCCTATCACTGTAAAACATTTTCTATTTTCTAGAATTTTATTTAAATAGGATTATGTACTGTATGTACCCTTTTTTGGTATGGCTTCTTTCACTCAGCATAAGTATTTTGAGATTTATCTGTGTTATTGTGTATATCAGTAATTTATTCCTTTTATACTAAATAATAGCCCATGATATAGATATGCCACAAATTTTTATATAGCCATATGCTTTTATTTCTCTTGAATAAATATATTGAAGTGGAATGTCTAGATCGTGTGATAGGTGTATATTTTGTATGTTTAACTTTTTAAAGACTGCCAAACTGTTTTCCAAACTAGTTGTGCCCTTTTATATTCCTGCAAGTAGTGTGTGAGATATTTTGTTACTCCACATCCTCATTAGCAATGATATGGTCACTTTTAACTTTAGTCATTCTAATAGTTTGTAATGTTACCTTGTGGTTTAATTTGCATTCCTCTAATTAATAATGATGTTAAACATCTTTTCATATGTTTATTTGCCATCAGTATGTATTCTTTAGTGAAAAGTCTATTTAAATGTTTTGCCCATATTTACCGTGTTGTTTAGCTTTTACTGGATTTTGAGCTCTTTATGTACACTGGATACAAGTCCTTTATCAGATACATGATTTGAAAATATTTTCTCCCAGACAGTGACTTAATTTTTCATTCTTTTAAAAATTTCTTTCAAAAACAAAACTTTTAAATTTTGATGAAGCCTAACTTATTTTTTTTCAATTTTGGATTGAGTTTTTGGTGTTGAGTATAAGAAATCTTTGCCTTAGTTTTTTATGACTGGCTTCTTGCAGTTAGCATATTTTCGAGGTATCCATGTTGTATCATGTGGCAGTACTTTATTCCTTTTTACTGACAAATAATATTACATTGACTAGATATACCACTTTTTTTTTTGGTTGTGTTGGGTCTTCGTTTCTGTGCGAGGGCTTTCTCTAGTTGTAGCAAGCAGGGGCCACTCTTCATCGCGGTGCACAGGCCTCTCACTGTCGCGGCCTCTCTTGCTGCGGAGCACAGGCTCCAGACGCGCAGGCTCAGTAGTTGTGGCTCACGGGCCTAGTTGCTCCGCGGCATGTGGGATCTTCCCAGACCAGGTCTCAAACCCGTGTCCCCCTGCATTGGCAGGCAGATTCTCAACCACTGCATCACCAGGGAAACCCTAGATATACCATATACATTTTGTTTATCTGCTAATCAGTTGAAAGACCTTTGAGTTTTTCCCACTTCTTGGCTATTATGAATAGTGTTTCTGTGAACATTCTTGTACATTCACTTTGCTTTAAGCCTTCACCAGTGGTCTCCTCAAAGCCTATTGTGCTTCTACAAAGTTTCTTCAGGATTTTTGAAACTTTTATTGACAAATTCCTCAAAGTCCTTCCAGCTTCTGTCCCCTATAAGGTTCTAAACCCACTCACATGAACTTAACTTTAGGATTTTGTTAGGGCAGCACCCCACTTCCAGAATCTTTTCAGTGTATGTGTTACAATAAATACAAGATTACACACACAGACAGGCGCGCATGTGCACGCGCGGGCACACACACACACTAGCAGAATCTGAATGTTTGGGTCTTCCCATTGGATTAACCTGCAAGAGAAAGTCTGCTCTTTTCAACTCTTCACCTGCTTCTCTGGAAGGTTTTTGAAGGTTTTGCTCTCATTTCTTCTCACTGACTGAAAAAGAGCACAGTTCAAGTACCATTTTCTTATACCTTTGGCTGTCTCTTTTATATAGTATTCAAATAATGCAACTCAAATATGCCCACTAAAAATTTTCCCTTTCAACAATGGAATTATGTTTTATAGAGTAATTTTACAAGATTTTCCATGCTAGCTTAACTGTTTTCAAAAAATTTACTAAAGGAGCCAACATACATGATCAGGAAAATGCCCAACTACAGTTCAAACCACAGGATAGGATACTGAGATAGCACACAAAATAGAACAAGGCACTGAACAGCCAAACTTCAGGAAGGGCAGGAAGACCAAAGGCCTTGGGTGCAGGATGTCTTAGACTCTTACCTCGATCTATCATCAGACAACTCACCCTAGCTTCTTTCTAGCTTTCTTGAGCACCTACCTCCCAAAAGTCAGACACTGATTGATTAATCATGTGTCACTGTCATCAGGGGCAGGATCTGTTATCAGAGGAAAGGGTCAGAAATACACTAGGCAAACAAAAAGCATACCTACAACACTTGGCCTCTCTTAGCCTCAGTTTCCTCTTCTGTGAAATGGGTATATTTGTTTGTTGTAAGGTTTCAGTATGTAAAGTATACAGTATCTTTGGTGGTAGCTCTGGTGGCAGTAGTGATAGTGGCAGGAATGGTATAGAGGATTTGCTCTGTGTTGGAAGGTGATCTTCAGGTTCAGGACCTCAAGTGGTATTTTGGGGGTGTTAATAGGGGTGTTCTCCACTTTTTACCATGATTTAGCTAAAGAGATAGTCAAAGCCCTTATAAGGCTTATGTTCTCATTCCTCCAGAAAATTGGCTCTGTTCCCTCATATATATGACTTGGCACTGGGAGATTAGTTTTGCATTGTTTTGTGATATTCACCTCTTCCCCTGAATTCCCTCTGCTTCCACACATGTGCCCAACCAAGGCATCGCCCATCTTCTGTAGTCCACTTCATGTAATTGTGACTAGAGGAGACCACACTGAGGTGCTACAACCTTTCAGCATTAGTTGGCATATTTCCTTGTTCCAAAGTGGGTATCTGGCAGTTTCTTCTTTATATGCATTATTACATTGACCTCAAGTGCTTTAGAAAACGGAATTCTGTTAGTTTTGTAATGGAAAGGACAAAGGCCCTTAATCTGATGTGATCTTTAATTTTATGTATCAACTTGATAGGGCCACAGGGTGCCCAGTATTCAGTCAAATGCTATTCTGGGTGTGTCTGTAAGGGTGTTTTTGGATGACATTAGCAGTTGAATCCATAGACAAGTAAAGCAGATTGCTCTCCCTAGTGTATGTAGATGGCACTCGTCCATCAGTTCAAGGCTTGAATATAACAAAAAGGCTGATTTTTCTGAAAGTAAGAGGGGACTCGAACTCCTTCTGTCTGACTGCCTTGAGCTGGGACACTAGTCTTTTCCTGCCTTCAGAATCAAACTGAAACATCAGCTCTTCTTGAGTTTCAAACCTGTGACTTTTAGATGGGAACTTAAACCATCAGCTCTCCTGGCTGTTAGAACTTCAGACTCAGACTGGATTTCTAGCTTGCCAACTGCAGGTTTGGGACTTCTTAGTGTCCATAATCTTGTCAGCCAGTTCCTCATAATAAATCTGTTACTATGTATGATCCTATTGATTCTGTTTTTCTAGAGAACCCAGACTAATACAACTGGTAAATTCAAAACAAAACAAAAAGTCCTTTCATATTTTTCCAACTGAGTGTTTGTTTTTCAGCATCCTAGTCTCAGTTCAAAAAAGGAAGGAAGGGGCTTCCCTGGTGGCGCAGTGGTTGAGAGTCCGCCTGCCAATGCAGGGGACACGGGTGCGTGCCCCGGTCCGGGAAGATTCCACATGCCGCGGAGTGGCTGGGCCCGTGAGCCATGGCCACTGAGCCTGCACATCCGGAGCCTGTGCTCCGCAACGGGAGAGGCCACAACAGTGAGAGGCCCGCGTACCGCAAAAAAAAAAAAAAAAAAAAAAGGAGGAAGGAGGAGAGAAGTCTTTAAATAATATAGCTCATTTTTTTTACCTTTAAGTTATCTATATATTATTCTAATAAGACTAACAAATGAAAATAAGAGCAGTTGGTATTAATATTTTTCTCGAATTTAACTGGTGTACTGCAGTCTTACCTTGGATCTTTTCTGCTTGTTTCTTCTTGGTTTCAATTTAATAATAATGTCTTTCACTTCCTTTCTTAAACGGTTGTATAATATTACTGCTCTATTCCACAGAATTTCTACCACAGTTCTGTCCACTTTTCTTCCCATCCACCCCACCTCCATCCCTCAGTGGTTGCGTACTGAACATGAGCAAGTCATTCTTCCAGAGTTTGTAAAGCCCTTTGGGATTATTGAGACTGAATGGTGTTATATAAATGTCATATTGTTTCATAACAGTTCTTAAAACAATGAGATAATGTCTGTTAAAGGATTTTAAGTTCCATGGAGAAGTGCAGGGCATAAAAACAAGTCATTTTTATTATATTATATCCATATATTTTTGCTGTACAATTTAAAACATTATTCTATCCTCTAAAGATATAAATGGTTTGTTTGAGCATATGTGTGCACATGCTGCTGACTATATAGAAATAAATTACTAGGTTTTGATTTTGTTGCTTCATTTTGTCATTTGGGTACAGTAAATTTGTCACTATAAAAGCTGGCTGGGGTAAAAGTAGAAATCTAAAGCAGTCTCTTTTTAAGATTAAATATGGTGTTTATCTCTTAATTTAAAGCTTTGTACTTATGCAGTACTGAATTTTTTTCTATATATATAATGATTTACTGAGTTTTACAAAGACTTCAGTGAAGTCAGTTATTTAAAATAATTCCCAAATCCCTTTTTCTATCTGAGCTTCAGACCCACATTTCCAACTCCCTTTTTAAACACATTCACTTAAAACTAATAGTGACCAAAATTAAGTGTATTTTCTTCTCCACAAAAACAATCCCCTGACCTAATTTCCCTGCTACTGTTATTAATGGCACTGCTGTTCTTCTAGTCAGGCAAGTTAAGAAATCTTAGTATCATCTTTGGCTTCTTCCACTTTTTTTTTTTTTTTTTAAGATTTTTGTTTAAAATGAATTTATTTATTTATTTTTGGCTGTGTTGGGTCTTCGTTTCTGTATGAGGGCTTTCTCTAGTTGCAGTGAGCGGGGGCCACTCTTCATCGCGGTGCGCCGGCCTCTCGCTGTCGCGGCTTTCTTTTGTTGCAGAGCACAGGCTCCAGACGCGCAGGCTCAGTAGCTGTGGTGCGCGGGCTTAGTTGCTCCGCGGCATGTGGGATTTTCCCAGACCAGGGCTCAAACCTGTGTCCCCTGCATTGGCAGGTAGATTCTCAACCACTGCGCCACCAGGGAAGCCCTTCTTCCACTTCTTTACTCATCCCTCATCTCTACTCACCCTTCATCCCTACCCCCATAGGCAACCCTGTACATTTTTTACCTGTCCTTTCAGTTATGTTACCTCATCCATTGCTCTAGGTGTGTCTCTCACTACCTCTTCCTAAAATATTGTCATTAATTCCTAGTTAGTTTCCTTATTCCAGTTAGTCCTACACCTGTGGAGTTAAAACACATGGGCCTGAGGTTTAATCCTAGCTTCGTCTCATATTAGTTGTTTTCCTTAGGAAATTTACTTCAACTCTCTGAACCTCAGTTTCTTTATCTTGAAAATAACTTACTTCACGGGTTAACTCACTTGGATGATATATTGTTCTAGTCTATACTTTATTGGTTTCATGGTTCAAGAACCAGTCAAGCTACCTTAAGTAAAAGGGAGATTTTTGTAAGCATACAGTGGAATCTCATGAATACCCAAAGACAGAGACCGAAGAGAATGTGACCAGAAACTGAAGTTGTTCTCCTTCCAGAGATATGTAATCTCCTTTCCTCCTTGTATCTCTGCTTTTCTTTCTTTCTACATCTGCCCTGTACTCTTCTTTCTATACACAGCCTTCTCTTTTTTATTATCCTTTAGAATTCTGTGTTGCACACAGTCTCATAATGACCACCCCAACTCTGAATATGCACATCCTTTTGCCTACCACCAACTGGTTCAGTCTCACCATATTTTCAAGAAAGGAATCTGATTGGCCTATCACATATTTTGACTATCTACACAAGTCATAGCCCCTTGTGAGCATGCATGGCTCACATGCCACCCTGGACTCTAGCTTCTGAGGCTAATAGAAGGAGCAGCAGTTGTGGACAAGAAAGATTCTGTTAAAAGTGGATATGGACAAGCTGTTAATGATTGGCATCCATACAAATTTTAGGTAAAGTGCTTAGCATAGTATGCTCAATGAATAGTAGTTACTATTTTTATATACCAAAATAAACTAAAGTTAAGCCCTGATTTTCTGTCTCCCTCCCTCTCTTTCTTAGACACATATATACACATACATATGAAAACACACAAAACTAAAAATCTGTAGTTAGCAACATGGGCCTGGAGCCATCAAATATGAGTTAGAGCTATAAATCTGTTATTTAAGACCTATGTGATCTTGGACAAATTGCTTTCTCTATCCTTCAGTTTCTTCACCTGTAAAATGGGAATGACATTCTATCAGTTGGGAATCTTATGGATTCAAATAGTTAACCACGCTTATTTTAAAAAGCTTGTATTAGAGCTATAGGTAGAACTGATCTCAGGTACAGCTTTATCAGAGCCTAAAATGATATCAAGTAGACCCTGGTTTTCTCTATGTCTCCATCTTTTGATTCTGCTTTCATATCCCCACCCCAAACCCCATGTACACACGCTTATTTGTGCTATTCAGGCTTTCCCCTTCATGGGTTTGAATAGTCATATCAACTCCTCACATCTTCCCTGATTCTAATCCAATGGATAAAGGATGCTTGCCTTTTTCCCAGAGGTCTCAACATGTGCCCATCCTGAAATGATTAGTGTAGCTGTAGAATTAAAGGCTCTGATTCACCAGTCCTGAGTCACATGCCGTTTCTCAAGGCAGAGATAGAGTCAGCATCCCTAGAGTCACATGGACTCAGGCGTGCAGGGAGGGGTGTGTCCACCACAGTGGTAATACAACTTTCCATGATTGTTCAGATGATTAAATCAGATAAGGTAAGCAAAATCCCTTGATCTGTGCCCATCCTGTTCTCTAGAAAACTATATGCAGGGTCCTCAGGATCTGCTATAAAACAGATTTGAAGTCCTTTCTTCCATTATTTCCCCAGATTCCATTTTCTCCCCCAGCTGCCCTCATGGATCCTTGACCACAGCCCACCCTTTCTTGTCTATGTCATATTGCTTATGCAATTCTATTGCACCATTCTTCCACCATTTTAGTCTATGGAATTTTTGTCCTTCGTGCCCCAACTCAAACACTCCACCTCCTATGAACCTTTCCCAAACTCCCTTAGACTCTAATCAAAATTCCATAAAAGATGTGGTTACTGGTTCACCAGTCTTCATTTCTAGCTCCACACCTCAGACACATTTCAAAATACATTTCCCTATATATCTCAGTGAATTTCTTTGATACTTACTATATTCTGCCCTGTATTAATCTTATGTATCAATCTATATCATATATACTGAAGGCTCACAATAAATATTTCTTTCATTGAATTAAACATAATTTCAACTAAATATACATAACTTTTGAAACTTTAAACCATTTATTTTACTTAAGACAATATTTTAATCTTACTTTAATACGGAATTTTATAAACTGTTGACTCTATATCTTAGATATTTAGCAATGATCTAATAAACCAAATACATAGTCAATTCCTAGTAGTCCACAGGGCTGATATTATTTATATCATATAAACCTTTTTTTCCTAGGCTTGCTCTTTCCTTTATATGCATTAGTATTCTATATTTGATTTTCTGTTTATTAATCCATATTTATTGAGTACCTACTATATTTTAAACATTCGAGGTGCTGAGGAGAAAGCAAAGAACAAAATGATGAAGTATCTGTTCTCATGGAACTTACATTCCAGTTGGGCATGGGGTGAGTTGGGATAGGCAGTAAAAGAGGTAAATATACAATATAATGTTAGGTAATGACAATTCTACTAGTTTTAAGTTGCCAGAAAGTTTGTTTGTTCGATCGTTTGTTTTTTAAATCTCTGTGTTGTAAGAGTAGTGTTGGAAAAGAAATTATTAGATGGCAGACTTCAAATAAAAGAAGGAAAAGAGCATATTATACTACTTCCTTCACAGAGTTATCTCACAGAATGTCTTTTCAGTTTCTTTAAATTTCTCACTTTTTAATCTCTCTCTGAGCTGGGATTCACCACCATTTTATATTATGAGCAGTCAGCTTCCTTTGATTTTTTTGCTCTAAAAAGCAAGAGGCATTCTTAAAAACTGTTCTCAAAGAATGGTGTTTTACTCTGTAATATCAGTGTTTATTGAACATTAACCTTTAAATCACTTCATTCTTTTAAGTACTTAGAATGGTGAATAGAATTCTTTAGATAGTTGATATTACTACCAGCTTAAAATAACATGTAGATATAATATGTGCATATAATCACAAATATGCATATTTCTAATTCAGACTTAGCAAGTGCTGTATTTTTAAAAACTCAACTCTTCATTGAGTTGATATGTTGTTTTGTTTTTATGGGATAGATTAAAATTTTTAGTTCAATAATAAAAAGATAGCAGCAGTTTTGGAACAGTCATATCATTTAGTACCTGGCAAGTGTTCCACTAAAATAGGGGAAAATTGAAAGAATTTACTTTTTATTGACATCACTGGTTTTAATGTAGGTAAGTGTACTTTACATTATTAAACTCAAAGCTGAATAAATTCCAGTACAGAGACTGTCATATTTATATTGTTCATTCTGTTCTGGGTTCTCCACGTGGCCTCTCCCTGCCAAGCATTTTGCACAGTTCTCACGTCGCAGTGTCAACCCTGCCTCCCTGCCCCAACTTTTCACAGATTACCTCATCTTTACTCTTTTCGAAAGACCATCTGATATGACCTTCCTTAAGTTTGCTCCTCTGCACCACAGGATTTGTTTCCCCACATATTTCTCCAGACTGTCTTTTGTCTCAGAACAAGGTGACCCTAATTCTTTTCACGGCTCACCACCCCTCTACCCATTCCCACAGTCTTCAGGAACTTTCTCTTCTCCTTCCTTGCTCTTGTGCAAAAAGTCTCTCCATATCCGCAAACTTTTTTCCCCTTTGTCTCACATCTGCTCATTTCCCCTCTGATCTTTATGATAATGTTTTAACTTTGTTTCTTCTGTGTGCTCCCTTCCAAATTTTGCCTTCCACTATTGACCTAGTTCTGAAAAGAGTAGTCTTAAATCCTGCCTCCTCTTTTTACAACTTCTAATTATTTCTTGGGATCTAGGTTCTTAACTACAAAACTGTACCAAAATCGTCCTTTTCTTTTTTAATTGAAGTATAGTTGATTTACAATATTGTGTTAGTTTCAGGTATACAGCAATGTGGTTCAGTTTATATATATATTTTCCATTATAGCTTATTACAAGATATTGAATATAGTTCCCTGTGCTATACTGTAAATCCTTGTTGCTTATCTATTTTATGTGTAATACTTTGAATCTGTTAATCCCACACTCCTAACTTATTCCTCCCTGCCTCCCTTTTCCCTTAGTTAACCATGTTTGTTTTCTGTTTTTGTGAATCTTTTTCTGTTTGTGAGTCTGTTTCTGTTTTTATATTCATTAGTATTATTTTTTAGATTCCACATATAAGTAATATCATATAATATTTGTCTTTGTGTATCTGACATACTTCATTTAGTATAATATATTCTCTAGGTCCATCCGTGTTGCTGCAAGTGGCAGTATTTCATCCTTTTTTATGGCTGAGCAATATTCTATTCTGTATGTATACCACATTTTCTTAAGCCAGTTGTATGTTGATGGGCACTTAGGTTGCTTCCATGTCTTGGCTGTTGTAAATAGTGCTGCTATGAACATTGTGGTGCTCTGCATTTGTCTTTTGGTATGGTTTTGACTTTGGGAAATATACTCATGTTCTATGTATTTTAAAAATTAAATCAAATCAACAAGCAAGGGAAGGAAAAAAAGAACTAAAACTGAGTGTAAACAGAAACAAATAAACCCAACTATATGTCAAATGAATAACATTACACTGATGAGGGAATAAAAGAAAGAGAAAATTAATTCAAACTTTGAACTTAGTATTTTGACTATATTATCTTTGGTCTGGGGGGGAAATGAGAATAGCAAACAAATCTTGAACTCTTCTTAGTAGGTTTTATTTTTGTTGTGCTATAGACCTACTAATTATAAAAGTGTGTTTATGAATGAGAGATTTAGTAAGTGAATGCATATGTTGATATTGTAGGGAGCCAGAGTTCTCATTACAGAAGAAAGGAGATAAAAATACAGAATGAAGGAAGATGAGGAAACACTTTGGGAGAGGGATTGGATTTGCATAAACTCATAATTTCATATATATATGAAATTTCATATATACATGTATATACATATACACGTATATATGTAATTCCTACTTCCAATTGCTAAAAAAGGCCTAAAAGCAGAGAATCAATAGCAATGAGCACACCTGGCACCCACATATTGGTTCCTAATACTACTTCCCACTGAAAGGAACCAGGGCTCTTTGGACAAATGGAGTATTCCCAAGCCTGGAACACCTGTTATGCAGGCAAGTGTCAAGAAGTCATAGGAGGCATCTTGAAAGTTCCCTCCCCACTCCCAGGTCAAATGTGGAATAATTTGAGCTGCAGCTAGTTGAGGATATACAACTCAAGAACACAAAGATAAACAACCCAATTTAAAAATAGGCAAGGACTTCCCTGGTGGCACAGTGGTTAAGAATCTGCCTGCCAATGCAGGGGACACAGGTTCGAGCCCTGGTCTGGGAAGATCCCACATGCTGCAGAGCAACTAAGCCCAGGCACCACAACTGCTAAGCCTGCACTCTAGAGCCTGCGAGCCACAACTACTGAGCCCGTGTGCCACAACTACTGAAGCCCGTGTGCCTAGAGCCCGTGCTCCGCAAAAAGAGAAGCCACCGCAATGAGAAGCCTGTGCACCGCAACAAAGAGCAGCCCCCTCTCACAACTAGATGAAAGCTCATGCGCAGCAATGAAGACCCAATGCAGCCGAAAATAAAATAATAAAATAAAATAAATAAAAATAAATAAATAAATAAAAATGGGCAAAACCTTTATCCTAAGAAGATAACACAAGCAGCCAGTGAGATGAAAAATGCTCAACATCACTAGCTGTCAGGGAAATGCAAATTAAAACCACAATGAGATACTACTTCACAACCGCTGGGATGCCTATAATTTTTAAGTAAAATGAAGGAAGGGAAGGAGGGAAAGAGGGAGGGAGAAAGGAAGAAAAAGAAGTGTTTGGCAAGGATATGGAAAAATTGGAACCCTCACGCATTGCTGGTGGGATTGTAAAATGGTGCAGCCACTGTGGAAAAAATTTAACAGTTCCTCAAAAAGTTAAGCATTGAATTACTGGATGACCCAGCAATCTCATTCCTAGGTATATACCTAAGACTATTGAAAACAAGCGTTCAAACAAAAACTTGTACACAGTTGTTCACAGCAGTATTATTCATAATAGCCAAAAAGTGGAAACAACCCAAACAAAACAACCTAACAAAATGTGGTATATCCATACAATGAAATATAGTTCAACCATAAAAAGGAGTGAAGTACTGATTCATGCTACAACATGGATAAACCTTGAAAACATTATGCTAAATGAAAGAAGCCAGACACAAAAGGTCACATAGTATATGATTCCATTTACATGGAATATCAAGAATAGGCAAATCCATAGAGACAAAAAGATTAGTGCTTGCCCGGGGTTGCAGGGAGATGAAGATTGTGACTTATTGCTGAGAGTGTTTCTGCTAACAGGTACCATTTCTTTTTGGGATGGTGGAAATGTTCTGGTATTATGTAGTGGTGATGGTTGTACATTATTATGATTGTACTAAAACCCACTGACTTATATACACTTACAAGTGGTGAATTTTATGTGAATTTTACCTTAATAAGAAAATGTAAAAAATAGTAATTTAGAACAGGAATGAAATTTAAACTATTAGGAAAAAATTAAAATCTGTGGGTCCATAATGCTATAAATAAATAAATAAATGCTTAGAAGAGAAGGGAAATCTCCTCCTTGTAGTAAGATGCCAACCAGTAGATGTGAAAGGAGTAGTAGAATTGGAAAATTAGTATTTTCATAGTCAAGATTGGTTTGGCCAAAAATTATCAAAGGATACTAAATATAGGGGGAATATTTGATGAAGAGCAGTATATTTTCATGATCTTAAAGTATCTCCTCACTGATTGCTTATTAGTTGCAATATGAAATATATACATTATTTTTCTCTAGAGTAGAGAAATAAGATATCACCTTGACTGGCTCATCAGAATTAACCTCAGCAATGAGGGGCACCACATATCTCCTAACAATACCCTGAGACGGACATGAAGTCCCTTGTATGGCTCTAGCTAGGGATGCATAACCTGAATTCTAATAAGGGAGCATCAGACAAACCCAAACTTGTTTTTTGGGTGGTTTTTTATTGTTTTTGGCTGCATTAGGTCTTCATTGCTGCGCACGGGCTTCCTCTAGTTGCAGCAAGCAGGGGCTACTCTTTGTTGCAGTGTGTGGGCTTCTCATTGCAATGGCTTCTCTTGTTGTGGATCTCGGGCTCTAAGCTCGCAGGCTTCAGTAGTTGTGGCTCGTGGGCTCTAGAGCGCAGGCTCAGTAGTTGTGGCACACGGGCTTAGTTGCTCCGCGGCATGTGGGATCTTTCTGGACCAGGGATCAAACCCGTGTCCCCTGCAATGGCAGGCAGATTCTTAACCACTGCGCCACCAGGGAAGTCCACCCAAACTTGTTTATTAAAAAAGCAACTGCCCTGTATTCTTCCAAAAATGTCCATATTATAAAATACAAAGAAAGGCTGAGGAGACTAAAGAGACATTGAATTAAATGTAGTACATGATCTTGGACTGGCTCTTGGAACAAAGGAAAAAAATAACACTAAAAAAGGACATTATTGGGGCACTTGACAAAATTGGAATGTGGATGGTATATTAAAGTATTGCATCAACATTGTATTTTCTGAATTTGATAACCATGCTTTAGTTACATAAGAGACTACCCTTGTTCTTGTGAATTACAAACTGAAATATTAAGGACTAAAGGGCCGTGATGTATAGCAGGTAGGAGGTGTCAGCGCCCTGATTCAACTGATGTATGTTCTTAGCAAATACACAGTATGCAAACCATGTTCAGCAGAATATGAACACCTTCAGCTCCTCTGGATATTGACATTTTTCTCCAAAGTGGTTTTACCAACTTATACTCTCAACAGCTAATAGAAGTATTTCTTAAAGTTCTTAATTTACAAAATTAAAAAGCAACTCATCCATTAAGTTTTTTTGGAAAGTTTACAGACCTCTAAAACCTGCATATCTGAAAACCACTTCCTTACATGACACTGTTTAGAGGAACATGCTTTATAGAATCTTAAGGCTGGAATCACCACTTCCTTACTTGACACTGTTTAGAAGAACATGCTTTTATAGGATTATAAGGCTGGGATCCTTGACCTTTAAAAGGCCTAGCTATAAGACGTTTTCGTGAATTCATCTGGATCCAAACTCTTCTATCAACCATCCAGGCATGAAATCTCAGTAACCTTTGATCATTCTTGTCTCTCCCTTACCTTTTCCCCTCGTCTCACCCTGATTCCTCATTCTGTGCCTGTGCCACGTTCAGCCAATCAATAGGGCTTATGTACTCACCCGTTGTGGGATCTCTCATCCGTCCTGTTCTAGTCCTACAGGCTAGTTCAGGTTCTTAACACATCTTTCTTGGCACTGTTACAAGAAACCTGAAGTGGTCTTTTCCTCTAGAATCTCCCAGAAGTAATCCATTCTATATACTCCTACTAGAATGATCTTCTTAATATAATTATTGTATTATTCCTCTGCTCACAGACCTTCCATGGTGTCTTACCTAAGTATAAAATCATCTGCCTCTGTTATCCATAATCTTGCTTTCAAATGGTTTACCATCTTATTCCCTATTACCGCCCTATGTTCTATCAGTAGAACATAGATAGTCTGGGGTAGAGCTGAAGAATTTGCATTTCTATCAAGTTTTCAGGGGAAGCTGGTACTGCAAGTCCAGTCTGGGTACCACACTGATAGGTGATCTGTAGGTCCTGGCATGGGGTATTACAAATGAGCTGCTCATTGGATATATGTTGAATAGAATTAAATCTCTTTTTTAAAACCTAGAAAAAAGTGATTTTCCAAAGGTCCCAGGGACTAAGCATTCAAATCATAAGAAATGGTTACTTCTTTTGAAAATTTTAAACTTGCAGAAAAGTAACAAGAACAGTACAGTGAACCCTTATACATCTTTTACCTTGATTTGCCTGTAGTTTACATTTTCTTACATTTGCATGTGCTATATGTATGTATATATGTGTGAATGAATAAATGCATGTATGTTTATGTATACCTAATGTCTTTTTCTTGAACTATTTGATTGTCCCTGCTGTACTATCAATCAGAAGTATGATTTTACAGAATTCTCAGATAGATGTGGGCTTCATTACTCTGATTTGGGGGATGGGCAACCTTTGGGAGCTGGGCAAGTCATTTCTGAGCCTCAGTTTCCTTACCTATAAGATCTGAGTATAATAAATAAACTTGATGTAACATATTAAGTAATATATATAAATTACCAATCACAGACTTCTTAGCATAGCAAGCATTCAGCAAATATGACCATTTTGCAGATTATCAAAGCAGTTATTTACATCTGTAGGTAAATACTTTATTAACAAGTTTGTTAGTATGTTGAGTATATTGTACTAGATTAAAGCACTTTTAAGGGCGGAAAGTGTATCTTCTACTAATAAAGAAAAAATTGGCAATAGACCTTTTTAAAATAAATGGACAATATATATATGTATACATATATGCTGTATAATAGCATATAATATGTATAAGGCAAAGTTAGTTATATCTTCATTACAAATAAATCCATAAATTAGGAATCATAGTTTTACATGCGTCAAAAAATTGATGAATGCATGTGTTATTTGCTGTCAGAATGTGCTTGGTCAGCCTGTTTTTAGCTTTTATGCTTGTAACAAGTAATGAAAACATTGGCTTTCTACAGTCAACCAAATATTTGTTTTGCCGCTACTTACTCATTACTGTAGACTAAATAATTTTTCTTGCCTTCAGCAGCATAAATATGGTTTTATTCCAAGCTTTGGATACTTCAGCTTTAATTTTATTCCTGTGCATAAAATGCCACATGTGTGCTCCTATAATAAAATTGTAAAAGCTTTATCTTCTGTTGTATAGTAAAGGAACTCATTGTACTCAGGTACACAAAAATGATTCCAGAAGAAAAAGATAATGGTTTATCTGCTATAATGAAAGGAGGAAGAAGTGTGCTGGCATGGAACAGAGAAATATAACTCTTCTAAAGAAAAAAGCAGACATTGAAACTCTTAAATGTTTAAAACAGGGCATCCTGTATGCTTTTCAATAAAAACTGGTGATAGCTGTGGTAAAATGTTTCATCAGTATGATTGCACTCCTAGGTCAAAAAAAAGATGGAGACAAGGGGAAAAAATGAAGTTAATGAATAAAACAAATGTTACCCCAGATCATGGCCCTAGATGTGTCTTACTAAGGAAAAATATAAGGATTATATAAAATATATTTATTTTCAATTTATTTTTATAAAGAAATTGAAGAAATTATCAAAATATTCATATGGGACAAAACATTTTATAATTAACATTCAAATAGTGGCAAGCTTATTTTCACAGTCTGCAAAGAAGTTCATTGCATTTCACAGTCTGCGTAGAAGTTCATTGCTAAATCTGCCTCAGCTTCTCAACATCCTGTGCTTACCCCTATCTTACCACTTAGAGCAAGGGAGTGTAATTATCTCTTTATTTACTAGTGTATATCACTGTACAGTGAGTTTCTGAAAAACATGGCCCATCTTGATCATTGTTCATTTATTCAACAAATACTTATTGAGTGTGTACTATGTGCCAGACACTCTTTGGACACTGGATACACCAGGTAACAAAATGAAGACCTCTGGAATCCTTTTTAAATGTATAAATATATCAAATCATCATAATGTACACCTTAAATATCTTACAATTTTATTTGTTAATTATACCTCAATAAAACTGGGGTGGGGGAGGCAAAAAAAGACCTCTGCCTTAATGGATCTTTCCTTCTACCCATATTTGCAAAGTTAGTGGCATATACATTGTAGATTTCCCTTCACAGTCATAAGATGTCCACACCAACTCTAAGCATTGTATCTTCATAAAATAGCATCCAAGGCAAGAAGGAAAGGTAGATGCAAAAGGCATTTCTCATCTTGGACCTTTCTCTTTATGGGAAAGAACATCTTTCCCAGAATCCCCTACCAGACCTTCCTTTGCATATCATTGGCCAAAACTGGATCTACTGGACTACTCTGTCAAAGAGGAGTGGGATTTCTTAACTATAAGCAGCTAGAAGAAAACATCTCTCACCACAGCTATGAACTCATCTGCATCTGTGCCATTTGCTTGCCCGTCCCCCTGTAATTGTTCATACTCCTAGGCCAATTCCTCCACTTGTGCACTAGATCCTGCTGCCTCTTACCTACTTGCAGATGTCACTCCAACAGTTCTTTCTTTCCTACACCCTCTTCACTGGATCATTTACCATCAGCATGAAAATATGCAGTATTTTCTCTATTTAAAAAAAAAACAAAAAAACAAAACACCTCTCTTGTCCCCATAGTTCCCTCCAGCTACTGCTCTTTAGCTCTGTTCCTCTTTCCAGAAAAATTCTATGAAAGAATGTACATGCTTGCCATCTCTAATTCCTCTTCTGCCACTCCCTCTTAAATTTACTCATTAGACCTTCATCCTCAGAAGTCAACTGCTTAGCCCTTTTCTTAGGTGATCTATCCCAGCATTTTGCACTATTGATCACTTCCCCCTCTTTCAGTCACCTTCTTAGCCTTCAATTTCTTCTCTCTTTTATACTTACTTCTTTGGGGTGTCTTTTAGTCTCATGGATTTAAATATCATCTAAATGCTAATAATTTGCAAAGTGTTTAGTAGGCATCTTAAATTTACCATGTCCCAAATTGAACCCCTGATCTTATCTCCCAAACCTGCTCCTCTTGAAATCTTCCCTATGTCAGTTAATTTTAGAGTCATCCTTGATTTCTCTCATTCTTTTATCCCTCCCATCCTGTTGATCAGTTAATCTAGGATATATAATCTGACCACTTCCACTGTTAACACCCTGGTGAGAGCCACAATCATCTCCCACCTAGATTAGTGCATTTGTCTCTTAACTGATCTCTGTTTCTACCAGTGGCCTCTGAAAGTCTGTTCTCAACATAGTAGCCAGAATGCTCCTTTAAAAGTATAAGTCAGATCTTGTCACTCCTTTTTTTTTTTTAAACCTACCAGTGGGTTTCTTAAAAGCCAAGCCTCAGTGTTTGTCTACAAAGGTCTACCTAATCTGTTCCCCCACCTCCTTTATACCTCTCTCATTTTACCTACTTGTAGTTCCCTTTCTTTCACTCTGTTCTACGCACAGTAGCCTCTTTGCTGATCTGAGTACATGTTTGACAGGCTCCCTGCCTCAGGGCCATTATACATGCTCATACCCTATCTGCACTGCAGTTCCTCCAGACTTCCATATGACTCATCCCCTTATCTATCAGGTCTTACCCTCACTGAGGCCTTCTTTGACCACCTCTGCTTGGCACTCCCTTATTGCCCTTCCCTACTTTGTTCTTCTCTGTATTATCACCTTCTGATAGACTATATGTTTTACTTATTTATTGATTTCTGTCTTCCCCACCAGAATTTTTGTCTTTTTTCTTTATTATTATCTCCCTAGTACTTAGAACAATGTTTGGCATGTGGTGGGCATTCAAAAAAAGATATTTGGAAAATGAGTGAGTGAAAGGAAAGAAGTAAGATGAACTCTGGCTTAAAACAGTCATGATTTGTCCTCTGATACTAGGCATTCTGTTGCCTAAACCAAATCTGGATTTTGTTAGCAAAAAAGAAGGTAGAAGAATTATTACTTGGGCAATCAACTGTGTCTAACACAAGCCCATACTTGTGAATCACTCAGTGCCTTTTTCCTTTTCTCCTCCCCCTCATTCCTCTCTTATAAGAACCCATGAGGAAGGTAGGACAGGTGGTATTTTGCACAAGAAAATTATGGCTCAGATAAGTTAACTGATTTTTCCCCAAGAGCACCAACACACTGGTAGGGCCTAAATTGCCTGACAGCAACTGCAGTCCTCTTTCCATAGTGGTAAGAGTCAATATCTTGTATAGTATTTTGTGGAGTACTGTGTAATCCTTCATGTGAGCCAAGAGAGCCTTTACCTCCAGAAAAGTGATTATGAATCTACCTTTTTCTTTGCCTATTGTCTCAAAATGGAAAAAACAAGAACACTGAATATTTAATATGAGCCTATTCTTTTCTATATTTTGGATTAAAGTACTTTTGTAATAATTTATACATTAGTTACTGATATCTTATTTACTCTCAGTATGTACTTTTTACATAATGGTATACAGAATATGCTTTGCCATCAGATTCCTCCATATTTTGCCCACATGATTCCCTTCGCTTCCCCACCAGAAATCATCTCTTCCAGCAACTATTCAAGCCAGAACCACAGTAAAAATATTCCAAATGCTAAATAAAATTGTTATTTTTAATCAGTCAGGTAAGGTGAGCAGACGTAATTGTCACCTTTTTTGGTTAAGTAGTAGAGAAAAAGATATTTGTAAACTCTTTCACCTAGAAGGAATTATTTAAAATATTCAAATATGCTGAGATACCAGTACACTAGCTGTGTATATATGCATAGATATATACCATAAATTTGTACATATAATATAATGCATAACATAAAATAAATGCATATAATATCTAAAACTATCTTTTTTAAAAAATAATTACTTATTTATTTCTGGCTGTGTTGGGTCTTCGTTGCTGCGCGCAGTCTTTCTCTAGTTGCGGCGAGGGGGGGCTACTCTTTGTTGTGGTGCGCTGGCTTCTCATTGCGGTGGCTTCTCTTGTTGCGGAGCAGGGGCTCTAGGCACACGGGATCAGTAGTTGTGGCTTGTGGGCTCTAGAGCTCAGGCTCAGTAGTTGCGGAGCATGGGCTTAATTACTCCGCGGCATGTGGGATCTTCCTGGACCAGGGTTTGAACTTGTGTCCCCTGCATTGGCAGGCAGATTCTTAACCGCTGTGCCACCAGAGAAGTCTTAAAAGTATCTTGAATGTGATTTAAATGTGTGTCAAATGTCCCTCTTTGGCATTTCAAAATGCATTTCTGAATTTTGTAGCTCGTTTTGGTGGACATCAGGGCCTTTATTTATCATTGCGTTGTGGTTAAACATGTTCGGGTTCATAAAACTTTTGACGAATAGTGTGATGGACATTCAGGTTTACCATTCAGTGAAGAAGACACAGTGACTGCCCTTATGTTCTAACATGAGATTACAGGATGGAACAGATGAAAGCAGTTGGGGTCTCTTGGTCTGGGACTTGAGAATGAATACATCTATGCTGAGTTTAAGAAAGACGCTTGTTGAGACTTCCGGGGCGGTCGAGTGGTTAGAACTCTGAGCTTTCACTGCCAAGGGCCCGGGTTCAATCCCTGGTCAGGGAAGTAAGATCCTGCAAGCCATGTGGTGCAGCCAAAAAAAAAAAAAAGATGTTAATTATTGAAACTATTGTTTCCATTTGCCCTTACTAACTTTTACAATTATAAAAGTTACCTGTTTTGGGTTTTACTTCTTTCCTGCAGTTAGACAAGAAATTTCTTTTCCCTCTGATTTTTATATTGGCATCACAGGTCTGTGGTTTTTGATTGGCATGATGAGTAGTCAGGCCTCTCAACTGACTAGGACTTAGCATTCTTATCTTTACTATTCTTCTGATGCTTTCCCTGCTGATATAAAAGGATCAAACATAATCTTGCATGAACTAGAATTCAATTCAGTTGCTAGTATGCTTATCTATGTGGCCAGATATTATTTCCTTTAGATTTATATTTTTCATCTTAGTGTTTTTGAGTGCCTTCTTGTACACACTGGCCATTTATTTGAATTTCTTTCTTTGATCCTTTGTTTTCTAAAAACTAAAATCATTTTTTATATCAGGAACCTGTGATAGTCCATTTCAGCCATGTTTTCATATATCATCTTACTGCTACTTCCAAAAAAGGAAACATTCCCTCCAGCCAGCAACTGTTTCACCTTTTTCCTCATCAGTAGGGCTGGCACCAGTTCAAGTTCTGTCAACATTGTTCCATCAGATAAAGCTGTTGGTAACATAAAGGATGAGAGAAGGTGGTATGTATGTACCTGATTTAGGCACCAAAGAGCGGGTTAACAGCATTCTCCTTGCTCCCATGTTAGCCTGAGTGCCTCTTGCTTGAAGTCTAGTCTAATTTAGCTGTACCTTAGTGCTGAGAGTGACACTTGCCCATGCATGTATCAGCATCTGTCTGACAATAGTTGTCATTTGGATAAGAACTCATGCTTTCAGGTTTTCATTGACAAAATGGGACAAAATAATTAAGCGTTTGTACAGATCTTTATATAAACATCATTTTTAATAAGCTAAAAGCCTAATCAGAATATAAGCAGTATGTCTGCAGTCTGTTATCATCTGTACTGTTTCACTAGTTATTAACAGAACTGGATAAGCTTCACTTTTAGAAAATGTTATGCAGCATGGAAAGTTTCATTTCATCCAACAAAATGATGATCTTCCAGAAAGCAAGAAAAGAAGTGTCAGACAGGGCTATTCCCTATGGGCTTCCTCTCTTTGTGGAAAGAAATCTGGCATTACATGTAAAGTTGTTTTTAGATTCAGGAAAGGACTTTGGAGAGAGCCTTATAAAACATATCACTGTGTCCCAAGGGATAACCCTCATTCTGAACATTACCAGTCAACCATGCTGAATCACATTCTAGTTATATGATCAGTTTAGTCGTGTCAAGTCAGAAAGGATTTAGTTAAAAATCTCCAGACTCTGAATTCTCCCCATTTAGTATGGTCCCTGCCATTCTGCTAAGTGCTCAGGGATGCACAGAGTTTCCAGGCAGTTGCACCACCTTTATGACTTGTTTCATCTTTACCCTGCTGCCCTGGGCCACTCGCGAGTCTCTCAAAATCTTTTTATCCTGTTAGCTTAAGTCTTAAGCTAGAGGCAGGCCTAGACAGTAGGTTAGAGGTTAGAGCAGGGGTTTTCAAACTGTAGCCAGGAGTTCACTGGTGGATCATGAAATCAATAGTGTATCTTAATCAACATTTTTAATTTAACAAAACGGCACAGACCAGAAAACATCAGAGTGCATCACAGGTAGTAAGGGTAAATATTGTTTTATGAAATTTTGAAAATTTTTCATATGTTTAGTAACAATGTGAAATTGCCCTTTTTGTAGGTAAACAAAACAATAGAATGCCATTAATTTCATATGGTTTAACCTTACATATACAGTTTTATATATTAGCTGTGTATACCAAACCTATATGTGTGTAGAGTTCAGATGAAAAACTTACTTCCTGTGCTAAGTCGTGGTCCAAAAAGTTCAAAATCACTGGGTTAGAATAAATGTCTAATAGCGCTGTTCTAAGCCAGGAAAAAAACCCCACAGAATGCTTTTCCCTGGTTCTAAAATAGCTAGCCTCTGCTGGGTAGAATATGACTACTCATGAGATACAGATACTTTATAATTAATAATCATACAGTATTAATAATTAATAGTCATAATTAAATAGTATTCATAATTAATAGACTTTTCAAGTGCTAACTTTCTTGTACAGATGAACTATAAGATTTAGAGACATTCAGAACAGTGAGAAATACTGTAATCAAAAAAGTTTCCTGATTGAGGGAGGTGAAATAAAGAAATGGGTCTGACTAGACGAGAGGGCATATTCTTATAACCTGTTTATCTCTGTAACATGAGTTAAGTAGTTCGATAATTTATAGAACCTTGAAGAAACATCAAAGAAGTAACCTGTATAAGGGAGAAATCATGAATGGTACATAATTTTGATGAAATAAGATTAGAAAACAGTGTCACTTTGAAACCCCCTAACTTTAATTTGGTCATGGACCTACTGTTGGGAAGACTTTTGAAATCTCACTTTAGAGCTTATGGTACCTTACAAAACAGCTTTAATTTTACTTAGTGGGTATTTTTTGGGTTTTTTTTGAGATTTGATTTTTCTTTTAAGAAATTTGGGAAATGTAGAAATTATAACCTCATGGAAATTTATTATTTTACTTAACAAATAAAAAATTTAAGATTTCTTAAAATGAATGTGAAATCCATGACCTCAGGGATAATTATTTTGGAAACTGTTTTATTGTCTAGATACCTGGAGGTATTTTTAGAGGAAAACATCATTTATCATGTATCAATGAGAGATTAGTGTTTGCATATTTTTCTGAATGAAAAGAATTAGATTTAGATCTCAAAATATTGCCATATCCTCAAAATAAATCTGTTCTTTGTACATTTCTCTTGCAAATTCCACCTCTTTTACTAAGGTTTTTAGTCCACACCTTTTGTCCTACCGTGACCATTTTAGCCACAATTTTTTCTTTTAGGCTATTTTAACAACCTGCTAACACGCTGCCAACAGATCTCTGTTGCTAGTCTCAGATCCTGCCAATACATTCTGTGTGTGGCTTTTCTTAAATACAAACTTGATCGTGTGTCAATCCCCTTCATAAAGTTTTTTAACAGTGTCTCATTTCCTACAGGATAAAATCCTTTGCATTGCCATACAAGGCCCTACACGGACTAAACTTTGCCTGCCACACTAGTCTCATCTCTCACTATGGATCCTGTGCTTCATACAGGCTAAATTTTTCTGCATACCAACCTATTTCCCACCCCAGCCTCTGTATCACAGCTCCCTCTTCCTGGAATGCTTTTTATATGTAATGGATTTTGCCTCCATGCTCAAGTTGTTATTTAAGATCATTTCTCTAAGATGCCTTTCCTGATCTCTCCTTCATCACTAGATCAATGGTTCTTAAACTTTTCTGCACATTAGAATCACCTGGAAATTCTAAAGCTCAGGAAGTGAGACTCAGGGTCAGTATTTTTTGAAACTCCCCAGGTATCTGGTCAAGATGGTTTAAATATTCATCCATATCTTCCTATAGTTATTCTATTATTTTGTTTTTACTCTTAATTCGTTAAGCCACCTGAAAATTATTTTAATCTGTGATGTGGAGTGAGGATATAAGGGTTGTAGTTTAGCAGGTGAAAGATATAAATTACCAGTCACCAGTGCAGCATGGTATATATTCTCATGGTCTGAGGAACCAAAGGAAAGGCAATTAAATCTAGAAGGCAACATAGCTTTCTAGATACACTAAGCCAAGAGCAAGATCATCAGTTATTGAAACCGTTAGTCTCCAAAAAAATGTTTTATTACACCTGTAGAATAAAGATTTTTGTTTATTTTATTTTTAACAGTTTTATTGAGATATAGTTCGTATACCATACAATTCACCCATTTAACGTGTGCAGTTCAGTGGTTTTTAGTATATTCATAAATCTCTCCAAACATCACCACAATTTTAGGACATTTTCATCATCTCAAAATGAAGATGTACCCTTTACTATCTCCTGCTACAGCCTCAGCCTCCCCTCCCTCAGCCCTAGGCAACCACTAATCTACTTTCTGTCTCTATAGGCTTCTCTGTTGAA
This sequence comes from Neophocaena asiaeorientalis asiaeorientalis, assembly GCF_003031525.2. Lineage (NCBI taxonomy): Eukaryota > Metazoa > Chordata > Mammalia > Artiodactyla > Phocoenidae > Neophocaena > Neophocaena asiaeorientalis. Next base: position 3,458,071 of record NW_020173964.1, on the reverse strand, counting down.
GATATTTCATATGACTGGAATCATATAATATGTGCCTTTTTGTGACTGGCTTCTTTCACTTATCACCATGTTTTCAAGGTTCATCTGTGTTGTAGGATGTATCAAGCATCTCATTCCTCTTTATGGTTAAATAATATTCCATTTTATGGTAATACCCATTTTGTTTATCTCCTTGTTAACTGATGGACATTTTCGTTGTAAAATAAATTGTGAACACTTCCAATATATATTTTTTAAATGTGTTCATGACTCATATGTAGGTACTACTGAATGAATATATTATGTACTATATATAACATACACAAAAAATAATAGTTTAAAAGATAACAACAAAATATAAATAGGATTCTTAATTTTTTTTTTCTCACCTCTCAGTGGGTCATTCTAGAAACCTCTCACTTTTACAGATTTTTGAGGCTACTGGTTCAGGTGAGCGAGTCAGCTAAATAAAGGTGTTCTAGACAGAAGATGCAGTGCATGCAAATGCATGGAAATGAGAGAAAGTATGGCACCTTTTCATGTCTTGAAAGTTGTATGTCTGGGACATAGAATAGAAAGGAATTTTCATGCAGTCATTTTTTACCGTCTCCCTCACTGTAATAATTTAAGGTTTAGTGAAAGAATATCTATATTCTCTTTCTTACATATGTATAAATGTGTATGTGTATATATATATATATATATATATATGAACACCTAAGAAAGAATGTTAAATAAAAGTTTTATTCTAATATGTAAGTCTATAGTTTTATTATTACAGTTGACCCTTGAACAACAAGAGTTTGAACTGCACAGGTCCACTTATACATGGATTATTTTCAATAACTGCATCCTACAGTTCTACACGATCTATGATTGGTTGAATCTGTGCAGGTAGAACCACGGATACAGAGGACCGGCTATAAAGTTATACTCGGATTTTGAACAGTTGGGGTGTTGGGACTGCTAACTGCCCACATTGCTCAAGGGTCAAGTGTACTATTTGGCAGTGTATATTAGACACTATATTATGATACTTTCTAGAAACAACCTTATAGTTTGGGCTTTTTTCAAATAATCCCAACCAAGAATTAGCAGCATTAATTTCCTATTTACCACTCTTTTCTGGTTTATTTCTGAACATCTTAGTTGCAGTATTTTCTGTGACTTAAGGAGATGGGCTGAGTCTGCTATAGGAAAACAACATCAAAAATAAGTCCTTTGTACTTTCCCTTCTATAAAACCCATGGAGAAGTCCCTTACACTTTATTTCATATTGTGCCGAGTTGCATATGAAGCAAATATAGAAGAATAATTGTTTGTTCTTACCAGTTTGGCTGTGGTTGAAGAGAAAATGGTTGTAATATTTATTCTGCTACAGCCAAAGACTTTGCTAGTCTGTGGTATCTTGTGAAGATTCTGGGCAGACTATTGGGATAGAATCCAATCAACTTAGTTTCTCAGAAATATTTCTCAAGATTGGCTTGCTTATTTTTCTATTATTCACACTCATTATTCTGGGTATTTTAACGGCATATCACAGTGATTAATTTACTACATTATATACTCTTTTTTAAAAAATACTTTTTATTTATTTATTTCATTTTTGGCCATGTTGGGTCTTCGTTGCTGCGCACGGGTTTTCTCTCTCTAGTTGTGGTGAGCAGGGGCTACTCTTCGTTGTGGCATGTGGGCTTCTCACTGCGGTAGCTTCTGTTGTTGCAGAGCACGGGCTCTAGGTGCGCGGGCTTAAGTAGTTGTGGCTCGCAGGCTCTAGAGCGCAGGCTCAGTAGTTGTGACACACGGGCTTAGTTGCTTTGCCACATGTGGGATCCTCCCGGACCAAGGCTCGAACCCATGTCCGCTGCACTGGCAGGCAGATTCTTAACCACTGCGCCACCAGAGAAGTCCGACATTGTATACTCTTAAGGCAGTAGTAATTAATACTGAGTTTACCATCTAAGAAAATAGAGACCAAGCATTTGTGAGGTCGACTCAAGCCTTTACTCCAGTGAGTGACAAAGCTGGAAACAGAATGTAGAGTTGCTAACTAAAAATATTGAACCCAGTCCATTTAATGTGCTGGCTTTCTTTTATGACTAAGCCAAAGATTTTTTTAAATTAATCAGTGAGAATGTGTCTGTAATTCTGTTCTAATCCAAAATAAGAGGGTGAGAAATTTTCCACTTCACCAAGAAAAAAGTGTAAGATTGCTTTGGTAACGATTTCAGTTTATGAAATTAATCAGACAAACAAACTGAAATAATCCTTCTTCATTAAAAGATTAATTAATGCCATTTGAAAACTTAGGCACTTTTTAAATCATTTTTTTTTTTAATCCAGCAAATGTGTTTTTGTACCATAGAGTTTAGATACTTCAACTTTAGTTGATAAACCACCTTGACGAGTATTATATTTTGATTGTTTCCTGATCATTTTTTGGCTGTGGGTACCATATAAGAAATGTTCAGGGACATTAAGCCTAAGATAGCACCTAATGATTACAGCTCTTCATGGTTTGAGACAAAGAAGACCAGTTTTTCAGCCTACTCTGCTTTGACACACTACCATTTCCCACTCTCAATTTCTTTCTTTAAGAATCCACTTTCCTCTGAAATATCACTTTCCTTTTTTAAAAAATGTATTCATTATAATAATATTTTATCAAATGCTGGAAAACATATAGGCACTATTTTAGGCTCTAGACACTAAATGGCAAATAAAGCAGAAAAGTCCCTGCCCTCAAGAAACTCACAGCTTGGATCCAACTTTGGCACCCTTTTCAGTGACAGCTCACAGACATTCACTCATCACATAACTTTTTTTAGTTTTCAGTTTTTTCCAAAAGGATAGGTTTCCAAGTGTAATGCCCTGGTCTTTCTAGTGGCAGCTACTTCCTTATTGTATTTAAGTGATGTATTATTGATAAAGCATTTAGAATGACTGGCACATGGAAAGCACTATTTGTATAAGTGTTAGCTACAGGTAGAAGATAGGAGTAGCAAAGCATTTTCCATCCTACCAGCATGCCAGCAGATACTGCTTATTCTTAAGCAAATTCAGAATTGTAAGTAAGCCTCATAATAAGAATGCTACCTTGAACATTCAAATATGGAAAAATACAAATTGTTCTGATAATGCACGTCACAAAAGGATTTTCCACATTTCTTCCAATTGTAAGTTTTATTGGTTCTTTGAAAAGATTTAATATACAGAACTATTTTTTATTCAAACAAGTATGTTAATAAAATGAAAACTATTGTGTCTACTCCTTGCTTCTTCAAATGAGATTTAATCATTTGAAGGGAGCCATAGGTATAAGTAGCTTATAGACATAAAATATGGTGCCCTGTATTCTCTGCCAAATAATACCTCCTACTTATATAACATGAATAGTTTAAAAATCCTGTCACATGCCTCATTACATTTAGTTCTGTAACAGTCCTGAGAAGTAGATTAAACAAGTATTATTGTATCCATTTTTCAAAGAAAGAAACCAAAGTATTAAAGATATTTTGTACTCACCCTAACTTAAACAGTAGATTTGAGGAGTCAGATCTTCGGTCCAATACTCTTTCCGCTACTGTATAAAACTGCAAAGCATTGTTTCCTTTAAAAATAAAATAAAAGAAGCCACAAGCAATATGACCTGTTAGCATGAAGCCAGAATCAGCAGATTGAGGACTGGCCTACAATTCACAGCATTACCACTAAGATTGAGCAAGGTGACCCCCATCCAACTCACCCTCTAACCCCAGGTTCCAGAAGGCATATTTGGACACAGTCAACTTCAGATGAAGCATAGTTTGATTACCTTTTTTTCTACCCTCACTTCATCTCAAGACGTAGCTTGTTAGAGATATCATTAAAGATGGGGGTTGGGGAAGAAGGGGTAAAATCTGAATCAGATTATAGAACGGTCTAGGCAGGTAAAAAAAAAAAATCTGAGATACTGAACAGAGCCAGAAACACTGAGTATGGTCCTTTCAAATAATGGCTCATATTTTCATATTTAAATTAGAATATTCTGATAGATGTGGGAAATTTATTTTACCAGGATATTTTTCAAAGTTTCTTTCTAAAATAATTAGGGAGAAATTCCAACAAGATTTGGGGAGTCGGTTTCTTTCTTTGTCTCTCTCTCTCTCTCTCTCTTACTCACTTGCCTTTGCTCTGTTGGTCACTGAACTTGGGAAAAGCATTGTTTTCATTGATTAAGAGAAGTATGGATGTCAGGAAACTTGGCACTATAATTTTATTAGCTAACTTAAGCTAGTACCATAATAAGAAAACACCCTTTAAAAAAATTCTTAGAAATGAGTTCAAGCAACATAACAATCTAGGGTGGTTCAGCACACTTCATTTCATTTTCTAAAAGGCTCACAAACACTTGTGACCCGCAAGGTATAGATTGTGGCTCCTCCTGTAACCAAAAGTAGGGTCCGGTTGTTCACCGCTCAAAAGCCAATAAAAAAGCAAGGTTGGTGGAAAGGAAAGTTTGCTTTATTTCGTATGCTGGCAACCAGGGGTGGGGGGTGCAGGGAACACCCGTCAGAGGCCGACTCTCTGCCCTACAACCAGTGGGCAAGAGCTCTTATAGGCTGAGGGAGGTGGCTACAGTCAGCTCTGACAGGCATCTTGAAATTGGTCATGTGTTGGTCTGACCAGCGTCATCTTGATTGTTTGAGGTACAGTTAGGCTTCAGTTCCAGGGTCGGTTTGTTTCCAGTTCTTTGAGGCCAGTTCTCGGAATTGTGACAGCTTCTGTCATGGCTACAGCCTGGTCATCATGTAGTTAACTTCTTCCACCTGATGGGGCTTTTAGTATCTGTAAGACAGCTCACAAGTTCACAGGATATGGCTCAATATTATCTGTAGCCCTTGAGAAGGAACTAAAGGCCCTTGACTTTGCTTACTGACTAAACCATTATTGTTTTGTCCTGCTTGACTGCTTTTCTTTGCTTCTGCATTTTCTCACTTCTCTGATTAAACTTATTCTTTGGCTAAAGTTCTTCCACAGACAAAAGGCAGGCTGCGGGCATGGTCATGCAGACCATAGGGCCCTGCTCCATTTCACTCCTTGCTTCCCCTAATGAAATTCAGATTCCTTACATGATCAGATTTTTATCTCATTTTCCCTATTCCCCATTTTATTTACCCATTCTTCATTTTCACAAAACATTTTTCCTCTTCCTCGTGTGTATCCTGCACTATGTTGCTTTCATGCTTTGGTTATGTTGTCTCTTCTACCTGCTGTGGCTAAATCTTATTTCTCCCTTAAGGCCCAGTTATACTGCCACTTCCTCCACCCAACTTTCCCTCTTCCTCCTCTGCATAAATTTTATAAGTACTTTATCAGGACCTCTCATATGTCATTTGCGCCACCACACAGTTAAAGAGTATGTCTTATCCACTTTCCAGCCTATAAGCTCCTCCACATCAGAACTGCCTTTGTGTCCCTCACTCTCATATATAACAGTGCCCCCCTCCATAACTGTCTGCAGTATAATAGGGTAGAAAAGGCTTTGAAGTCTGACAGCCCTGATTTCAATTCCTTGCTCTATCATTTATTAGCCATATAACCTTGGGCAAGATACTTAACATCTCTGAACCTCTGTTTCCTCATGCATAAAATGGAGACAATAATACTCCTTCTGTTGTTACAGCATTAAGTTAAGTGAGAAAGCAGGCAGAGAGTTCCTAGTATTGTATCTCAGACATGCTAGGTCTTAAAAACTGGTGATGGTGCTGGTAGTAGTGGTCGTACTTGTATTTTAGAAGCCACTTTATTGCTTCAGTTTCCTCAGTCACATAGAGAACAGGAAGAAAACTCTGACATACCACACATGAGGACTATTTTGAACCAGTTTGGAAACCCTCGTAATTATTTGAAGAAAAGTATCTCATGAGTTTATTACAAAATAATAGAACCCTCCTTTAAGTACTGTTAGCAAGCATGATATTCTGCAGTGTTGAATTTACTAGGTTAACCATAGCCTTAGGTGATTTTTAGATAGCAATTCTTTCTTTAGTGTTCTCCTTGATTGGCTTCATGAAATCTTTATATCTTGAAGAATTCGGGGCTTTCTTCTTATTGCTAAAACATAGAGTATATAATTTGTAGGTTCCACACCCAGAATGACAGGGCAACCTAGGGATGTTGTCAAAATGGCCATCAAACTACAAGAATTGTGGGTCACACCATATGGAGAAATACAAAGCGTGCTCTGTTGAGGGGCCTGGGGGCAACCTCAATCAACCTTGTGCTGGTCTTGAAGTCCACGTGAGGGGGAATGAGGTAAAAGTGAACAGGAGCACAGACTACAGCCAACAGGTGGGAAGCTGGAGCCCCCAGAAGAGAAGCCATTCATGTCCCTCAGTACCTATTTATATATTGTAATTGTTTCTTGTGCTCATTATTAATAAGAATGGAGAAACATCTGATAAAAAGCTTATCAGAGAGTCTGTACAATTAAAAACTTCATTAGTAAAAGATAAGACAATTAAGCCTAATTTAAATCAATTTAATGTTCAGTGTTCAGAACCTGTTTTTACCAATCTAAGTTCTCTTATCTCTTAATTCATTAGATAAGTTCACTTAACTTTGAGTTGATTTTTAATGTAATATATACTTTGTGGTAATTAATTTATGTGATGTTATGACTATAAGTTATTACCAACATGACTGCTATTTGAATTATAAACTCAACAAAGCAATATATAATACTCTATAAAAAAGGCAAAATTTTGTATTTGGAAAGGAGTGGAGCTTTCAAAACAAGTTTTTTTTTTAATTACTAATATCTTAAGGGAAAGTAACAAAAGTAAAAATTAAGAAAACTTCTAATTAGAGAACTACACCTATATTGGATATTCATGCCATTTTATAAATGGTCACACTGTACTGTAAATGTACAGTCAGCCCTCCATATCCACGGGTTCCCCATCCACAGATTCAGCCAACCTTGGGTAGACCATATTCTGGGAAGAAAAAAATTCCAGAAAGTTCCAGAAAGCAAAACTTGAATTTGCTGCACACCAGCAACTATTTACGTAGCATTTACATTGTATTAGGTATTATGAGTAATCTAGAGATGATTTAAAGGATATGGGAGGATGTACAGGGAGGATGTACATAGGTTATATGCAAATATAAGGAACTTGAGCATCCTTGGATTTCAGTATGGGCATTGGGGGTCCTGGAACCAATTCCCCACAGATACTGAGGGACAACTGTATAGAATTTCAAAGTGATTGTTAGATTGTAATGACATATATCTGCAGTGATTATGTACTACAAAGAGAAAGTACACATAGCAGTGTATATAGAGAGGAAACAACATTGGGTTATCAAAAAATCTGGTTTCTGATATTCCCAGCTTGGCATAATCATTTAACCTTGCTGAGCCTCAGTTTTCTCATCTGTAAAATGAGCAAGTTATTACCCTCTAAGAACTTCTTAGTATTAATATTTTTGTCTTGTGATTCTGGACATATTCCTTTTGTACTAAATTTAAAACTAGATATGAACTATCATATATTCACTAGCCAGCCCTCCTGGAAGTGCCTAATGGAAAATACAACTGAAAATCAGTATTTTTATAGTTTATATTCCAAAATGGAATACAGTCTGAAAATGTGGATAAATTTAACTGTTTTATAACTTGTTACCTTCACATTTCTCAAATCAGCTAATAGAAAAACACAGAGGAAAATATTCTATATTACTTTCTTTTGAGAATTATTTTAAACTCCAAAATAACATGAAGAAATGAGGCTAGGATGAACAACAGAGAAAGAAAAATTAAAACTTTGTGTAAATGTAGACAATTCCACTTAACGTTCAGTGCTGAAGCATACTTCAGTGTTCAATGTTCAAGCATATTATTTCATGTAGTCCCTAAATTATTTAACCAGTTTTGACTAATTTTCATGAAGCTACAGAGGCTTATTTTGACCACCAGATGGAGCCAGCATTGTTTGATTTGTAGAATTCAAAATATGCTGAAAATAAAAATAGGTTAAATGAAATTAATAAATTGCAGATTTCTTACTTTAGTTCATAGTACAGAAAAAATTAAACTTTTAGCCCAGTCTTTGCCTATACTTCTGCCTACTCTTCATAAATGTGCATATAGATACCTCCATTATATAGTTTCTTTATTGTGAATTAGTTTTTATTTGAGCAGTTTCATTGGATAGAGAAACCAGTTTTCTTCTTATTCACCTTTTAAAGATATCATCTAAACACTTTCAATTATCTTCAAAACAAAATTAGTACAGGTTCACTCAATAAATATTATGGATTATAACTATGAATATATATATGTAGGCTCTCATTTTAATGTCACAGAATATTCCCACTGTTATCATTTCTATAATGGATTTTCTTACTAAAACAAACCAAAAAACAGGGATTTTAACTGGGGTGGAGGATATGTAATTTAGCCCCAGTAGCTCCTCAGGGAGATGAAGCCTCAATGAATGGCTACATTTATTCAATGGCTGCAATGAATGGCTGCAGCTCTTACAGGGATCCTACTCAGAAAGCTCAGTGCTCAAGGGCTTAATCAGGGATAATTGCCTTCAAGTTGACTTTTACTCCTCTCACCTCTATTTAATAAGTGTCAGAAATCATCTAATTCCTTACAACTCAACTTAATTAGGCAGCTATCTACAGAAAAAGTATTTGTACACTAGGGGACCTAACCCCCTACAAGGCCCTCAAGGAGCCATTCTATCCAGCAAGAGCTATAAGGCAACCATGCACACTGTTGTAATTTAAGATCTAAAAATGATCACTCTGTTCATTTGTCCATTCAGCTACTATTTCTTGAGTACATACTACATGCTAGGGATATACTAGTCCACAAACAGGGCACTGTCCCTGCCATTTGAGTTTATAGCCGAGGGGGGCAGTACAAAGAGAGGCAGCTCTGATATAACGAAGTTAGCAGCTACAAAGTGTTTAAAAATTCAAATGAGGACAATATATGATTAATTATGGAGAATCAAGAAAAGCCATAAAGAACTCTTTCTAGGAAATTATTTTCATTAACCCACTGTTTGGCAGACTGCAGTTCCCATTTATTATGGTCTGGGAGGAATTCAGGACCTTTTTTTGTTGGTGGAACTTTACTTCATCAGGACACATCCAGTATGGTGACCTGATGCCTTTTTATGTCAGATTGGAATATTTTCTTCTAAGTTTTCTTGTGTTTCAGACATGAAGAAGAAATAAGCAAGCTGGTTAATAGTCTGTACTTTAGAGCTAGACTGCATGGTTTTTTATTCTCGAGTTTATAATCCCTGAGATAAGTTATCTAACCTCTTACTGCCCTAGTTACCTTATCAGCAAAATGGGGTCAATAATATGACTTCCTCATAGGGTTGTTGGTTATGAGGATTAAGCAAGTAATTCAAGGTACTAGTATCTGGCACATAGTGAGTACTTGAAATGTTAGCTATCATGTTAGCTATTTTCAAGTCTGGTACTTCTCCTAGAATTAATTTAAGATCTGGTATGTATAAAATTTGATTAAAACATATTTTGTAGCTTCCAGAAAGTATCATGAGATACAAAGTATGATGAGATGTCAGTAGCTTTGGTATTTTTCTATATCCACTAAAGTCTGTCCCTTTTGTTTTCAAATGTTGTTTACTATTATCACTAGTAAACAACATTTACCTTTATTTATATAAAAGTTTTTATTATGGGAATTTTTCAAAAATTTCCTTGAAATAGTAGATCTAGATCTATTTAAAATCATTTATAAGTAGCTTTATTAACAGTTTCTGACACATAATAATCACTTACTAAACTTTTTTTTTAAATGAATGAATGTGCAGCTACTTGAAGCTTTTAGCTCCTTGAGCTCTGGTACTGAGACAGTAGAGGGTATAAGCCCTTTTATCTACAAAATGAGATTTGTAATAGATGGATACCATTGGTTCATTAGCTAAGTAACCAATAATTGAGTAGTCATCACTTCTTTCTGCTCAGAACAAAAAGGTTTTGTAATGAAGAGATTCAAGTGGAGCAAAGATTATGTTTCTGACTAGTTCTTAGGGAAGAGTTAGAGACATTCTTTATAACACGCAGGGGGAAAAGTGCAGTATTGAACCTTTAGTCTTACTACAGATTGTCACCAAAACTAGGAGTCAGAACATAAGTTTTAGCCCAAGTTCTGCTGCTAATCCACATGCGACACTAGCTAAGTTCTAGTGCTCTAGCAAACTGATGCTCTAGTAGTAAATTGATGGTTACAGTGTTGTTGGACATTCTTGTCACCAAACCCTTTTATATGTATTTCCTAATATTATCTCAGAGGTCACTAAGATATTAAATTTTTTTTATTCTAACACTATAACATAGGTAAGCTTTAACTCCTCTCTAGGTGGCTAATATTCTACCCAAGAATCAGCAACATAATACTTACAATCAATGGCTTGATCTCTTAACTATTTTTACATATATTATGTTTATTTTACTCTTTAGATTACTTTCTAGAATGAAAAGCCTGCATCATGTATGCTTTAGATATTATTCATAGCATTTCCTAGAGTGTCAGGCATGTGGGCAACACTTAATAAATTTTATTTTCTGAACTGAAGTTTTAATTGAAGACAGTAGGGCACAGTGTGGGATTTTAGTATCATAGAGACCTGGGTTCAAGTTCCAGCTTTAGTATATTCTAATTGTGGTCTTATCCTGTTTCCTAATTTGTCAAATAGGTTTATAGATACTTTCTTCATGGATAGTCAAAGAACTTTAGCATGGTACCTAACATAGTAGGTTTTTACTAAATGTTCTTTTTTCTCCCATTCTTCATTCCTATTTATTTAGCATATATTTTATAGAAATTTCAGTTAATAACAAATAGTTGTCATACTGCATCATTATTTATAAATTATCATCCAGCATATATTGAGATTTTTAAGAAAAGCAGAAGTAGAGCACTCTGTACTTAAACTGATTTTTTTCAAACTCCTTTTATATTTTATTAGCTAGTTTTATGTGACTAAAATCATCCAGTCACTTATTCAATTTTTGTTTATCCAGGGGTATTCAAGTACATGAGAAATGAATGTGCTACTTCCTGTTCTGGCAACATGGACTGAGTTAAGAAAGAACTTTCTCCTTCTACAAATATATAGAAATTCTGGATAAAATATGATCCAGCCCAATTTAAATACTTAGCTAAGCTTGAAAGAGACAGAGAGGGGGCTGGCAGGGTGAGGGAAAGTGAAAGGGGGCGGGGAGAGAGAAGGTAAGAAAGAAAAGAAAATTCCTACGTACCAGAAACAAAGGTGAGGCATAACCAGAGCATTAAGTGGGCAAGTTGACACTACAGTTGCCCAGAGGGATATTGGAACCAGAGGTAGGCTCTGATAGCTAGAAGCTGAGGTTTTAATCTCACACTTGGACAGAGATATAGTCTTAGATCAAGAGAGGAAGGAACTGGGGCTTCCCTGGTGGCGCAGTGGTTGAGAGTCCACCTGCCGACTCAAGGGACGTGGGTTCGTGCCCCGGTCCGGGAAGATCCCACATGCCGCAGAGCGGCTGGGCCCGTGAGCCATGGCCGCTAAGCCTGCATGTCCGGAGCCTGTGCTCCGCAACGGGAGAGGCCACAACAGTGAGAGGCCCGTGTACCACAAAAAAAAAAAAAGAGGAAGGAACTAAAAAAAACTGTCCACCTGGTCAGGAAGGCCACAAAGAAGCATGTCATTTTTCAGAGCTATATGTGGGAGGAAAAAAAAATGTCTATCATAAAAAATATCAAAACTCTAAAACTCTACAAGGCACAGCTATAAAGTCTGAATGTACACTGCCTATATGGTACAGGAATCCTAAGCCAGGAAATTAACTTGGGGAAAAAATGGCTGTGCACTAATGGAACCCCTTAATTTCCTGGTAGAAGCAAATGCAAAAGCTCTCTGTAGGACTCCTTACATAATCCTGGGTGCCAAGGATTCCTATGGAGCATGACGAAGATGTAGCTCTAGCTGTAGGTACACACCCAGTCAAAAATTAGAAAACACATGGGGAAATAACCACTCTGGGGAGAGAGTCAGAAGGATCCCCAAGAATAATCTGAAAGGTAAAACATAACAAGTGTCTAGAATTTTAAGCTATGATTATTAAAATCAATGACTCAGTTTATATCTTAAAAACTGATTAGATACAGCTAAACAGAGAATTAGTGAACTGAAATACAGAGCTAAGAAAATTACTCAGAGTATAGTGTTAAGAAATAAAAACATGAAAAATGAATGTGCTGTGAACATTTGATCACACTATAAACAGAAGTAGTTTATACTGATGTGATATACTCAGTTAGGAAATAGAAGAGTTGACCATATTTTTCACACAGTTGAGTTTGTGCAGCAGATATCATTGCATTTGACTCTGTGTACCATATAGAAGTGTTTGGGTTATAGTTTCCATGCAGTCCAGATGGAACCTTAGCAGGCTTAATCTTGGTATCACAGATGTATATAATGAAAGGTCAGCTGATTTCACAGCTATTCTCAAGCTGTTTGCTTGGCTAGAAATATTTTGGCTAGAAATAAAAACAGGAGGAGAGGAAAGACATCCTAAAGCCAGACAATTAAAAATCTCAGAAGACTAAGAACTAGAGAAACCATTGTGAAATGATTACCACAGTCTAGCTAATTAACATATCCATCACCTTACAAAGTTACAGTTTGTGTGTGTGTGTGTGTCTGTGTCTGTGTGGTGATCAACTTTCTTAGCAAATTTTAATTATACAATACAGTATTATTAACTGTAGTTACCATGCTGTACATTAGATCTCCAGAACTTTTCTATCCCACATAATTGAATCTTTGTACCCTTTGACCAACATCAAAATCATATTAGGTAAACATAAAAAGACTACTTGTTTCTTAGTTCACACATTTTTTTTAACTAGACAATCTCTTGAACAAAATGGCTGATTATTAATATATTACTCATTAATTATTTTCCTCAAACTAGGTAACAAAGAGGCAAGCAACAAACCAAGGCTTGAATAGAAAGATTACTGGTATTCTTGATTTCAACTGGCTCATCTTGGTTTGCCAGCCAAAGATGAGAAGAGATAGGTTTTTGTGTTTTTTTTCCCTTAAGTCACAAATTTTCATTAATATATACAAATGTAACATAATGTAAAATGTTAGTACTTTTTTTTTTTGAGGCAAACCTGTATTCTGTGAACCCAGATGTTAGCTAATCTTTGTATGGAATTATTGCAGGATCAAATCCATAGATTTTTTTTTTTCTAATTTCTAATTTAGTAAAAATTATTTCCATCTGCTCTAGGTAACTGTCCTGATTTTTTGTTAGATATATTTTATGATGCCATTAAATTGAAATTGTTTGTTGTTGTTACTATTTTAACTGGGGAGCAAAAGTGGCAGGTAATTGGAAAATCAACCAATATTGAAAGATTATATTTTATAAGGCAAGAGAATAATGTAAAATGGTATTGCTGAATTTTAGGAATACCTTACTTATTTTAAAAGTGAGATAGATGGGGGAAGGGTTAGGAGGAGGGATAGTTAGGGAGTTTGGGATTGACATGTACACACTGCTATATTTAAAATGGATAAGCAACAAGGACCTACTGTATAGCACAGGGAACTCTGGTCAATATTATATAACAACCTAAATGGGAAAAGAATTTGAAAAAGAATAGATACATGTATATGTATAACTGAGTCACTTTGCTGTACACCTGAAACTAACACAACATTGTTAATCAACTATACTCCAATAAAAAATTAACTGAAGAAAAAAAGTGAGATAGGTGATTTTATAGTCAAATAAATACAGTTGAGAACAACTACAATAGTACAGTATATAATAAAGATGTTTATAAAATTGGTTGATAAATTAACATCAATCACTTTCTAATCTAGGTAATCATTGTGGAGCTTCCATAGAGCCTTTTTACTATTTATCCTAAGACTATTCTATTATTCCTCAGAGGAAGAGGCTGCTCCAGATGGTGCTGTTGCAGAATACAGACGAGAAAAGCAAAAGTATGAAGCTTTGAGGAAGCAGCAGGCAAAGAAGGGAACTTCCCGTGAAGACCAGGTAACTTCACAAACCAAAATCCATACGCAGTTCATTGCCTTTTAATTGTCTTCAGGTGTTGTTAATGGAGCCTAATTTGATTATACACAAGGGGAAACATCACCTCTTAAAAATGGAAAAGGATATATTAATATAGGGGTGAAGTGACAAGGACCTTGGCCACTTAAGCAAAGATCCAGATGATAGAGTTCTTTCCTGACATAAAGGCATAAAGCCTAAAACTTTCAGGTTTCAACCTTGTACTCCCTTATTAAACACAGGAAGGAACGTAGTAAAACCACATATTACCAGATACTCTGGTAGAACCTTTGACTAAGTGAATATTATGATGGGGTGATTATAAATGATGAAGGTATCTCTTCTGGATCAGCATCTCACCTGCTGCCTAGGCAGCTCCATTTGAAATTGTACAGTGCCTGTAAATAAGGCACTTTGTCCACTAGTTGACTTCTACCATAAATAATACCATGAAAGTCTGCTTACTGAAAGTCATTCCTGAGTCTTTAAGTAGTAATATAAGAGGATTGTCAGAAATCAAGAATAAAAAAAAGACAGGAAGCGAGCTCATCAATTTGGGAGTCAACACCATGCAGCACTTGGCACTTGATAAAATGAATCTCTTCAGCAGCTCTTTATGTTGAAAAGCTAGGGGGCAGACCAAAATTATTTATATTCGGTGCTGCCATATATACATGAGAACATGCCATTTTAGGCATATAAATAAAAAAGGCAAAATAAAAGTAAATTTAAAAGCCCAAGCCTGTTTGAATAAATTAATCTAATCAGGAACTATATTATAAATGACACCTAATTACTGGTAAGGAAGATCATGCATCAGTGCCCAGCGTGAAAATAATCATAGGGAAAATTCAACAAGAATTCAGGTATAGGAAATTGTAATTACAGAGAACTAACATGTGCAGTTTTCAAAAGAAATGGCACATCAAATGAAATTAAGAAAAAGTACTTTATTAACTTGTTTTCATGGAGTCACAAAAGTCCTCTGAATGTACTACCAAAGATGTGAAGGATCACTCTTATTCTTGCATTCCTCTTTCTTCCCTCCTAGTAAATAATTATTAAGAATCTACCATGTCCTAATCACTGTATTTGGTGGTAAACGAGGTAGAAACATCCCTGTCTTCTCTGAGCTATCAGGAAAAAGAGGCAGTTAAGTAATACTAATAAAAGGGGTGAACATTATGACAGGTTAGATACAGGAAACTATGTCAATGTATAACAGTAGGACCTAACATGGCATAAGAATCTGGGAAGGCCTCCCTGAGAAAATGATTTGTCAGCTGAGCTTTGAGGGTTGGATAGGACATAACGTGGCTAGACTAAAGGGACAGTATATGAGGAGTCTTTGACCTCTTTTGCAAAGAACTAAAAGATGTTAAGTATGACTGGAACTTAGACTAAGAAAAAGAAAGAGATGAGGCTGGAGAGGTAAGCAGGAGCCAGTTCACACAAGATATTTTTGAGCCATATTATGGAGTTGAGATTTACCCTAAGAGCAATGGGGAGCCATCGAAGGAAGGAGGTGATATGATCTCATTTGCACTATGGGAAGATCCCTCCCACCTGGCTGCAGTATGGAGAGTAGACTGGACCCGGGGCAGGACTGGCAACACAGAGGCCATTTGAGAGACTCTTCTATGTAGATATGCATGCACAAGGTGTGCCAGGGCAGGCCCCTTCAGCACAGCTTCTTCATGCCGGGAAGGCTTGCTCTGTGCTGAAGAGCATGCTGTTAATGGTTGGCCCTTCATTCCTTCAGCAAAAGCCAGAAGACTAACTCCCCTGGAGATGCCAAACAGAAATGCCTCCATGCAGATCCTATCTTCTTCAACCTATATTGGGCCCCATTTTTTTGTGTGGTGTTAGCTTTTCTGCCTAGTGTCCTTTCTTGCCTTTCGAATGCAACTAGAGAAAGTCCAATCTTGAATATAGGAGAAATTAAGAAAGGCTGAGAGGATGTTTTTTGTTTGTCATAGTCCCAGTCCTCCTTCTTTGAGCAAATACCAATAGCACGTTAATTGGCTCTCAAAACAGACTGCCTCGCCACTTTCAACTCAAAAGAATAAAATCCAGGTCTAGCGCAGTTTTCTAGGAAGTTTTAAAATTTCATCCCACTAAGAGGTCTCCTTTGTTTTCATTTTTCTTTATGCCCTCAGAAAGGACGTTTCCAAGTGTGTGAAAATCCACCATCAAAAATTGATGGGGTTTGCTTTTAAGTGATAGATAGATAGATATAGAGATACAGAGATAGGCATGTAGAGGTATATATTTATATAATATATAGATATATACACACACAGAAACACTTAAGCCTTGAAGGGTGTATACCAAATGTCTACAATGGTTACTTATTCTTAGTGGTGGGATAATAGATATTTTTGTTTTGCTTCTCTTTGTTTTCTAATATTTCTACAATAATCACTTTTCTTATTATAAAGCAAATACAATAAAAGTTTGTAGGTGAAAGGTTTTTTTAATGAATAATGTTTTAAAACAAAGGATGTTTTCTTTATCTGTTAACATTGTTTGAAGAGCTCAGTCCTATAATTGCTACTCTAGAAACAGATAAAATATCTAAACCCTAACATGCTAGCAGCCCTCAGAATGCCTATGAAGATATTCTATAGAATTTATAGTTTTTCCTTAAAACTCATCTCATTTAGCAACTATGGTAATGTATCTGTTTTCCACTGTAGTCCATGTGGGCATTAAATTTTGCAGAAACATATAAGGCACTTTTCACTATCATTTTTTAGCAATAACTGCCTTTGTTTCTTGCAGATATTTTGACATCACCTGTCTTTATTGAGCTTAGGTTCTAGACCACCAAGACCTACTTAATTTTTTCACGAACCATGGTCTTAATGATACTTTAGATAAATTCTGGAGCCTCCAAGTTACTGTCATTCTTTATTATATTCGTTATTCACATATTGAACTATCACACACATTTTTCCTTCTGAAATGTAAATTACAGTTGGCCCTTGAACAACACAGCTTTGAACTTTGTGGGTCCACTTATATGTGAATTTCTTTCAGTAAATACGTACTACAGTTCTAGACCAACTGCAGTTGGTTGCATAACCACCAATGTTGAGGGAGAGCTGGCTGTAAAGTTATGAGTGGATTTTCAACTGCCCAGAGGGTTGGTGCCCCTAACACTCATGCAGTTTAACGGTCAACTGTATTTTAGTACTGAATTCAGTGTACCAGCATCTTAATTAGAAACTTGTGTTTTTTAGACAAGGTAGTACTTTATCCCATTTCACAGTTATGTACTTTTTAAAACTATAGAATAAAAAAACATTTCTCTAATTTCTGATTCTCTGCTCAAATTCTGAAGCAAACTGTTAAGGTATAGCCAGGGGACAATGTGATTAAAATTTCAGGCACCTGCTGTTTCCTCTTACCTACAAATGGCATTGGAGCCAAAAATTAAAATATCAGAGAAATAGTCCCTTTTTTCAAAAACACACTCAACGTGATATGTATATCCTACTTCCTTCACTTAACAATAGCATATAATATTCCATGTGTATAATTTTAATAAGTGTAATCACATATTCACTGCTTTTTACCAAATTTATCTAGCTCCTTATTAATAGACATTTAACATGTTTCCATTTTTCACTTGTATGAATATTGCTGCAGCGCACATCTTTTGCATAAGCCATTTTCAGTGTTTCAGATTATTTTCCTACATGTATTCCCAGTATTGGAATTATTGAATCAAAGGGAATGATCATTTTAAAGTTTCTGATATGTATAAAAAACTTTCCAAAGATGTCACTCCAATTTACGCACCTTCCAACAATTAACATGTTCATTCATTTCACCTTCCCCAACATTGACATTTTTATATTTTTGGAAATTTGTTCAATACTATTTGTTTTTGGTGTTTTGTTTTTGATTTCACATGTCTTAGTAAAGTACCTCCCTATCTTGTGGACACTAAAAACTTAGCTATTAGTAAGCATGCATTTTAAAGTTTAAACGTCTTCTACATAAATTTATTTTCCCCAAATCAGAAAATAGTCACATATCCCGGAGGGAAAATGTCAGTGCAAGTGCAAATGGGGCAATGTCAAGGTTTGTGAATATCAATCACTGTTGCAGCTGGAAGGCAGTTTTGTTATTTTCCTTCAAAATTAAAAAAATTAAGTGTTTTATATCCTGGAAGGATATTTTCTTTTCTACCAAATTTAAATGTCTCTTCTGAAATTATATTTATCCTTATCAGGAAACTTAGCAGTCTAATTGTTATTTCAGACCCTTGCGCTGCTGAACCAGTTTAAATCTAAACTCACTCAAGCAATTGCTGAAACTCCTGAAAATGACATTTCTGAAACAGAAGTAGAAGATGATGAAGGATGGTAAGGCCTTTCATTTCTTTATATTACCATGAACAAACAAGCTCAAAGCAGAGACACTATTAGGATATTTCTACTATATCATCCCTTTTTTTTTCAGACTTTACCTTCCATTATACCCTCATCATTATAGGACCTCGGCCATTTTACTTCATTGCAGTTCAGTAAGCATTTATTTAGTGCTTGGTGTATTCCCAGTATTGTGCTAGCCAGTAGAAAATACACGGGAAATATATGACCCTATCCTTGCCCTAAATAACTTTCTAATATTGTGGAAAAGATAAGACTCACATTAAAGAGCTAGAAAACAGCCTTAAAGGATTCTGAGTCATTAACTTTTTACACTTTCCCACAAACATTTTAGAACTCATTAGCCCATTTCATAATCCTACCAAGTTCCTCTTCAAATTATGACCTATAGGATCCTAGCAATACATGCATAGTTAACTTATTTTTATCTTTGGATATTTTTCAGCTTTTATTTAACTGATAAGAAATAAAGGGATTAATGACTTGTATGTGTCCTGTGCTTAGCACTTTATCCTATACTGGCAAAAAGGAAAAAAAAAAGCGTAAGCA
Organism: Neophocaena asiaeorientalis asiaeorientalis; assembly: GCF_003031525.2. Lineage (NCBI taxonomy): Eukaryota > Metazoa > Chordata > Mammalia > Artiodactyla > Phocoenidae > Neophocaena > Neophocaena asiaeorientalis. The sequence continues at coordinate 3,439,022 of NW_020173964.1, read as the reverse complement.
CTGTGCTTTTCTCTTCTCACACTCCTCTCCCCTCCAGCTGACTCCACATGTAGTATATTAGGCCTCCCCGCACCTAACTGCCTCCACGCCCGCACTACACCCTGGCTCAGGCACATTGCTGTGAGCAAGCCAGTGGGTCACCCCCCACACATGACTCACCCTCTGGAGCCTCTGAACTGTCACATGTGCCATTACCCCAACCCAGAATCATAGCCTCACTCCTCTCTGCCAAACAGCATCTCTCCCCTGTTTCAAAACTCTGTTCAACACTCCCATCCTCCAGGAAACCAGTCAGCAAGATTTGTTGAGCACTCACAAATCTAGAGGGTGGAGGAAAGAGGGCTGGAACACATATTAAAAAAGACATAAAAACACTTATTAAGAAAACATTTAAGCAAGTAAGGCTCTGCAACTATATATAACTTTAATCAAAAGGGCCGGTGATGATGGGATGAATCCTACCTACCATACGATCCTGGAAATACTTGTATATTTCTCGATATGTGATTTCTGTATGGTCTGGGTTATGATGCCAATTTTTGTAAAACCCTTGGTCTCTTTTAATAGGTTTCTATTACTTATGTGTATTTGTTTATACTTAAATTCAAAGTCGCTTAAGGCAGAAGCTGGCTCCTCCCATAGTTCTTTGCCAAAGGTGAAGGCTCAGTGAGTGTTGAATGACCCATAGAGATAAATGCACTTGCACAGAAAAACTTTGTTTTTTTATATGACTGGACAGGTTTAGTTTTATTTTGGATTCTTTGAATGTCTCAAAATATCTTTCAAATGTTTTGGGTTCAGCCACTACACACAAAAAAATGTTTTGCCAAGTCCTCTTCCCCTTATTTTTGAATCCATATGCATTTTTTAAGGAAATATGATCCATGTGTTTCTGATTCATTTACACTTAACTCATCAAGATGGTGTTTTGTAAGAGCAGTTTGATGCCCAATAAGTTTTTTTAACCTTCTTGTAAGCCATTTAAGTCCTTTTTTATTGAACAGGAAAGTCACCAACAAATTTAAACCCAGAAGTTTCATTTGAAACTCATAACCCACAGGATTCAAATTTACTTTCAACTTGGCAAGACCATTTACCTTCCCAAGGTTCTTCCTAGTCCCTTGGTTCAGTATCCCCTCAGTTTGAATTCCTCATTAGCATCAGGTATCAATTAGTGTTTTTGAAAGTGTCATTCTCGTTTTTGATGTGATTTCACAATACAGTCAGTGTTCTAACATCCTCATTAGAGAGTTAAACAAATGGGGAATCTTCACCAGATTGGGGGAAAAAAAGACCACTGGTCAATGACATTGGCTAGTTCTCCATCTGGGGAATAAAAATAAGTGGTAAAGGAAGGGGAAATAGGGTAAAGGAACCATTACCAGGGGTTCCTTTCTGCTTGCAATTGCAGTCACCTAACCAAAAAGTCAGAACTCTACACTATGTACCTACATACGTTTTGTATATTTTTTTAATCTAACATCTAATTAAAGTACCTTTAATATTCTTACAGAATACATGGAGGCACTTATATACAGCCTTTTTGTTGCATTGTAGAATACCGAAATTTTGTAACCTGATAAGCAACAGCATCACTTCTGTTCATAAATAAACCAGTTCAGCTTTATCAAGTCCCTGGTGATTTAGATCATCTCTCATAAAGTATACTCCACTCGGAAAAGAAGTCTTGTATTCAAAATGATTTATAGCAAATATTATGACTTCATGGCATGTGCATGTGTGTTATGCATAAATTACATGGTTCCCAGACTATTTTGTAGGTCACGCTTGCCGCTTTTCTAAGAAGTGAAAGTCAGCCAGTGCTGTACTACACCATCAGGGTCTGTTATCTGAGGTAAAATGATTGCTTCTAAGACATTTTTATGTGTCCACATGAGTGACCACACATTGAGGGATCATTTTCATTTTCTGTCAAGATAGAAACCATTACCAATTTGTTATGTTTTCTTTTACTTGGCAAACTGTTCTATTCACATTTTTGGCTGAGCTGCTGTATTGGCATAGTATACAACAGACATTTGGGTACCATTCAGCAGCGTTCTACTTTTTATGCAAAAAAAAAAAAAAAGTGGGAGGGGGAGAGAAAGAAAAGAAATATGATTCTATTGTAAACACTGTATATGGTGTTTGATAATTATTCCCAGATTTCACTGTCTAACAAGGCATTTAAGGAAGTGTTATTAGTAGATCTAAGCTGAAATGCATGATAGAAATTTTTCACTCAAAATTATTATCATTCTTCCTTTGTTGGGATATATACTGCCAATATTTGATAGTGGTAGTGACGGGCACCAGATTCTAGTATAGCAGCTAAAGGAGACTCTTTGCCACTACATTCCTTCATCCCACAGCATCACACACTCTTATAGCTATAGAAACCTTCTTCAAACATGGATTTTATAAAACCAATTAGATACATAGCAGGAGTTATCAGCCAAAGGATTCATATGACCATGTGGATGAAGTCCATATGCCATTTTGGGTTTGGTTAGATAAAGCTTGGTTAGCTCCCAAAAAAAGTTTTGAGAGCTGTCTGACAAGGCAGTAGAGAGACTTATAAAAAAGAAAGCCACCTGCTCCTTACGCAGCAAAATTGGCATTCTAAGGGGAGGGAAAAACTTAAATCTATGAGAGTCGACTGCAGTCTTGTGAACAGTAACTATTCACTACTATGTTCCATTGAAAATTCTTTCCAGATTGTTAACATAAAGCTTCACAACAAACATACAAGATAAAATAATAAACAACATAAATGTCTATCTGCCTTCCTCCCTTTTCCTTTTCTCCTCTCTCTCCCCTTCACCACTTTCCCTTAGTACATACAGTATTCAGTAATATAAGAACAGGAAAACACTAACAATTGCATGGTTGCCTCAAGTAAATATTTTAATTTTTTTATTATATAAAGAAAAGATATTCACTGTAGAAAAACCAGAGTATAGATCCCACAAAAGAAGTAAATTAAATCACCTGTGATCCCAAACTCAACAATAAATACTATTAATTTATACACACATATATATATAGATATATATATGTATATATATATACCCTTCCACATACTTTTATGCATATTTTAAGCAGAAATGAGATCATATAATACTACAGTTTTATAACTTGGTTTTTTTCCCTCAGCAATATATAGTGAGTACTTTTCCTTGCCATACGTAATTTTATGATATACTGTTTGAATTCTGTACTGTGACCATATAGTATTCCATTATATGCTGAACCAGGTTTACTTGATCAGCGCCATGTTGTTGGATATTTAGGCTCTTTCCTAAATGTTTTTATTATTATACACAGCACTGTAATGAACATCCTTATATTTATGTCATTGCTGCTTTTCTCAGGATAAATGTCTAAAACTGGAATTGCTTAGTCAGTGGGTATGCATGTTAGGCTCTGCTAAATATTTTCAAATGGCCCTACCAAAATGTCATTCCAATTTATACTCCCAAGTAAATATCATTTTTATGACTTGCTTTTAGGGCTGTTAGAATCATAAGAATTAATTAAGGTACTTCGCAGCATTTGAGAATAACATTTTAGAAGAAGTGCTTTGCCCTTGTAAACTTTTAAAAAATACACAGTCTGGTTTGCTTCTGTTTTTAATATAGCTGGTACAAATTCCAGTGTAACTCCGCAAGATCATCAGCTCTAAGTATTCTTGTTCTTGGTGCTAAAAAAGGCTCCAGGATAATCCTATGGGTTAGAACTTTATGATCTAGATTTTTTTTTTCAGTTTTATTACTACACCTTGGCTTGCATTAAAAATCAGTCTTGTCTATCAGCCAGACAGTTTGTTTCTGCTAAAGACTGGAGTTCTGAGAACCAAGTTAGCATAGCATGGAAGCAACAAGTACCAGTTGTCTTGAGTATCCAAAACAGTGAAAAACAGTGAAAATTTAATAATGCAGATGTTAAAAAGAAAAAGAGAGATTATAAATTGTTAGACCCATTTAGACCTCGTTATAAGATACCATTAAAGGATGTAGCCTCATTTCATTGTTAATATTGGCAAAGCTTTAAACACCTTTTATATGTAATACTATAGTGACAGATGTAATACATATTGTATATGATTTGATCATGTATTGAGTGAAAGGTGCTGTGACAACAAATGAATATTTTAATTATAGTCCCCACTTCATTCAAGCAGGACATTGCCAGGCATGGGTAACAAGCTGGTGTAGACAAACACAAATACAGCTCTAAGGAGACTGTGAGACTGATGAAAGCCCAGGTTAGCCAAGTGAGAGACCTTTACCCTTTAGTGTAGGTGGGACAGCAGGTCTCAAACTGTTGGTCTCTGGACCACTTTTATACTCTTAAAAATTACTGAGGACCCCAAAGAGCTTTTGTTATGTGAAATATATTTATTGATATTTACCTTATTAGAAATTGATACTAAGAAATTTTAAATCACTTCAAAATAACAATAATGAACCTATTACATGTTAACATAAATAACATATTTTTATGAAGAATAATTACATTTTCAAAGCAGAAAATATAGTGAGAAGAGTGGTATTGATTTACTTTTTTTCATATCTCTAATGTCTAGCGTAACAGAAGCAGCTGGATTCTCATATCTGCTTCTGCATTTCACTCTGTTTTGATCTCATATTTACATTATGTGTTCTCTGAAAATTTTCACTGTACATTCATGAGAGGATGAGAATAATGAGGGCAAATAATGTCTTAGTATTCATACAAAAATAATTTTGACATTGCAGGCACAGTGATCCCCAGTACTTTGAGAACTGCGGGGTTATAGCATATCTAGTCACTGTGTGTGTCATGATGGTCCCTATTTATCAGAGGTTATGACCCAATCTGTAGGTCCTGGGAAGCTTCATTCCAGATCCTGGTTTGTGGTCCTTGTTCTCAAGCGATACCAAAGTAGTGCTTTCTGAATTAAATGTGCCCAGAACCATTGGCCTAGACCTGTTACAGCACAATACTTACCACTTCCACAGCAACCCCTTACTGGCCCTCAACTGCTTTGGAATGGTCTGTGGCATGCCAGTTTGATTTTATTGTTCTTGTTTGTTTTTCTCCAGCTCAATTACATTGAGATATTAATATATAACATTGTTTAAGGAGTACAGTATAATGATTTGATACACAAATATATTGTGAAATGTGTACCACAGTAAGGTTAGTTAACACATCCTTCACCTCACATAATTACCATTTTGTTGCTGTACCCCCCAGAACTTATCCATCTTATAACTGAAAATTTAAACCCTTTGACCAGAATCTCATTTCCTCCACCCCCTAACCCCTGACAACCACCATTCTACTCTTTGTTTCCATGATTTCAGTGTTTTGGGATTCCACATATAAGTGGGATCATAAACTATTTGTCTTTCTCTATCTGGTTTATTTCATTACTTAGCATAATGCCCTCAAGGTTTTTCTTCTATAAGGTTGGCCATAAGATCTTATGGAAAAACCTGAACGAACTTTTTGGCCAACCTAATATTTTATGCCTGAATAATATTTCATTGCATATATATGTATGTGTGTGTGTGTGTGTGTATATATATATATATATATATATATATATATCACATTTTCTTTCTCCATTTATTTGTCAATGGACACTTAGGTTGTTTTCATGTCTTGGCTAATGCTACAATGAACATGGTAGTGCAGCTATCTCTTTAAGACAGTGATTTTGTTTCCTTCACATATATACATAGAAGTGGGATTGATGGATCATATGGTAATTCTATTTTTAATTTCTTGAGGAACCTCCATACTATTTCCACAGTGCTGTACCAAATTACATTCCCACCAACAGTACATAATGGTTCCCTTTTCTCCACATCCTCACCAGCATTTGTTACTGCTTCTCTTTTTGACAGTAGCCATTCTAACCGGTATAGGGTGTTATATCATTGTGGTTTTGATTTGTATTCCCTTCTGATTAGTGATGCTGAGCATTTTTTCATGTACTTGTTGACCATTTGTTTGTCTTCTTTGGAGAAATGTCTATTCAGATCCTCTGCCCATTTTTCAGTAAGATTGGTTTTAATTGCTTTTGAGTTATGTAAGTTCCTTATATATTTTGGATATTAACCCCTTATCAGTACATAGTTTGCTAATATATTCCCCTTTTCATTTTGTTGATTTTTTTTTCCCACGGGGAAGGTTTTCAGTTTTAAATGTAGTCCTACTTCTTAACATTTGCTTTTGTTGCTGTGCTTTTGATGTCATATCCGAAAAGTGTTTGCCATGACCAATGTCAAGGAGCTTTTTTCTTATGTTTTCTTCTAGGAGTTTTACTGTTTCAGGTCTTATGTTTAAATCCTTAATCATTTCGAGTTAATTTTTGTGAATGATATTATATGAATTAAGGGTCCAATTTCATTCTTATGCATGTGAATATCCAGTTTTCCCAGAACCATTTGTTGAAGAAACTGTCCTTACCCCATTGGGTATTACTGGTTCCCTTGTCAAATATTGGGTTGGCCATAAAAGTTCATTTGGGTTTTTCTGTAAGATGTTACAGAAAAGCCTGAACGAACTGTTATGGCCAACCCAATATTAGTTAACCATATATGCATGGGTTTATTTCTGGGTTCTTGATTCTGTTTCACTGGTCTGTGTGTCTGTTTTTATGCCAGTACCATACTGTTTTGATTACTATAGATTTGTATTAGAGTTTGAAATCAGGAAATGTGATACCTTCAGCTTTATTCTTGTTTCTCAGAATTGCTTTGGCTGTTCTGAGTCTTTTGTGGTTCCATACAAATTTTAGGGGTTTTTTTTTCTGCAAAAAAATACGTGCCATTGGAATTTTGATTGAAATTGTATTGAATCTATAGAAGATCTTCGATGGTATAGACATTTTAAAAATATTAACTCTTCTGGTCCATGAGATATCTTTCCATTTATTTGTGTCTTCTTCAATTTCCTTCATCAGTGTCTTACAGTTTTTGGTGTATAGATCTTTTACTTCCTTGGTTAAATTTATCCCTAAGCATTCTTTTTTTATGCCACTGAAAATGGGATTTTTAAAATTTCTTTTTCAGATAGTTCATTGTTGCCTTACAGAAATGTTTTGATTTTGTACATTGATTTCATATCATGAAATTTTATGAAATTCATTTATTAGTTCCTATGGCTTTTGGTTGGAGTCTTCAGAATTTTCTATGTATAAGATCATGTCATCAGCAGACAGAGAAAATTTTACTTCTTCCTTTCCAATTTGGATACCTTATTTTTTTTTCCTTAATTGTTTGGGCTAGGACTTCCAGTATGGTGTTGAATAGTTGCGGTAATAGTGGGCACTCATGTCTTGTTACCAGTCTTAGAAGGAAAGCTTTCAACCTTTCAGCACTGAGTATGATGTTTGCTGTAGGGTTTGCAATATATGGCCTTTATCATGTTAAGTAATGTTCCTTCTATAACCAATGTATTAAGATTGTTTATCACGAAAGGATGTTGAATTTTATCAAATGCTTTTCCCGTGTCTATTGCAATCATGCTTTAATTTTTTGTCTTTCATTCTATTAATGTGGTATATAACATTTATTGGTTTGCATATGTTGAACCATAAATCACACTTGATCGTGGTGTGTGATGCTTTTAATGTGCTGTTGAATTCAGTTAGCTAGTAATTTGTTGAGAATTTTGCATCCATACTCATCAGAAATATTGGCCTATAGTTTTAATTTCTTGTAGTGTCATTTGACTTTGGCATCAAAGTAATTCTGGCCTCATAAAATGAGGCTGGAAGTGTTGCCTCCCCTTCAGTTTTTTGGAACAGTTTGAGAATAATCGATTTTTCTTTAAATGTATGGTAGAATTTGCCCGTGAAGCCATCTGGTCCTGAGCTTTTCTTTGTCGGGAGGTTTGTGATTACTGATTCAGTCTTTTTACTTGTTATTGATCTGTTCAAATTTTCTATTTCTTCATGATTCACACAGTAGTCTCATGCTCCATTGTATTTCTGTGGCATCAATTGTAGTGTTTCCACTTTCATTTCTAATTTTATTTGAGTCCTTTCTCTCTTTTTCTTGGAAGTCTGGCTAAAGGGTTATCAATTTTATTTTTCAAAAAAACCACCTCTTAGATATGTTGATCTTTTCTATTATTCTTTCCTCTATTTCATTTATTTCTGCTCTGATCTTTGTTATCTCCTTTTATCTGCTAACTTTGGCTTTGTTTGTTCTTCTTTTTCTAGTCCCTTGAGGTGTAAAGTTAGGTTGTTTATTTGAGATCTTTTTTTGTTTAACGTATGCATTTATCACTATAAATGTTCCTCTTATTACTACTTTTGCTACATACCATAAGTTTTGCAATGTTGTGTTTCCATTTTTGTTTGTTTCAAGATATATTTTGATTTTCCTTTTGATTTCAACTTTGACCGATTTGTTGTTCAGGAGTATGTAGTTTAATTTTCCACTTATTTGGGAATTTTCCAGTTTTCTTCCTCGTCATTGATTTATAGTTTCATACCATTGTGGTTGGGAAAGACACTTGGTATGATTTCACTGTTTCTAAATTTGCTAAGACTTGTTTTGTGACCTAATGTATGATCTAACCTAGAGGATGTTCTGTGTCCACTGGAGAAGATTGTGTATTTTGCTGCTGTTGGATGGAATATTCTGTATACGTCTGTTAAGTCTTTAAGGTATAGTTTAAGCCCAAGGTTTCCTTGTTGATTTTCTGCCTGGATGATCTATCCATTGTTGAAAGTAGGGTATTGAAATCCCTTACTGTGGTTGTATTGTCATCTGTTTCTCCCTTAAGATCTGTTAGCATCTGCTTAATATTTTAGGTGCTCTGATGTTGGGTACATATATATTTACAATTGTTATATCCTCTCAATGAATTGGTCCCTTTATCATTCATTATATAGTAACCTTCTTTGTCTCCTGTTATCATTTTTTCCTTAAAGTTTATTTTGTCCGATATAAGTATAGCTACCCTTGCTTTCTTTTCGTTTCCATTTGTGTAGAATATCTTTTTCCATCCCTTCACTTTAAGCCTCTGTGTGTCCTTGAATCTGAAGTGAGTCTCTTGTAGGCAGCATATAATTGGGTCTATTTTTTTTTCCATCCAGCCATTCTATACCTTTTGATTAAAGAATTCAATCCATTTACATATAAAGTAATTACTGATAGGTAAGAATTTACTATGCTTAATCTTGTTAGTTGTTTTCTACCTGTTCTGTATGTCTTTTGTTCCTTTCTTTCTTGCTGTCTTCCTTTATGAGTTGATGATTTTCCATACTGGTGTACTTTGATTCCCTTCTCTTTATCTTGTGAGTATCTGCTATAGGTTTTTGTTTTGTGGTTACCCTGAGGCTTACTTGAAACATTATGTAGATATAACAGTCTATTATAAGCATCTGATAACAGTTTAACTTTGATCACATTCCAAAACTCTGCTCTTTTACTCCCCACAAACATTTTGTTTTTGATGTCACAAATTACATCATCTTATATTGTGTATCCAGTAACAAATTATTGTAACTATAGTTGTTTTTAGTACTTTTGTCCTTTAATGTTTAGAGTTAAGTAGCTACCATACCACTATATTACAGTACTAGAGTATTTTCAATCTAACTATATACTCATCTTTACCAGTGTGTTGTATGTTTTCATGTTAATAACTAGCACCTTTTTGTTTCAGCTAAAGAATTCATTTCAGCATTTCTTGTAAGGCAGGTTTTGTGATGATAAACTCCATCCATTTTTGTTTGTTTGGGAAAGTTTTTATCTTACCTTCACTTCTGAAGGACAACTTTGTTGGGTAAAGTATCCTTGGTTGGCAGTTCTTTCTCTCAGCACTTTAAATGTATCATGTCACTGTCCCCTGGCCTGCAATGTTTCTGCTGACAAATCTGCTGATAGCCTTATGGGGGTTCCCTTGTATGAAAGACGTCTTTTCTCTAGCTGCTTTTAAAATTCATTTTATTTTATTGTAGACAGTTTTACTGTAATGCATCTTAGAGAAGATTGTTCTAAATTGGAGAGCTTCCCTAGTGGCACAGTGGTTGAGAGCCCCCCTGCCGATGCAGGGGACACAGGTTCATGCCCCATTCCGGGAAGATCCCACATTCCACGGAGCGGCTGGGCCTGTGAGCCATGGCTGCAGGGCCTGCACGTCCAGAGCCTGTGCTCCGCAACAGGAGAGGCCACAACAGTGAGAGGCCCGCGTACCGCAAAAAAAAAAATAAATAAAATAAAATAAAATAAATTGGAATTATGGGGTGACCTATTAGCTTCATAAACTTGTATGTCCAAATCTCTCCCCAGATGTAGGAAGTTCAAAGCCATCATTTTTTTTTTAAACATCTTTATTGGAATATAACTGCTCTACAATGGTGTGTTAGTTTCTGCTTTATAACAAAGTGAATCAGTCATACATATACATATGTTCCCATATCTCTTCCCTCTTGCATCTCCCTCCCTACCACCCGCCCTATCCCACCCCTCCAGGTGGTCACAAAGCACTGATCTCCCTGTACTATGTTGCTGCTTCCCACTAGCTATCTACCCTACGTTTGGTAGTGTACACATGTCCATGCCACTCTCTCACTTTGTCACACATTACCCTTCCCCCTCCCCATATCCTCAAGTCCGTTCTCTAGTAGGTCTGTGTCTTTATTCCCGTCTTGCCTCTAGGTTCTTCATGACCTTTTTTTTTTCTTAGATTCCATATATATGTGTTAGCATACGGTGTTTTTCTCTTTCTGACTTACTTCACTCTGTATGACAAACTCTAGGTCCATCCACCTCACTACAAATAACTCAACTTCGTTTCCTTTTACGGCTGAGTAATATTCCATTGTACATATGTGCCACACTTGTTTATCCATTCATCTGTTGATGGACACTTAGGTTGCTTCCATGTGCTGGGTATCGTAAATAGTGCTGCAATGAACATTGTGGTACATGACTCTTTTTGAATTATGGTTTTCTCAGGGTATATGCCCACTCGTGGGATTGCTGGGTCGTATGGTAGTTCTATTTTTAGTTTTTTAACAAACCTCCATACTGTTCTCCACAGTGGCTGTATCAATTTACATTCCCACCAACAGTGCAAGAGGGTTCCCTTTTCTCCACACCCTCTCCAGCATTTATTGTTTGTAGATTTTTTGATGATAGCCATTCTGACCGGTGTGAGGTGATATCTCATTGTAGTTTTGGTTTGCATTTCTCTAATGATTAATGATGTTGAGCATTCTTTCATGTGTTTGTTGGCAATCTGTATATCTTCTTTGGAGAAATGTCTGTTTAGGTCTTCTGCCCAGTTTTGGACTGGGATGTTTGTTTTTTTGATATTAAGCTGCATGAGCTGCTTGTAAATTTTGGAGATTAATCCTTTGTCAGTTGCTTCATTTGCAAATATTTTCTCCCATTCTGAGGGTTGTCTTTTGGCCTTGTTTATGGTTTCCTTTGCTGTGCAAAAGCTTTGAAGTTTCATTAGGTCCCATTTGTTTATTTTTGTTTTTACTTCCATTTCTCTAGGAGGTGGGTCAAAAAGGATCTTGCTGTGATTTATGTCATAGAGGGTTCTGCCTATGTTTTCCTCTAAGAGTTTGATAGTGTCTGGGCTTACATTTAGGTCTTTAATCCGTTCTGAGTTTACTTTTGTGTTTGGTGTTAGGGCGTGTTGCAATTTCATTCTTTTACATGTACCTGTCCAGTTTTCCCAGTACCACTTATTGAAGAGGTTGTCTTTTCTCCATTGTATATTCTTGCCTCCTTTATCAAAGGTAAGGTGACCATAT